>NC_052350.1:3924086-3947540 GCF_009727055.1 Benincasa hispida
AATTTGTAGGCTCTAATATCATTAGTAGATATTTTTACCAAGCCTTTTAATGAAGAAAACTTTTGCAAAAATAGGCATGAGCTCGGTATTATTCGTTGTTGATGCCTCTTGATTTTATAGTTTTACTTGTTAAATCTTTTTAGAAGGCATTTTGATAGGGGGAGATATGGAAAGCATGTGTTAATATTCTTAGGGGGAGTTGTTGCTAAATTTATGTTCATGTTTTTTAAGGGAAACATTTATGTAGTTCTAAATTTTTCTTAATTATTATTTTTGATGATTCCAAAGGGGGAGAAGTTTAAGAAAAATAGTTATAAATTTGTTCATGATTTTGATTGTATTAATTAGGGGGAGAATTTAATTTTTTGAGTGAATTTCAAGAATGATCTTTATGGTGATATGTTGAATTTTATTATGTGCTACATATGGTTTACATGTATTTCAAGCTATTTTTCTTGAATGGTTGTCATCATCAAAAAGGGAGAGATTGTTGGTTTTTTGGCCCTTAATCTAAATTAATTAATATTAATAATTAATTAATCAATGTTTGATGATAACAAACTCAATTTTTAATTACTGAAAATTTTAGGTTTTAATATGTCATAGGTAGAGCTCGGAAAAACGATTCCAACACCTCTTGAATCACTCAAATCGGAGCTAAAACGAAGACGATATGACCAAACATCTATAGAGAAAAATATGTGGTGATGATGTGGCATAAACAGACCATTTGCATGTAGACATGTGGCAAATATTGGTTGAATGGTGGATCATTAAAGATTAACATATGATGACTTTTGATTTTTGGATTGATTTAAAAAATGAAATTAAAAGAAATTTAAAGAAAATAAATTTAATATTATTTTATGTTTGTTTAACGCTAGTTTTTTACAAATGGTAGTTTTTTTTTTGATTGACTTTAAAAAGAATGAATTTAAAAAAAGAATTAAAAGAAAATGAATTTAATATTATTTTATGTTTGTGTCTAACGGCTAGTTTTTACACATGGTATGTTTTTTTATTTTGGATTTAATTTTAAAAAGAAAATGAATTTAATATTATATTTGTTTGTATCTAAGCTAGTTTTTACCATGGTATGTTTTTTTATTTTTGATTAATTTTAAAAAGAAAATGAATTTCAAAAGAAAAGAATTTATATATATTTGTTTGTATCTAACGACTAGTTAGTTAAATCTCCCATTGATTTTTTTTTCCAAAATCATGGTCCAAATTAATTTTGGTTTCTAAAAATTTTTCCATCTCTATATAAACCATCTTCCTCTCCAAATTTTGTACAACAAAATTTACATTTCATAATCCTCCAAAACTCAAAAGTTTCCATTGTTGCCTCTCTAAGCTCCCAATTTTTTTTTTCATCTTAATTCTTGAGAGAGTGTTATTGTATTGTGAGGATAAATTTGTTGATGGCTTAAACTTGTAAATCCACTCTAGTGAGAGTTGTATTGTGTCTTCAAAATTAAACATTTTTAACGGTTTGATCCTAAACGTGGAAAGGATCGGGTTTGCTCTTGAACCCGTAAAAGGAGGGTGGTGTAACGGTTGGGCTCTAATCCTGAAAGAGTGGAAAGATTTTATTCAATTTCCCAAGAGAGCTTGGGAGTTGAGTAGGTCGATTTGACCGAACACTATAAAAATTACGGTTCTTCTTCTCTAATCTTTCCTTTTTATTTTGCAATTAATTTAAACAATTTATTGTATGTTTTAGTTTTTCTTATTTATTTTCTAAAATTGATGAATTAAATTATCACACTTTTTGTATCTTATTTGTTGCAAAATTGAATTTTTCTTATTATTTATAAAAGGTATTAATTAGTTTAATTGGGTTAATTTAGAAAAAAGTTTAATTAAACCCTATTCACCCCCCCCCCTCCTTTAGGGTTGCCATATCGATCCAACACTGACCAACGCTTGATCATCTTCTTCCTCGAAGAACAACAACCCTTACTACGAAGCTTCTTCACGAATGACTCAAAACTCAAACTAACTTGGAATACGGACTCGATAGCAATTAATAATGCCCAAAAATGTAGGGGCCTTTACAATTAACTGGATATGTAAGAGAATTTAAACAAACCGAGGTTTCATTCCAGAAAACTCCATTAATCAATACATCCACAAACGAATTAACAATTAAAACGGAGAGTAGACATGCTTCACCCACCGAGGATGTAAATGCATCTTTGCAGCAATGAATTTGGAATATCAGAAACCTGTCTCTGATACCAATTGAAGGAACTCTTATACAAGAGTACCTATGAGCGGAAGCAGATCTTTCCAATTCATTGTGATAGAATGTCCACATATACATTCACACATACAAATATGCATTATATAACACTAAATTACTGGCATGCTTAAAGGATAAAATGCAAGAGAACGAGGATTTACTAGTTGAAGACTTTCTTCAGAAAAAACTCACTCTTACACAAATGGACTCCTTACACTCTCGCTAGAACGTCAGGAAATCGTTCAGCAACTCTCTAGTCGTCTACCATGAACAGCTTCGCGCGAACACCAGGAAAAGGGGATGACACCACCACTTGAAGCCCTCAGTATTCTCGGAGTGAGAATTCAAAGGGTTGGCTTTATACGAATTTGGTAGAGATGAGGAGGAAAGGCTATCTTGTACAAAAGGTCAAACAAGTGGGAGAAAGGAAAGATTATCATATAGTTGGGGTGCTTGATCGTTTACGCGAGTTACACGATCGTGTAGGAAAAACTAGGCGATCGTCTATACGATCATTTAATAAGGCCCGGGAGCTAAGCTATCGTTTAGAGAATGGTAAGCCATCATTTAGAAAAGTGCGGGCGCGAGTGTGCGTTCATTTAGCAAACGTGAGCTTATCATATATGCTCTCAATCACTAAGCGATAGAATGCCAATCACACCGTGAGCAATTATGCGTATGTCTTACAAAATGAAAACCATTTTCATTTTATTCTTTAGTTACGAAAACTGAATTGAACTTCTCACTAACGCATGATTTCAGAGAAAACGTCGGGCAATTATCTCATAACTGTCCAATTAATAAAATAAAAATATAATCATATTATAGTCATAACCTATAGTTTGATATCATATATCAACCATAGTATTTTCTCCTCTACTTGATATAGATCATATTTATATCCAATTTTCTCCAAATTAATGTATCTCATACATTTAGTCAATCATATCATATATAATTAACCAGTTCAATTATATCATATATAATCGAACTTCCTCTTGTCAATTTGAACATTTTAAACTGACCCAAAAACTGATTCTCAACTTGTATCCAAGCTTCCAAGGGGACCTTATGAACCTATGGCTTGAAGCTTCAACAGTACGTGAATAGCTGACTTAACTCTTTAGCCACGAGATCCACCATCTGTTAACTGCCAGGCATTCTACTAAAGAACGACAGTTTAAATCTTCTTATCACAAATATATTTCTGTGTCCATCGGATATAACCAATCATGAGTACGATAACCCTTCACAGATGCTCATAAGTACAGCTGGGCCAATTTACCGTTTTGTCCCTGTAGTTACATCTTACTTCTTAAGTACCACTAATCCCTCTAATGAACAATACAACATAGTCCTACTATGTGTGAACACCTCTCGGGCCAAGAGAAGGTGTGTAGTGCCACATCGTTTAAGCCCTGGGATCAGCCCTTAAGGGATAGCCTATCTATCTACTTACCCCTACTTTGGGGAAGAAGTGAATTCCATCTTGTGTAGCTGAGTTCCCAGCTCCCAAATCAGACGAATTTCCAAAGTGGTAGGTTTAAGTCGGTGGCCTAGCCAGTCGCACCCATGCAAATGAAAGGACCGCCCTCAATGACAGGAGTTCCCAACTCACTTAGGATTAAGGTCATGTTACCTATGGTCGTCTTAGTGAAGTGAAGTCTCTATCATGAACGGCGTTATATAACGAGACATTAACACTTCGTGGTTAGGTCTTATACAAACTCTTTGTATAGGACGCCCCCGCTCGCATGTCCCCTACACGAATGATCAGGATCAGACCATCTGTAACAAGTCAATACATTTGTAACTATTCAATAAAGCGGGCCGCATCCGTAGTGTTACCAGGATAAGGTTTCCCTCTTATATCCATATACTACAGACCATTTTGATTATCACTTAAGACACGATCCACTTGTATGTCACCACATACATGCTTAAGTTACATAAAGACAACCAAGGATTTTAGTTTATTGGTTTGTGGTAAAGTAAATAAAACATCTAAAAGTGCAAAGTCAAGAAATGAAGTAAATATCATATATTATACATCACAAGCGTTCGTACAAACTGTTTACAAACTACAGGACACGAGACTTTAGGGCATCATCCCCAATACCTTATCAGTCTGAAAGTCAGAGTTCGTGTATCCATACATGAGCATGTAGTCCCTCGTTCTTCGAAGATACTTGAGGATGTTTTTGACGACGGTCTAGTGACACTATCCTGGATTAGACTGATACCTACTAACAATCCCCACAACATAGCAGATGTCTTGTCTAGTACACAACATCGCATACATCAAACTGCCAACGATAAATGCATAGGAGACCCATCTCATCTCCTCAACCTCTTGAGATGTCTTAGGACACATTTCCTTAGACAATGTAACTCCATGCCTGAAAGGTAGTAAACCCCTTTTGGAGTTCTGCATCGAGTACTTGAGCAACATCTTGTCAATGTATGATGTCTGAGATAGCACTAGTACTTTGTTCTTCCGATCACGAAAGATCTGAATACCAAGAACAAACTGAGTCTTTCCCAAATCTTTAATTTGGAATTGCGTTGCTAGCCAATTCTTAACTGATGTCGGTAGACCTACATCATTCCCAATGAGTAGGATATCGTCTGCATACAACATTAGGAAAACTATTGAACTGTTGATGATTTTCTTGTAGACACAAGGCTTATCAACGTTTTGGTCAAAGTCGTACGATTTGATCGCAGTATCAAACCAAATGTTCTAAGATTGAGACGTATGTTTCAGTCCATAAATGGACCGATTCAGTTTGCAAACCTTTTACTCTTAACCTTGGGCTATTAATCCCTCGAGCTGCACCATATAGATGGTCTCCTCAAGATTACCATTCAGAAAGGCAGTCTTGACATCCATTTGCCATATCGAATAGTCATAATATGAGGCAATGGATAAGAGGTTGCAGATAAACTTCAACATGGCAACAGGCGAGAAAGTCTCCTCATAGTCAACTCCCTCCACCTGGGTATAACCCTTTGCCACAAGTCTGGCCTTGAAGGTTTGCACCTTCCCATCGGCACCCTGTTTCCTCTTATAGATCCATTTACAACCTATAGGTTTTACCCCATCAGGTTGATCTACAAGATCCCATACTGAGTTGAAGTGCATCGACTCCATCTCGAGATCCATGGCTTTGACCCATTCATCCCGATCAACATCCTCCTTTTCCTTATGATAAGACAATGGAACCTCATCCTTGCCATCAGCTACCATAGCCAGGATTTCCTTGAAACTTATATAGCGAACATGTGGGTTCGCAACCCTCCCACTATGTCGAGGTTCCCTTAACTCTTGAGGTGGAACTGACCTACTAGATGAACTTCCATCAATAACTCTTGCTGATAGAGTAGGCCCTTCAACAACTCTTGTTGAAGTTTCAGTAGTTTCGTTGGAAAGTTCACACAACACGATCTTACTACGTGGACTGTGCTCCCTCATATGATCCTCCTCTAGCAAGGTAGCGTTCATCGACACAAACACTCTGTTTTTCTTAGGATCATAAAAGTAACCCCCTCGTGTACCTTTGGGGTAGCCTACAAAGAGGCACAACCTCGAACGAGGTTCCAATTTCTTTGAATTAGCCTCAAGCACATGTACTGGGCAACCCCATATGCAAAAGTGACGCAAACTAGTTTTACGCCTGTTCCACAACTCCAAAGGTGTTCTCAAAACACTCTTAGAAGGAACACAGTTGAGGATATACACTGCAGTCTTCGCTGCAAAACCCCAAAACGAGTCTGGTAAGGAAGCGTAACTCATCATCAATCGAACCATGTCCAACAAGGTCCTATTTCTTCTCTTCGCTACACCATTCTGCTAAAGTGTACCCAGTGCTAAGAGTTAGGAAATGATTCCATGTTCTATCATATAGTTCTAGAACTCCGAATCCAAAAACTCTCCACCTCGATCCGATCAAAGTGTTTTAATCCGTCTATCCAATGCGTTTTCAAATTTAGCCTTGAACTTTCTGAACTTTTCAAAGGATTCAGACTTTCGTTGCATCAAATAAACATACCCATACCGAGAGTAATCATTAGTAAAAGTGATGAAATGCTCATAGCCTCCCCTGGCTCGCACACTCATCGGACCACAAAGGTCTGAATGCACTAAATCTAGAGGCTCTTTGGCTCAATAACCTTTTTCAGTAAAAGGTCTTTTAGTAATCTTGCCTTCAAGGCAAGATTTGCACACTTTTAAAGCATTTTCCTCTAACTTACTTAGAAGTCCATTCTTCACCAACCTCTCAATCATATTGAGATTTATGTGCCCTAATCGAAGGTGCCAAAGTTGGGAATTTTCTTTATGAGAAATTTTTGTCGTTTATTTTGAGTTACGACAGATTTAAACATCTCTATGTTATGGAGGGAACTTGTTGTTAATGACCTTAGCACATATAAGTTGTTTTCTGGTTTTGTTGAACAAATCTCAACTCCATCTTTAAGAATAAACATTTTATTCAATTCAAAATGTAGAGTTTATTCACATTGTATCAGACACTTTACAGAAATTAAGTTCTACTTTAACTTGGAAACTACATAAACATCATTCAAATTGATAAACTTCTTCTATAAAGTCAACTGGAGCCCTCCCACTGCCACAGTTGAGACGATGTGCCCGGTGCCTACTCGCATCATCATCTCTCCAACCTCAAGCTGCTATCAGAATTTAATCCCCTGAAAAGAAGAACAAGCATGATTAGTGGGCCTAGAATCAATAATTCAGGCATAATCATCATTCTCCACTAAACAGGTTTCCAAAAATAGTAAATCATATTTACCTTGTTTTGCCTTGGCCTTAGCCTTCTTCTTTTCCTTGATCTAGCTAGGAAAATTTCGCTTTTAGTGCCTATCCTGGTTGCAATGGAAACACTTTCCTTTGTCAACTGGTGCTGATCGCCTACCAAACTGGGCGACAAGCTGTGGGTTAGCAGGTGCCTTCCCCTCCCCCTTACCACTCTTCTTCTTCTTCTACCTGGAAGTGTTAGAAGTAGAAGGTGTAGAATTTGTTCCTGAGGTCGAACCTTTATAGAACTTCTTTGATGACGAGGCAACATTTGCCTCACCGACCTTCTTCTTCTTACTTTTCAGCAAGGATTGGAATGTCTACAACTCGTTGAGGAGAGTTGTAAGGGTATAGTCTACTTTGTTCAGTATCGTGTTACTGACAAAGTGTAGGAAATTATCTGGCAATGAGTGCAGAATAATGCTAACCTGGCTACCCTTATCGATGTATGACCCATTCATCTTTGCCACATTGAAGTGGACCATCATGTTTAGTACATGTTCACGAACAGAGGTGGCTTCCTCCATTTTGGAGTTGAAGATGCAATTCAGAGCTTCGTGCTTGAGCTGTCCAGATGGTTGTCCAAACATTGTCCGTAGGGACTCCATGATCTCACACAATGAGACCATAGGCTCATGCTTGGCCAAAACGTCATTAAGATTGGCCAAGATATAAGTTCAGGCCTTCTCATTCGCCCGTGTCAAACGCTCATAAGCCTCTCGTGTTGGAAGGTACCAATGTGCAGCGGAAGAAACCAGGATCCATAAGCACTCTAATTCATTAATTTTGGCAAAAAAAAAAAAAACATGCTTCAACAGAAAAAAATGGGTTTCATGACATACCTTTGAAGAACTTCCTCTAAGCTTCGATTTAGCTGCAAATCTCCACAGGATCTTGTTGTAGACCACCCAAGATCTTCCCTACTATCCTCTTGGAGCTCAAGATTGAGTAATGAGACTCAAAATAAGCTGGAATTAAGGGAATTTGGAAAAGTTCACAGCAGCAACTATGTAGAAGAACACCCTTCTTCTCTCAAATTTTTCTCAAACTTTTGTTCGGTTGCATCACTTCAAAACACTCAAAATTCTTCAATATATAGCAGACATTCATGCAAAGAAGTTTTCTGCATGAGATGTAGCTCATGCTTGGAGTTAATGAAGAATTAAAGTGGGTTGCTGGTGAGCTAGTAGAATAAGACAAAGGAAAACGATTTTTCCAATTTTTGTATTTTCCTTTTCTTTTCAATTTTATCTAAATTGATTTCATAAATCAATTTTAATTAATAAAATTGAAAATATTATTAATTTTACAAAATTAATTTCATAAATTAATTTTTTTAATAAAATTAATAAATAATTATTGAAACAATTTAAATAATTCTAATTAATTTAATATCAAACATTAAATTAATTTTTAACACAATTCCATCTTCAAATATTTAAATCATATTTAAATATTATTTCTCCAAATTCATTTAATTCTAATTTGAACACTTCAAATTAACGTATCACACTATTCTAAAGCTTATCCATTTACCAGCTAGTAAGGGGACCTCGCGGACCTACAGATCATGGGCTCCAACGATCCGAGATTAATCGACTAAACTCATTAGACCGATCTAACCCCCATTCCTTAACTAATGGGTGATTCCACTAAAGCCCATAGCTGAACTCCCTTCACTGTAGATATATTATGTCCACTCGATATAACCATGATTAGTAAGTTAACCCTTCACGGATTGCTCGTAATAACAATTGGGTCGAATCTCTTATTTTCCCTTGAAATTACCTCTTGTTCCTTAAGTTTCACTGATCCCCTAATGAAAAATTGATTTGTGATCCAATCAACAAATCGAATCCCTCTCAGGCCTGAGATGGTGAGGCCTCTTATTCAAGACCCAGAATCAGCACTTAAAGGGAACAACCTCTCTACTAACCCTAATCGGGTAGGAGTGAATTCCCTCTTGCACCTTATGTTTCCAGCTATTCATCCCTAATCAGCACTTAAATGGTAAGCTTATTGAGCAGAGGCAATTGGTCTACTCTCATCGTTTGTAGATCAAAGGATAATCTCGAACAAACAGGAGTTCATAGTTAGCCCAGAATTAAGGTTAAGTTACCTAGGTCATCGCTTTGAAATAGTCAGTCTTAAACAGTAAACAACGTTATAAAGTAAGAGTGACTGGTTTCATGGTTCGATCTTGCACAAAACTCATTTGCACAGGACACCCTCACCCCTCATATCTCAACATACATGAATTAGGACCACTTCGTATGTAGCACTTTACAACTCTTTGTAATAACTACAGAGTAGGCTGCATCCAATAGTGTTACCAGAATAAGGTACCCAACCTTATTCATATACTATAGATCATTTTTACTATTTACTCGAACCTGATCCACCTGTATGTCTCCACATAAAGTTCCAAGTACTCATATAATAGTCAAAGGACTTAGGTTTATTGGATTTCTAAAAAATAATATATTCAACAACAACTTTATTGAATTCTCCGAATAAGTTCTAATGTTTACAAACCACGAGTTTTAGGACATAAAACCCAACAAACTCCCACTTGGATTAAAACTCTAGTGGTAACTTATATATCTAATATATAAGACTGAGTTTCTGAGTTTTACTGAGAAATACAATAAACTAGGGTATCCCATACCCATGATTTTACCATTTAGTATCTCATACATGATATTTCTCCCACTTGCCCTAGATTATTAACCTCTGGTATTTCTAGTCTTACTAGATGATTCTTAAACACTTTAACCGAGAGAATCATTGTAAACATATTAGTATACCAATAGGTTTCTTGTGGGGAATTCATCTAATTCTCAATAATGGCTAGGAAGCACATTTTCCTCCCACTACATTGAGGTACTCTCAACTCTTTGATTAAGATGGCCTGACCTACCTTAACAGCTCTTGTTAACATTCAGAGCTAGAAATCTTGAATTCATTATACTTCGATCGTAGCCGTTTAAATATCCGAATATTTGCTGATATCAACAATTTGATTCTTAACAGAAGTTGCTATGAGATAGAATAAACACATTTCTTGAAAATGAACATTTCATTCAAAAAAAAAAAATGTACAAAAGGTTCATTACAAGAATTAACAAAAGCAGGTAATTTACATCTTCATCAGCAACTTCTCCTACTAGATGAGCTAAGCAAAAGGTCTCCAGGATCTAAGTAGCCTATTTTCTTTTCTTTGCTCTCTTCTCTGCATGATCTTTAGGGCAATTTCTCTTCCAGTGCCCCAGCTCGTTCTAGTGGAAACATTTCCCTTTCTTTGCAGTGGTTTTCTTGCACTTCTTGCCAACAGGCTTCTTTTTCCCTTTCCCTTTGTCTTTCTTCGCTGGAATACTCTTAGTTTGCGAAGACGAGGCAACTTTAGGCTTGGAGGATATTCCTCTCTTCTCAACAGAAGCAACATTTACTTCTGGTTTTGGTTCCAGACCCTTAGTTCTTAACATGGTCTGAAAATCCTACAGCTCATTAAGTAGAGTTGTCAAGTTGTATTTGATTTTATTCATCAAGGCATTGGTACAAAATTTTAGAAAACTCTTCGGAAGAGATTCTAGAATAAAGCCAACTTAACTTCTCTCATCCATCATAGCACTGCTCACTTCAGCTACATTAAAGTGGACCATCATGTCCAGGACATGTTCACGAACATTGGTCCCCTCTTTTATGCGACTATCGTAAACATATTTGATAGCATCATGCCTCAAGGTGAAGGACGACTGTCTAAACATCCCTCTTAGAGATTCCATAATCTCTTTGGTAGTGTTCATACCCTCGTGTTTTTTCGTCAAAACGTCAGATAGGCTAGCGAGGATATAAGCACGGGCTTTATCATTCGCCCTGAACCATCTATCAAATGCTTCCCGAACAGTTCGGTTGAGATGCATAAATAATTAAACACTAACTAATATGGCTTTAGTTTTGGCAAAAACAAGCAAACAAAACCTAATTATTACAAAACAACTTCTGAACCGCTCCCAGACCGCTCGAACTGATCCAAAACGAACTCAAGTAGCTTGAACTGGACCCGAAACGTCTGAACCTGACCAGCTAAGTCTGAACATTCCTCCGTTAAGACAAATCTCAAATCGTCTATCGTGAGTATTGTATTCAAATTCAATTTCCAGTTAACATAGTTGTCCCCAATCAGTTTGTCCGAAGCCAATAATTGTATAATAGAACTCGTCATTCTTAAATTATAAAAAAAATTTATAAGTGAATTGCTTTTAAATTCAATCAAGTTTTAGCAAAGTGATAATGTACCCATAATCATTATTTTTCCAACGATACTTAAGTGATTTAGAATAAATGCTACCGTGGGGCAGTCAAGAATTCCTTCAAAAAAGCAAGACAGTTCTTGACCAAATACTATCTCCAGAATAACTCATATTCCGATAGTCATTTAGTTACTATTTTCGGTCAAGATCATTACTAACACTTAGTAAGTTTTGTAAGTGTAGACCTGCCATTTGCATATCTTACACAACGGTATGAATATGCCTCCAAAATAGAAGACAATACCCAAGATGGAACTATAAGACCCTACTCATTTTACTGAAGCATAGGTTGTTCCGAATCCTATGTTACAACCCTCCGTAGGGATCGCCATGGTTAACGACTAGCTAATGCCGCATAAAAACGACAGCAGGTGCAACATAAGAATCTCACAGTTCAAACTAATGGAGGAGACCGTAGGACAATGTTGACACATTTCCTTCACCTACTTACTAACGACTTCCCCCATTCACCTTGTTATTGACCCATGCAAACACTTTCCGTATGGAGCAGTTGAGGTAAAATCGACAAGAAGTCGAGCATGGATCTCACGGTGTGAACTCTTGAGGACGTGAGAGCTAATAACTTTTATTCTCCCACTGAAGTGTTCTAAATGTTTAGGTATATTTATACTTAGGTTCTTTTCGGCTAATAAAACAACCCTAAGTCTAGGGGGTTTATCCAAATATAACATTTATAAATGGATTTTAAACCTACAATGTCTAGGTGATAAATCGTTTTTATTACCTCACACTGCTCACGAATGCTCATAAAATCGATTACCAATGCTCAATTATTCGGCTATAATCCCCCGGTAGGAGGTGTTCCGTAGATCATCAACTTAAGTACCCCCAGTCTTCGACAGGATTATATACCAGTTGAGTTTGTAACCACAGTTTTACAAGTTTAACGACCTATTTTAACTATTAAAATAAGTGGTTAACCTAAGTGAGCATGCAACTGTTTTTTGTTATGGATTTTAAACGTCTAACCCAATTTTATAACAACTTACAAAATTTTAAACATGCTAAACATCCACGACAATCAACAAAGACATTCAATATCTAATAAAACTATTATATTATATAAAAGAAACCCTAACATGCATACTATATATTATAACATTTTATAACATACTTTTAATGCATGTAGCATGCTTCCTATGGTGGGATTTTAAATCTACATGGCATACTGTATGCACATACAAAATTTATTTAACTATAACATATATTACATGCATAAATAATTAAACACTAACTAATATGGCTTTAGTTTTGGCAAAAACAAGCAAACAAAACCTAATTATTACAAAACAACTTCTGAACCGCTCCCAGACCGCTCGAACTGATCCAAAACGAACTCAAGTAGCTTGAACTGGACCCGAAACCTCTGAACCTGACCAGCTAAGTCTGAACCAAACCAGCCAAGAACCATTCGAAGCCTCACCAGACCAGACCACAAGAGAACCGGTCGAATCTGCAGCCCTCGCTCATGTTCAAGATCTTGCTAAGTCTCATCATTTAGCAATGACGACCATCGTTTTGCATTTGCCTGATCATTTAGTAAAGCTACACGATTGTGTAGTATTTTCTTCCTATCACATAGTGTCATCGTCTAGTGTCGAAGGAAGCTACACGATCGCTTAGTGTCTTACACTATTGCGCAGCTCCATCGTTTAGCACGAAAATTTTACTACACGATCGCTTAGCTCCATCGTCTAATGCATGGAGCCGATTGTTTAGCGCGCGCAAAAGGTAAGTGATTGCTTAATGCCATCACATAGCATTCAACGCATCGCCCAGCCACTGCACATAGGTAAGCGATCGCGTAGTGCTATCGCTTAGCATCTCGATGCATTGCTTAGCTGCCGCATAGAGGTAGACGATCGCGGAGTGCTATCACTTAGCAACTCAATGCATTGTTTAGCTCCCGATCAAAGGTAAACGATCATGGTAAGCGATCACTCAGGGCTATCGTATAGCTCTTCATCGCATCGCTTAGCTCCCACTCGAAGCTACACGATTGTGTAGTGCCATCGTATAGCAACACAACACATTGCTTAGGTCCAGTAGGTATACGATTGTCTAGCGCACAATACCTCAACGATCAATGCACAAAGCTATACGATCACCCAGTTTTTCTTCACATCGTCTAACGCATGAAACTAAATGATCGTTTAGCTACTGAAGCTCAATGACGATAAGAACAGAGGCTGATTTTATGGAACTGCATCTTGGCCTCTTCGCTTGTTTCTTCGATTTACAGCTTAATTCCAGCTCTAATGACTCCAAATAAATTACAGACTCTTGGGAACACATTAAAGCTCATCAAGCAAGAGCCAATTACAAATTTAAATCGAAAATAAAAGATAAATTAAAAGCCAAAACTGAAAGAACCATATCAGTATAACAGTTTCATAATTCTCATATAAAACACCCACCAAAAAAAAATTTAAACCGAATTGAATTGCTTATTGATGCTCTGATACCAGTTGTTGGAAGGTACCAATGTATAGTAGAATAAATCAGGATCCATAAGAACTCTAATTCATTAATTTTGGCAGAAAAGAAAACACGCTTCAATAGAAAAAAATGAGTTTCATGATATACCTTTGAAGAACTTCCTCTAAGCTTCGATTCAATTGCAAATCTCCATAGGATCTTGTTGTAGACCACCCCAAGATCTTCCCTACTATCCTCTTGGATCTCAAGATTGTGTAATGAGACTCAAAATAAGCTAGAATTAAGGGAATTTGGAGAAGCTCACAACAGCAACCATGTAGAAGAACACCCTTCCTCTCTCAAATTTTTCTCAAAATTTTGTTCGGTTTCCATCACTTTTAAACACTTCAACTTCTTCAATATATAGTAGACATTCATGCAAAGAAGTTTGCTGCATGAGATGCAGCTCATACTTGGAGTTAATAAAAATTTAAAGTGGGTTGTTGGTGAGCTAGTAGAAGAAGACAAAGGAGAACGATTTTTCCAACTTTTGTGTTTTTCTTTTCTTTTTCAATTTTATCTAAATTGATTTCATAAGTCAATTTTAATTAATAAAACTGAAAATATTATTAATTTTATAGATTTAATTTCATAAATTAATTTTCTTTAATAAAATTAATAAATAATTATTTAAACAATTTAAATAATTCTAATTCATTTAATATCAAATATTAAATTAATTTTTAATACAATTCCATCTTCAAATATTTAAATCATATTTAAATACGATTTCTCCAAATTCATTTAATTCTTATTTGAACAGTTCAAATTAACTTATCACGCTATTCTAGAGCTTATCCATTTACGAGCTAGTGGGGGACCTCGCGGACCTACAGATCATGGGCTCCAACAATCCAAGATTAATCGACTAAACTCATTAGACCGATCTAACCCCCATTATTAACTAATGGATGATTCTACTAAAGCCCATAGTTGAACTCCTCTCACTGTAGATATATTATGTCCACTCGATATAACCATGATTAGTAAGTTAACCCTTCATAGGTTGCTCGTAATAACGGCTGGGTCGAATATTTGTTTTACCCCTTAAATTACCTCTTGTTCCTTAAGTTCACTGATTCCCTAATGAACAATCGATTTGTGATCCAATCAACAAATTGAATCCCTCTCAGGCCAATGAGAGGGTGAGATCTCTTGTTCAAGACCCAAAATCAGCACTTAAAGGGAACAACCTCTCTACTAACCCTAATCGGGTAGGAATGAATTCCCTCTTGCACCTTATGTTCCCAGTTATTCATCTGGTCTTATCTCCAAAATGGTAAGCTTATTGAGCAGAGGCAATTGGTCTACTCTCACCGTTTGCAGATCAAAGGATAATCTCAAACAAACAGGATAGTTAGCTTAGGATTAAGGTTAAGTTACCTAGGTCATCGCTTTGAAATAGTTACTCTTAAAGAGTAAACAATGTTATAAAGTAAGAGTGACTGGTTTCATGGTCCGATCTTGCACAAAAATAATTTTCACAGGACACCCCCACTCCTCATATCTCAACATGCACGAATTAGGATCACTTCATATGTAGCACTTTACAACTCTTTGTAACAACTACAGAGTAGGCCGCATCCAATAGTGTTACCAGAATAAGGTACCCAACCTTATTCATATACTATAGATCATTTTAACTATTTACTTGAACCTGATCCACCTGTATGTCTCCACATAAAGTTCAAGTACTCATATAATAGTCAAGGGACTTAGGTTTATTGGATTTCCAAAAAAAAAACAATATATTCAACAACATCTTTATTGAATTCTCAAAATAAGTTTTATGTTTACAAACCACGAGTTTTAGGACATAAAACCCAACATCTCAAACATTTCGAGTGGCGTTATGAGGTGGAATAGAAGGATATTACTCTAGAAGGACGAACCGTAATCATCAATGATTAAAATTGTTGTGATCATGTGTTTCTAACTAGCGTAATTCTCGCCAGTTAGTTTGTCGGCGCTTAATAGAGCTAATATGGCTGTAGCCATTTTTACGTTGCTGAAAACAAAACAAACTTAATGAGTCTATGCAATACCACTTTTAACACCAATTTTAGTTTTAGAAAAATAGTTTCCATGTACCCTAAGCGAAAAGACATTTATTTCGCAATGATGCCCCAGTGAGGTAGGACAAATGTTACTGGTGGGGTGATCAGATGACCCTTCATTGGGATGAGACACGTCTCTTATACACATCTAGATGTGTATAAGAGACAGCCCCTACCTGGGAACCTACCTGGAAAGGTGAATTAGATAGATTTTCTACAAGCATGCTGCAAGTGGTCAAAGGCTCCATTAAAGAGTTTAATGGATGATGATCATAAGTTGTTTAACTATCCAAAGTAAACGTTACTCTTGGGCAAACCTAAAAAGTTACTTAGTTAAAATTCTTAGTCGTGTTTTTTCTTAAGTAAACTAAACCCTACGTTATAAAATATTCAGTGGGAGGAAGAGATGTATCTGATATATTAATGTTCTACTCATGTTTCTTCCTGAATGTTCACACCGTGAGATTCATGGTTGGCCTCATGGTGCCCTAGGAGCATCCCCCTTTGAATGGTGTTTGCATGAGTCAATACCAAGGTGGATGGAGAGAGTGTTTATAATAAGTGGGTAAAGGATGTGTGTCAACACGTCAAACGGTCTCTGTCATTAGATCATTCTGTACTCCCTCGTGGCGCCCTGGGAGTATCCCCCTTCGGATGGGTTTTGTGCAGTTGGTCAAGATCAAGGTGAACTACATAAATGGATAGGGTCGCTTTAGGTTTTGCTCCAATCGGATTTTTCCCATTCGGATTGGCTGCTTGGGGCATATCTCTAGGGCCTAAAATGGCGGGTCACACTTACGGGAGGTTGTTAAGTAAGTTAATGATCTCTTGACTAAATCAATGATGGCTAGTCGTTATAGAAGCAAGAGTTGTTTTGGTATTAATGACTGGTTGTGAACTTCTCAATTTAGAGGAGGATAATTGACCTCCCTTCCGTGGCCTTTGTCCTAAACCTTTGATGCGTCATTGCGAAACTAGATGTCACACGAGGTTCATGTTAGTTTTGTTAAAACCTTATTGGATGTTGTTTGTTTTTCCAACGGGTATTTGCTTAAAACCTAACGTAGGTCAATGTGTTTTTTCTTTTCAGCAACTCATTAGTATTTCTGTTTAGTGCCTTTAATATGACCGATTACATATAATGGAAAGAGTCGTGTAAAATGTATTTCGTGGTAAACGACCTCGAATTTGTCATGGTTGAGGAATGTCCTCAAGTCCCGACCCTTGATGCATCACGAAGTGTTCGTAATGTATATGAGGTATGGATGAAGGCTAATTCATTGGCCCGACTTCACATTTTGGCTAACATACCTGATGTTTTGGCCAAAAGTGTTGAGAACATGGGCATTGCACACGAGATCATGGACTCATTGCAAGATTTGTTTGAACGTCAGTTCTTACTTTTCGAGCACAAAGTGATGGATGACAAAACCAGTAGTGTCAGTTGTTCTAACACTGATCCCACTACTCTCCAAAAGAGGAGTAAAGACTATAAATTTGTTTTATTGGTCTTGGATATGTGTTTGGTAGAGAATGATGATTCTGCCTGGATCCTTGATATGGGTGCTACCAACCATGTCAGTTTCTCTACCAAGGATTCAGTTCCTGGTAACGTTACCACAGGGAGAGATGACTCTATGAGTTGGTACTAGTGAGGTTTTTTCAGCTATTGCTGTAGGCAGGCTGAAGTTATTTGTTGACAAGAAACTTTATCTGTTACTGGATAATGTTTTCGTAGTTTCTCATATTAAGAGGAACTTAATCTCGGTTTTTTGTCTTATTGAACAAGGATATACCATCTCCTTTTTTCGAAAATAAAGTGTTTATTTTCAAGAATTGAATGGAGATTGGTTTTGGTTCAATGGTAAGTAACTTATATGTACTAAGGTCGTTACTCATAAAAGCCTTGTTTAATACTAAAATGTTCAGTACAACCACAACAGCTAAAAGACCAAAGGTTTCTCCTAAGGAAAACGCCCATCTTTAGCATCTAAGGTTAGGTCACATCAACCTCAGTAGGATTGAATAGTTGGTGAAAAGTGGACTTCTAAAGAGTTTAGAAGAAAACTCATTGTCGATGTGTGAATCTTGAAGACAAGATTACCAAACGGCCTTTTATTGGAAAAGGTTATAGAGCCAAGGAAGCCTGGGAGCTTGTACATTCAGACCTCTGTGGTCCGATGAGTGTTAAAGCTCGAGGTGGATATGAATATTTTATCTCTTTCATAGATGATTATTCAAGGTACGGGTATCTCTACCTAATGCAATGTAAGTCTGAAGCCCTTGACAAGTTCAAGAAGTATAAGGCTAAAGTTGAAAACTTGTTAGGTAAAAAGGTAAAAACACTACGATCTGATGAGAGTATATGGACCTCAAATTCTAGAACTTGGGATTGCATCCCAACTCTCGCCCCAGACATACCTCAGCAGAATGGTGTATTAGAAAGGAGAAACAGAACCTTGTTGGACATGGTTCAGACTATGATGAGTTAAGCTCATCTTCCAGACTCGTTTTGGGGTTTTGTGGTGGAGACTGCATGCTATATCCTAAACAAAGTTCCCTTGAAAAGTGTTTCTGAAACACCTTTTGAGTTGTGGAAAGGTCGTAAAGGTAGTTTATGCGACTTTAGGATTTGGGGTTGTCCGACACATGTGCTCATGACTAACCCAAAGAATTTGGAACTGGGTTTGCCTCTTTGTAGGCTACCCAAGGAAACGAAAGGTGGATACTTATATGATTTGAGTGAGAACAAAGTGTTTGTTTCTACAAATGTTATCTTCTTGGAAGAATACCACATCTGAGATCGTAAGCCACGAAGTAAGCTCGTTTTACGTGAGATTTCTAGTGAGACTAAGATTGCTGAGGGTTCAACAAGAGTTGTTGAACATGTTAACAGATAAATAAGAGTTGTTGAGGTCGGTACATTTAGTCAACCAACTCAAGAGTTTAGACTGCCTCGACATAGTGGGAGGGTTATGAACCCATTGGATCGCTACATGGGTTTGACTGAAGCCTAAAACGTCATTTCTAATGATGGGGTCGAGGATCCATTATCTTTTAAGAAAGCAATGGAGGATGTTGATAAGGATGAATGGATTAAAGCCATGAACCAGAAAATGGAGTCTATGTACTTCAATAACGTTTGGAAGCTTGTTGATCCGCATGATAGGGTAAGATCTATTGGGTGTAAGTGGAAAGAGAGGTGTAGATGGAAAGGTGCAAACCTTTAAGGCACGACCCGTGGCAAAGGGTTATACACAGGTCAAGGGAATTGACTATGAGGAAACTTTCTCACCTGTTGTCATGCTCAAGTCTATCAGGATACTCCGGTCCATAGCCACATTTTATGATTATGAGATATAGAAAATAGACGTCAAGACTGCCTTTCTTAATGGTAATCTTGAAGAGACCATCTATATGACTCAATTAGAGGGGTTCATAGTTCCAGATCAATAGCAAAAAGTTTGCAAACTTAATAGGCCCATTTATGGGCTGAAACAAGCATCTAGATCATGGAACATTAGATTTGACATTGCGGTCAAGTCATTTGGCTTTGAACAGAACGTTGATGAGCCTTGTGTTTACAAGAAAATCATTAATAGCTCAATACCTTTCTTGGTACTGTATGTGGATGATATCCTACTCATTGGGAATGATGTAGGGTATTTGATGCGTGTAATTATGATGCGTTATGATGTGAGTTTGCGGTGATGTGTGTTATGCGATGATCATGCAAGTTTTCCTAACAAGACCCAAGTATAAGCCTTACTAGGTTTCCTGGTAAGTCCAGGGTCGAACACAAGGACTACTAAGTAAATATGCGACAGTCACTTTGATTCTCTTGTGGTAGTAAAAACAAATGAAGTGGATGGTGCTTTGATTAAGGTTTTTCCTATGCGATAGAGTTTGAGTGCATTGTTGATGAACTCGTAGAGTTATAATGAGCATGCGATGAAAGGGTTGAGAAGGGGTTCAGCTAACATTTCCTAAGATTATGCACAAGTTATGCGATCATGCTACACACAAATAACAACACGTCATTTCTCAATGCAGAATGCCATAATTCCTATTTCTAGGACACATATGATGTGTATACGAATCAGTCGATAGGACTTATGTTTAAGTCTCTACTCTTGTCTATGCGATGATGAATGATGCCCAATAAAACAAGGTGACCGCATACAATTCCTATTTCTAGGGCGCATGCGATGTGTAAATAGCAATAGAACTTATGTCTAAGTTTCTATTTCTTACTTATGCGATTCTAATCTAACTCTCTCAAGACTAGATTCTAATTTGACTCTCTCAAGTTTAGATTCTATCTTTAGACTACTCTCTCAAATATGTCCAAATGGTCATTGATGCATACATAAGACAAGATGATCGCATAAATTGTAAATCTTAAGTCATGCTAGCTAAGTACTTCTCAACCCATTCAGAAATTTAGCTACTCATGCGAAGTATGGAGAGATTGAACATAGATTGAAATGAGATTTCCATTTTCTAAGTACTGAATACAAAATAACAAATGAATTTGAGAGATAAGAAGCCCGGTAAGCAATGTCTTGCTTCCCGTGGCCTTTTACACTATTCTTTTTCACTCCAACTCTGTTCAAGATGTATATTCTTGCTCTCGCAAGTGTTGGCCCTCTCTCCCTTGTAACGCTTTCCGATAGTCTCTTGATCTGTCCAAGAATGATCTATCGGCTTCCTCGTCTCCCTGCTCTTCTCCGTCCTTTAAGTATATGTATGAGTATGTGCGTGAACAGACTAACTGATTCTCTAACTCCTAACTTGTTAACCCTTTTAAACTGGCCTTCTGTAACACCCTATTTTTTTTTAGTATTAATGTAATTTTAATATTTTATTATTGGAGGGAATTTTTGGAATTTTGGATTTCCAGTGTAAGTGCAGGAATTTATTTTTAACCTTGGAAATTATTCAATTTGGAAACTAGTGACAGGAATAAATTTCTTTTCGGGAAGGAAAGGTAGTTAATAAAATATAGTAGAATAAGGAAAAGAATAAAATAAAAGGTTTATTTTATTTCCTTATAAATTATTATTATTATTATTATTATTATTATTATTAATTAATTATTATTATTATATTATTATTATTATTATTATTTTATTTTATCTATAAAACAACTCTTTTTCTTCTTTTTCCTTGCGCCACTGAAGACCTAACCTCCCCCATGTGTTTTCTTTCTCCAGCCGCCGTCGATGCAATTCGTGACCACGCAGCCTCCAGCCACTAGCGTTCCGCCCGATATTTCGGTCCGAGCCATCTCTGCCACCACCAACCCAACCCAACCCGCTCCCGCTGCGTCGTGGCAAGGCTCAGCCCTGCCCTCTGATCTGCATCCGCCACCCCTCTGTCCGAAACCAAGCCATCGTTCGCCGCTTCAGCCGCCGTTTCACGTTCTTTCCAGCCTGCAGACTCGCACGACGAGAAACCAGCTTCGTTCGCCACTCGTCCAGCCCACTGTCCGAGCCCAGGCCGCCGATCTCCACTGGTCACTGCCTTCCTTCACTGTCGTTTCGTCGGATTTCGGCAAATGTTGGTAAGTTTTTGGAGTGGATCAATTAGTTTTGATTTTTGGGTTGCCCATTAAATTGTGGATTTTCCTTTTTTTGATACCTATTATATTTGGGATTTAGATCCAAGACTGGAGTACTTCATAGTGCGCCAACGTGTTGCCCAGCGGATTCGAGTTCGTTCGGCAAAGTATTGGTAAGGTTATGATCCTTGTTGTTTTGGTTGTGGCTACCAATTGATTTTTGGACTAAAGAATGGTTTGATTTTTAAGTATTTCTTGAAGGTTCCAAGTTCATTATCCATTGAGTTTTAAAATCTGCTAAGAGGAGATTTTGGAGTCGAAATCTTGCGAGTGTTTGTTGATCAAGTTTCGTTTGGGTAAGTTAATTGGTGATCATTGGATTCAATTTGTATGTTTGGGTCCTGGTTCCAAGACTTAAATTTAGTATTATGTATGTATTAGGGGACTCAATTAAGGACCTATTTGGTTGGAGATCATTAGCTTGGATTAATATCTAAATTTGACTTAGAGGTAAGTAATCTTACCATTGGAACTGCCCACGGGCCAGGTTTTATTTGTATGCTCGCGTGATAAGTGTATGTTATGGTAAATATTAGCATGTTGACTGATAGTATTATCTTAATCAAGTATGTTCTGGCACGGGTTCTATTTTGTTTAAAGATACACCTAGGCACTTGATCGTTAGTATGTGAGGGTATGTGTTTTCATATGTTGATATCTGATCTCTTGGTGTTGAGGCATACTTGCATGCTGTGGGATTATGATGTAAGGTATACATGAATGTAGTATGATATATTGTCAATAATCATGTGTATGTGATGGAGCCATGGTATCAAGGATTTTCATGTATGTTCCAGAATTGTACAATGTTGATTCTTAGAACGTTGAGACTGTGTGACTATCCTCATTGATTAGTTAGACACTCACCAGTTTGTGTTTCCTTCGAGATTCACCAGTTTGTGTTTCCTTCGGGATTCAGCAGTTTATTTAATTCGGGATTCACCAGTTTTGTGTTCCCTTCGGGGTTCACCAGTTTTGTGGGCATACTTAACTACAATAGGATAGGGTTCAGTCTCTCGTTTGTTCCATTTGTTTATGTGCTGTAGGTGGGTATCTAGAGGACATAGATACCTAGCCTGACCCCAGTGGTGGGGTTACTTACTGAGTATTTTATACTCATTATTTTTCATGTTGTTATTTCAGGTAAAGGTAGAGATGAACCGGCGATGGCGCAGCAGAATTCGTGATCGTGCCATTGGGACTAGTTTTTACGCTTCCGCATCATGACATTTAGAGTCCTTATTTTTTTTTTATGTTTAGTTTTACTGTCTTAAACTTATTATTACGGATTATTTCCTTTATATACTTTTAATAGTCTTTACAAATTATGGGTACCATATTATTGTTTTAACAATTGCATTTAATAAATGTCTTTTGAACATCTCTTGTTTAATTAACATTTATTTCAACATAACTGAGCGTCGTTTTAAATTTTATGCATGCATTTATTTTAGTAACGATTTAACCTAAGTCCTAGAAGGTCGAGTCGTTACAGTTTGTATCAGAGCCCATGTTTTGGGTTCTGTAGATTGACTTACTACGTAAGTCTAAATAGTCCCCGTGGCCAGCAACGGATTCCTCGTCATCGCTAGGTACGTTCTACTAATGAAAGTTTCAATGCATATGTGAGAATAGTGATGTCGTGTTTTAAATGCATGATGTCTAAGAAAGGCCCAGAAATAGTTAGTTGACGTACGAATTTATGACAGGACATGACACCTAAGTGTAGAACAAGGAAAACAGTTAGAGAAGAAATGCAAGCGGAGAGAGAATGGAGTAGTCAGACTGCTTCGGTGGCGCCAATTCCGCCTATGACTCAAGTGGATGAAAAGGCAATGGAAGCCCGAATTAGTGAAGCTGTTGCCACCTGAGTCGTTACGACAAACCCGTCCGCA
>NC_052350.1:3948081-3959121 GCF_009727055.1 Benincasa hispida
TTTATGAGAAGTACTTTTCGGCCAACACCCGATACAATAAGCAGGCAGAATTCTTGAACTTGAAGCAGGGCGTTATGTCAGTGGAGAAGTACGAGCAAGAATTCGATAAGCTATCTTAGTTTGCTCCTGAGCTAGTGGCCATCGAGGCAGCAAGGACCGAGAGATTTATCCAGGGCCTGAGGAGCAGGTTGCGAGGGATGGTGCATGCCTTGGATCTCAAGACATATGCCATGGCACTGCGAGCCGCTGTGAGGATTGATGCCGACTCCCAGGGGGGAGAGGAATACAGGAGGTCACTCGGGATTGGGACCTCCGCAGGGCAGAAAAGGAAGGCTGAGCACAGGACTCTTGAACATCAGCAAAGGGGTCAGAACATAGTACATGCTCCACGTCAGTGGGGACAACAGAGTACCCAGGCTGGGAATGGCAGGGAAGATAGACCGACATGCATCACTTGCGGTAAGCAACACTGGGGATGTTGTTTAGCCGGCTCTGGGATTTGTTTCCGATGTGGCCAGAAGGGACATATGACAGATAGATGCCCAAGGAAGAATACGCCTGAGCATAGGAGCCAGCCCGTAGGATCGTTTCAGGGAGGCCCGAACTGCCAGCAACAACAGGGAAAGGTATTTTCTACCACTCGGCATGAGACCGAGAAGTCAGGCACCGTGGTGACAGGTATACTTCCCATTTTGGGACACCATGCTCTTGTTTTGTTTGACTCTGGTTCTTCACACTCGTTTATATCTATTGTATTTGTGAGACATGCCATGTTAGACTTAGAACCGTTTCCATTTACATTGTCTATTTCCACTCCATCGGGAGAGATCATGTTAGCTACAGAAAAGATAAAAGCATGTCAAGTAGAGGTAGCCAATCGCGCATTAGATGTAACCTTGATAATTTTAGATATGCACGATTTTGATGTTATATTAGGCATGGATTGATTAGCTGCTAACCATGCCAGCATAGATTGCTCTCGTAAGGAGGTTATCTTTAACCCTCCTATAGGAGCCAGTTATAAGTTAAAGAGGTTGGGACCGTAGTCCTACCCAAGGTGATATCCGCATTGAAGGCCAGTAGGCTATTCGACCAAGGAGCCTGGGGCTTTATGGCCAGTGTGATAGACACCAGGGAGAATGAAGTTACCTTGACTTCGAAGCCAGTAGTGACGGATTTTCCATATGTGTTTCCAGAAGATCTTCCCGGATTGCCCCCGCAAAGAGAGATAGATTTTGTCATTGAATTGGAGCCTGGCACAACCCCTATTTCGAGGGCTCTGTACAGAATGGCTCCGGCAGAGTTGAAGGAACTGAAGGTCCAATTGCAGGAGTTGTTGGACAAGGGTTTCATTCGCCCTAACGTGTCACCATGGGGTGCACCCGTTTTGTTTGTGAAAAAGAAGGATGGATCGTTACGTCTGTGCATTGATTACAGAGACTTGATCAAGGTGACCGTCAAGAACAAATATCCCGTTCCCAGGATCGATGATTTGTTTGACCAGTTACAGGAA
The DNA here is from genome assembly GCF_009727055.1 of Benincasa hispida. NCBI lineage: Eukaryota > Viridiplantae > Streptophyta > Magnoliopsida > Cucurbitales > Cucurbitaceae > Benincasa > Benincasa hispida. The sequence goes on from NC_052350.1 coordinate 3,949,595, forward strand.
GCTACGGTATTCTCTAAGATTGACCTCCGGTTAGGGTACCACTAGCTGAGGATAAAGGACAGTGACATACCCAAGACAGCTTTCCGTTCGAGGTATGGACATTATGAGTTCATAGTGATGTCATTCGGTCTAAGAAATGCACCAACAGTGTTCATGGATCTGATGAATAGAGTGTTCAAGGAATTCCTCAACACCTTCGTGATTGTTTTTATTGATGATATTTTGATTTATTCCAAGATAAAGGCCGAGCACGAGGAGTATTTGCGGAAAGTTTTGGAGATGTTGAGGGCCAATAAGCTATATGCTAAGTTTTCTAAATGTGAATTTTGGTTGAAGCAAGTGTCCTTTCTAGGGCATGTGGTATCCAAGGAAGGTGTCTCAATGGATCCCGCAAAGGTGGAGGCAGTTACGGGTTAGGCTCGTCTAACCACGGTCAGTGAGGTGCGCAATTTCCTGGGGTTAGCAGGCTACTATAGACGGTTTGTGAAGGACTTCTCTCGCATAGCCACCCCATTAATTTAGTTGACCCGGAAGGAGGCAACATTTGTTTGGAATGAGGCTTGTGAAAGTAGTTTCCCGGACCTCAAGCAAAGGCTGGTTTCAGCCCCAGTTCTCATAGTACCGGACAGATCAGGTGGTTTCATCATTTTCAGTGATGCATCCAAGAAGGGGTTGGGATGCGTATTGATGCAGCAGGGTAGAGTAGTTGCTTACGCTTCACGTCAGTTGAAGAAGCACGAACAGAATTATCCCACGTATGACTGAGAGTTAGCAACGGTGGTTTTTGCTCTCAAGATCTGGAGACATTACTTGTATGGAGAAAAGATACAGATTTTCACCGACCACAAGAGTTTGAAGTACTTTTTCACTCAAAAGAAGTTAAACATGAGGCAAAGAAGGTGGTTGGAACTTGTAAAGGATTATGATTGTGAAATTTTGTACCACCCGGGGAAAGCAAACGTAGTGGCAGATGCTTTAAGCAAAAAGGTGCCCCAATCTGCAACCTCATTATCGGACAGACTTGCTTATGAAGGGAACTGAAGAGGGCAGAAATTGCAGTAGTCGTGGGGAAGGTCACAGCACAATTAGCACAGTTGTCGGTGCAACCAAGCCTAAGGCAGAAGATTATTGATGCACAGCGAGACGACCCTTATTTGAAGGAGAGAGTTCGTAGAGTGGAGTCAGGCCAGGATAGCGAATTTTCAGTGTCAGCAAAAGGTGGCCTCCTTTATCAGGGGCGTCTATGCATGTCGGAGGTTAGTGACATTAAGGATGAGTTATTGTCAGAGGCTCATAGTTCCCTATTCTCGATCCACCTCAGCAGCACCAAGATGTACCAGGATCTGAAACGTTACTATTGGTGGAATGATATGAAAAGAGAGGTTACGGAGTTTGTCAGTAAGTGTTTGGTGTGCCAGCAGGTGAAAGCCCCGAGGCAGAGGCCAGCAGGCTTGTTACAACCATTAAATGTACCAGAATGGAAGTGGGAGCATGTGTCTATGGAATTCATCGTGGAGTTGCCTCGGACAGTTAAAGGTTTCACTGTGAAATGGGTCATTGTAGACAGACTTACGAAGCTATTTCATACCTGGAAGGTCCACCTTTTCAGTGAATAAGTGGGCATAGATATACATGAAGGAAGTGGTAAGATTGCATGAAATACCCGTGTCTATTATGTCGGATAGAAACCCTCGTTTCACGTCTAACTTCTGAAGAGTCTCCAGGCGGCTTTGAGGACCCGGTTAAACTTCAGTACAGCGTTCCACCCTCAGACTGATGGGCAGACAGAGAGATTGAATCAGATACTGGAAGACATGTTGCATGCATGTGCCATAGAGTTTTCAGGAAGCTGGGATGCTCACTTGCACTTAATGGAGTTTGCGTACAATAATAGCTACCAGTCCACGATTGAGATGTCACCCTTTGAGGCCCTATATGGGAAGAGTTGCAGGTCCCCTGTGTGTTGGGATGAGGTAGGAAAGAGGAAATTGTTAGGACTTGAATTCTGTCTCTTATACACATCTAGATGTGTATAAGAGACAGGGGATGCTCACTTGCACTTAATGGAGTTTGCGTATAATAACAACTACCAGTCCACTATTGGGATGTCACCCTTTGAGGCCCTATATGGGAAGAGTTGCAGGTCCCCTGTGTGTTGGGATGAGGTAGGAGAGAGGAGACTGTTAGGACCTGAATTGGTGCAGACCACAAATAAGGCCATACAGAAGATCAGGGCTCATATGCAGACAACCCAGAGCAGACAGAAGAGCTATGCTGATGTAAGACATAAGGACCTGGAATTTGCGTACAATAATAGCTACCAGTCCACGATTGAGATGTCACCCTTTGAGGCCCTATATGGGAAGAGGTCCCTTGTGTGTTAGGATGAGGTAGGAGAGAGGAGATTGTTAGGACCTGAATTAGTGCAGACCACAAATAAGGCCATACAGAAGATCAGGGCTCGTATGCAGACAACCCAGAGCAGACAGAAGAGTTATGCCGATGTAAGACGTAAGGACCTGGAATTTGAGACTGGGGTGAAAGTGTTTTTAAAGGTGACACCCATGAAAGGTATTCTGAGGTTTGGCAGGAAAGGAAAGTTGAGTCCAAGATTCATTGGACCTTTCGAGGTCCTCGAACGAGTTGGCCCTGTAGCTTACCGTTTGGCCTTGCCCCCAGCGTTGTAAATTCATAATGTCTTCCATGTTTCGATGCTAAGGAAATATGTGACAGACCCATCCCATGTAGTTGACTTCAAGCCCTTGCAATTGAACGACAACTTGAGCTACGAAGAGAAACTTGTAGAGATCCTCGCTCGAGAAGTAAAGACATTGTGCCGCAAGAAAAATTGCTTTTGTGAAAGTCCTGTTGCAGAATCACCAGTTCAAGGAGGTTACCTGGGAGCGAGAGGATGAGATGAAGGCCCAGTACCCGGAGCTTTTTCAGGAATGAACTTTCAAGGACGAAAGTTCTTTGAGAAGGGAAGAATGTAACACCCTGTATTTTTTTTTTAGTATTAATGTAATTTTAATATTTTATTATTAGAGGGCATTTTTGGAATTTTGGATTTCCAGTGTAAGTGGAAGAATTTATTTTTAACCTTGAAAATTAATGACAGGAATAAATTTCTTTTCGGAAAGGAAAGGTAGTTAATAAAATATAGTAGAATAAGGAAAAGAATAAAATAAAAGGTATATTACCCTTCTGATCACGCCTACCCAATTTTAGGGATAGAGCAGAAAGGTTGTTTTTGAAGTTTAACCGGAATTAGATTGTAATTTTCTTATTTATCTTCGTACAATTCAAAAAAAATTATCATGGATCACAATATGTAATCGCCATGTTCTTCATAAAGTATGCGAATGATTCATGTCTATGCATCAGATGGATACAAATGCGATGGAATAACTATGCGTCAAACACAAATGTATTTTGTCGATGAACCATGTGTGGGGTCCTTCGTCCCATTAAGATTCTTTGCCTTGGCGCTCACGCCAAGTATATTAACCCTGCCGAACACAAGTTTGTTCCTCGGGTGATTTTTCCGAGTCGAACCTTAGGGACTAATAAGATGTAGATGTATGCTTCGCTATGGTGCATTGTGGCGGTTTCGGTAAATAAAAAGAATGATGGTGAGGCTATTCTAAGCTCAAAACACTATTCCCTAACTCCTAGTTAACCCAGAAAACCGAGCAATGAGAATGAAAATGTAGGAGCCGTAAGAGACACGATTAGGGAACTCACCTTGCACCATTTGAAACAGAATGAATGGGAAAATAGTTATAAAACTGTTGGAGATAGAACTATTCATTGAACCCATTAGAGTGAACTGCAATAAGGAGCATACCTATAGTCAACGCAAAGCCATTGCAAATCAATTGCCTACAGCACACTTGAGCCTAACTCTAAAGACGATATGCGGTGGTATCTGGATATTGCCTTTTGAGGGAATGCACTATGCCTACAACTAAACGCTTACATAATCCCCACTTCTAACGTGCTCTTCGCCCTTAACATTGGAGCCGTGCGCTAGCCGCATACCACCAAGGATCCTACCTCCTTCGGAATTGCCATGCCAAATAATCCTTGATTTCCAGTAAGGGTTTGCAAATACGTTGTGTCCGTGATAGTCAATGGAGTCTTATCCTCTAATTTTGCCCATTCTTGCTATTGATAACTATAGGTAGAATAACAAGTTACTTTATACTGTTTTTTATTTTAAGACTATATTGTTGGCTAAATTAGAAAGAAAAGGATGTGCCGATACGATGGTACAAATTGGGGAAATTGCATAAGAAAATGCGAGAAATTAATAAATTTTTCATCAAATACAACCACGTCACTGACACTATAATTATATGAGCAGAAAAATTTAGACACCAGGTGAGGGCGGTAGAGAAATAGAAAAATAGTAAAATTTCACGAGGCTTGTTTAAGTAGTAAGTGAATAATGCAAGTTCACCAGTCATTAGCAGTTCGGATAATTGGCTCAGAGAGAGATCATTATGACACCCTATAGCGGCATCAGCTAAATGGAGGCCATCATACTTGCGAGGTTCGAGTGCCCAGCGGTGAATACAGGGATAATTGATAGGATGAGGCGATCAAAAACGCAATAGATTGACATCACCCGCCTCCCTGAGCGAAATCGGTTTTCAGGGAGCCTCTCTATATGCGTATCCCAAACGCGCCAAATTTCTAACTTCGCATGTTGGTAATGAAAACACTACACCACATGCGATGGCATACGATCGAGATTGGGTAAGGGAGTAGCCCAATGCGCAAATTGCAGAGGATTCAGCGTACGCGTGGTAACATACTGTCAGTTGGTGCATTTTCTGACATGGATTGATTGTGTAACAGAAGGAATATTCATTCCCATTTCAGTGATACCTAACAATAAGAAGGTGGGGTCAACGAAGATCAAAGAGTTAAAAGTCGACCTATAATGAGTAGCTCTCAAGTTCATGATACAAGATATAAACTATTCGGTATATCGGGGATGACTTGATACTAATCTGAGAGAAAGACTGGTCTATGCATAATCAAGAGAGATCCAGGAAGAATCAGAGACAAGGCCTGAGAGGTTTAGTCCTCAGGGCAGAAAAATCCTTTCATTTCAACCCCGCACGTTGGAAGCTCTGATACCAAGGTCACTTTCTACCAAGACTGAGCAAAGGCCTGAGAAGGGAAGCTCTTCACTTCCATCACTCCATTCCACACGCGCAAAGGGAAATTCAAACCTCGTCCAGATCTGTTGTCAGAGACGTCACACTCTTCTGATATTCTGTTTCTATCTTTTTATCTTCATTGGTACTATCATCTCTTATCTCACTCATTCACACATGTATCAGACGTTCTAAATATCTAGTATTAATTGTCATGATCATTTCATATCTCATCTTTCTGTCTATTTTCTTCCATCCATTAGATTTCACTTTTCTCATGTTGTTTTCTTAATTCCTTGGGTATCTTAATAGAATTAAAGCAAGTAAATTAAGCTGATGCTTTAAGAAATAAGATGTTTAAGCTAAAGCATTGAGCTAACGAACATCTTCACCTGTGAGAGCAAAAATTAAAGAGATGCCATTCATCACCTAGTACAGAGAAGGTTGGAAGAATGGCGTTAACTAAAGAACGAGAAGTACTTTCCATAGATTGGATAGCAAACCTTGCGCTCTTTCATCAGTTCATCCTTGTTTTCACACTAGGGAGAGTGTAGGAACGCGGGCCGATTCACCGAGAGGTGTACGCCAAGGGGAAATTGGAACCTTAGTTTACATCTTTAACGCAGTTAAACCAAACTTTGCGATGTTTTTTCACTCGAAGGTTAATGTCTTTTCTGATTTCTGATTACGTTAGACATAAAGACTTGGTCATCGTCTATAACCATGATCCTTTTGTAGGGTAGACTGGGTTCAGCAGTCAGTCCCTCGACCAGTATCATGTATCATGTATTCTTGTATCTGGTTGTATAACTGCTTAGTTTTAAGGATTTAACATTTTAACGCACTTTTCATTTTGTCACCGAGGAATTTAGGATGTTTTTATTCGTCAATTTAGGGATAATTCCATGTACAAACCAAAACTCTTTGTATCTAATCTACTGTAAATGTGGCGTCACATATATCAAAGCGAAACACGTAAAGGCACAATTAACGGGCGAATTATCAGGATTCTCTCCTACCAGTGTATCGAACCTTCAAGATTACTTTGAGAAACTTGCGTTGGAATTATACATTCAATAATGGTTTTTCCAGTACAAGGAAACTTGTTTGAACCATACTCAATTCCACTTCCATAGCAATAACTAACAAGCATATAGTGTAGAGCAACATTGAGGCCATTATATCTAGAAGTAGTAACTGCATATAAACTACAGCATCCACATTCCATTTCCGTTAGGTCTGTCTATACATTCATTCATGTTTTATGGCACGTAGTTGCGCGGGGAACCATTTGAGCTCCTTGTAGGCTATTCGTGGTATTCTATCATCACAAGTGCGATGTATTAGGAGAGAGAGTCACATTTCGGCGTAACAAAGTTTTATGGCGCCCATTGCCAAGAGGCCAGGTATCTAATAGGGTAATCTTGTAGCACATTATTTCCATCATCACAGCTGTGCATGCAAAATTTGGTTGAATGGGTATTGCGTACCAGACTACTACGAGTATTTCTTATTGAGTTCCCCTTTTCAGTGGTAGTGGGATGGATTACATGAGATGTGTGATTGCATGAATACGTGTCTTTAAAACAAATGGTTCGGATAAGAAACCTCGTTTCCAGAAAATTCACGTCTAACCTTCTGGAGGTTCTCCAGGCGGCTTTGGGGGAGACCCCCGTTAAACTTCAGACTACAGCGTGTTCACAAACCACTCAGACAATGATGGGGCAGACCGAGGAGATTGAATCAAGATACTGGATAAGACAACTGTTGAATGCATGTGCCATAGAGTTTAGTTCCCCCAGGAGCTGGGAATGCTCACTTGCACTTAATTGGAGTTTTGCGTACAATTAATAGCTACCAGTCCCACGATTGAGGATTACCTTTGAGGCCTATATGGGAAGAGTTGCCGGTCCTCGCCCCTACACAACTGCCCCCCTGCCCCGCCCGCGCTTGTGTGTTAGAACGGGATGAGGATTAGTATATGATTTTGTATTTTCTGTTTTTAATTTATTTTGTTTGCTTTCGTTTTTTAGGAATAGAGAGGAGTATTGGTTAGGTGGGCCGAACCTGAAATTAGTGCAGACCAAAATAAGGCCATACAGGTAAAGATTCAGGGGCTCGTTGCAGAGAACTCCCCAAAGAGCCAGACAAAAGAGTTATGCCGTATACTAAGACGGTAGGGACTGGAATTATGGAGAACTGGGTGAAAAGTGTTTTTAAAGGTAATGACACCAAGTAACCATGAAGGTTTCTGAGTAGTGTTGGAGGAAAAGGAAGTTGCGTCCAAGATTTTCAATTGGATCTTTCGGAGGTCCTCGACACGATTGGCCCTGTAGCTTACCGTTGGAGCCTGCCCCAGGTTGTAAATTCATAATGCCCTCTTCCGCATGTTTAGATGCTAAAGGAAATATGTGAACAGAACCCATCCATGTAAGTTGAACTTCAAAGCCCTTGCAATTGAACGACAATTGAGCTAATCGAAAAGAGAAACTTGTAGGATCCGCTCCGCTCGAGAAACGTAAAGACATTGTGCCGCAAGAAAAAAATTTGGCTGCTTTTTGTGAGTTCCTGTTTGAGCAACAGAATCACCATTCAAGATTGGTTACCTGGGAGCAGCGGATGAAGATGAGGCCCATCAGTTACCACGGAGCATTTTTTTCAGGAATGAACTTTTTCAAAGGACGAAAGTTCTTTGGAGAAGGGAGAATGTAAACACCCTGTATTTTTTTTTTTTTTTAGTATTAATGTATTATATTTTATTATTAGAGGGCATTTTTGGAATTTTTGGATTTCCAAGTGTAAGTGGAAGAAATTTATTTTTAACCTTGAAAATTATTGACAGGAATAATTTCTTTTCCGGAAACGGAAAGTAGTTTAATAAAATATGTAGAATAAGGAAAGAATACAAATATAAAGGTATATTTTTTTTCTTATAAATTATTATTATTATTATTATAAAACAGACTCTTTTCTTCTTTTTCCTTTGTGCCACGAAGACCGCTAAGCTCCCCCTTGTTTTCGTTTCTCCAGCCGCCGTCGCGACAATTCGTGACCAACGCCGCCTCAACACTATGCGTTCGCCACGTCTTTTGTCCGAGCCATTCTGCCACGGCCAACCCAAACCCGCTCCTGCTACATGTTGCAGAGCTCAGCCCCCTTTCTTGGATCCCGCGTCGTTTGTCGTCTTCTATCTGAAAACCAAATTCTCCGTTCGCCGGCTCAGCGGTCGTTTCAACGTTCCTCTCCAGGCTCTCTGCACTCGTGGACTAGAAACCCAGCTTCGTTCGCGCTCGTCAGCCAGCCGCCGATCTCCACTGGTACTGCTCATGATCACTGTCGTCTTCCGTCGGATTTCGCCGAATGTTGGTAAGTTTTTGAAGTGCGATAATTGAGTTTTGAAGGTTTTTGGGTTGCCCATTATTGGGATTTTCTCTTTTGTTGATAAAAAACCCTATTATATGGGATTTAGATGCCAAGACTGGAGTACTTCAGAGTGCGCAACGTGTTGCGCGCGGATTCGAAGTTCGTTCGGCAAGTAGTTTGGTAACGTTATGATCCTTGTTGTTGGTTGTTGGCACCCATTGGATTTTTGGATAAAGAATGGTTTAAATTTAAAGTATTCTTGAAAAGGTTCCAGTCGTCATCCATTTGAGTTTAAAATCTGCTAAGAGGAGGATTTTGGAGGTCGAAATCTTGCGAGTGTTTGGTTGATCAAGTTTCGTTTGGGTAAGGTTAATTGGTGATTCATTGGATTTCATTTTTGTATGTTTTGGGTCTGGTTCCAAGACTAAAATTTAAGTATTAATGTATGTATTAGGGCCTCATTAAGGGACTATTTGGTTGGCGATAATATAGCTTGGATTAATAGTCTAAATTTGCCTTCGAGGTAAGTAATCTTACCATTGAAACTGAGCCACGGGCCAGGTTTTATTTTGTATGCTCGCGTGAATAGTGTATGTTTGGTAAATATTAGCAATTTGAACTGAATAGTATGACTCTAAATCAAGGTATGTTCTGGCACGGGTTCTATTTTGTTTAAGATACACCTATGGCATTGATCGTTGTTATGTGAGGGTATGTGTTTTCATTGTTGATATTGATCTGTTGGTTGAGGCATCACCTTGCATCTGTGGATTATGATTGTAAGGTATACGAATGTAGTATGCAATATTGTCAATAATCATGTGTATGTGATGGAGCCATGGTACAAGGATTTTTCAATGTATGTTCCAAGAATTGTAACAATGTTTGATTCTTAGAACCGTTGAGACTGTGTGACTATCCTCATTGATTTAGTTAGACGTTCATAGTTTTGTGTTTCTTTGGGATTTCACACAATTTTTTGTTTTCCTTTCGGGA
>NC_052350.1:3959146-4248111 GCF_009727055.1 Benincasa hispida
GGGATTCACCAGTTTTTGTTTCCTTCGGGATTCACCAGTTTTGTGTTCCCTTCGGGATTCACCAGTTTTGTGTTTCCTTCGGGATTCACCAATTTGTGTTTCCTTCGGGATTCACCAATTTGTGTTTCCTTCGGGGTTCACCAGTTTTGTGGGCCTACTTAACTACAATAGGATAGGGCTCAGTCTCTCGTTTGTTCCATTTGTTTATGTGCCATAGGTGGGTATCTAGAGGACATAGATGCCTAGCCTGACCCCAGTGGTGGGTTACTTACTGAATATTTTATACTCATTCTTTTTCATGTTGTTATTTCAGGTAAAGATAGAGATGCACCGATGATGGCGCAGCGGAATTCATGATCGTGCCACTGGGACTAGTTTTGACGCTTCCGCATCATGACATTTAGAGTCCTTATTTTTTTTTATGTTTAGTTTTACTGTCTTAAACTTATTATTACGGATTATTTCTTTTATATACTTTTAATAGTCTTTACGAATTATGGGTACCATATTATTGTTTTAACAATTGCATTTAATAAATGTCTTTTGAACTTCTCTTGTTTAATTAACATTTATTTCAACATAACTGAGCGTCGTTTTAAATTTTATGCATGCAGTTATTTTAGTAACGATCTAACCTAAGTCCTAGGGGGTCGGGTCGTTACACCTTCGGTATTTATAGAGCTCAAGGTAAAGCAGCCTTTCTTGCTAATGATTGCAATGATGGGCGGCATTAATTCCTCTGTTCTGAAGTGCCGATTATTGGTCACCGAAAGTTGAGTGTACTTGCTATAGTGTGGCTTTTAACAGCTTGTGAACTAAATTCGGATTCGACCATTATCAGCTTTTCGTTTCATCACGTTTTATTATACTGTCACCTTGATGCGCAATCTTTATGCGGCCACCTTTTTAAGGACCTTCTCACGATTGCATACGAGCACATGGCTTGCGATCACAATCTTCAAGCGCGCTGACGCCTTTGGGTCGCAATTTCACTTGTGCCATCGCATTTTTCTTGCACAAAATAAGTAAAATAACTGCTTTTATGCAATGGGCAGTTGCAATCGCAATTCCTTTCAGTTTAGCAATTTTTGGACATGATATTGCTTATTTTACCATCGCATTCTCTCATTGTTTTACTTGTTTGAGCTGTAATAACTTGTATTTCTACCAGTTATCAATATCTAACCGACATTAAGAAATGGCTAGCTGCCCAGTTCCAAATGAAAGATTTGGGTGAGGCACAGTATATTCTAGGGATCCAGATCATTCGAGATCGTAAGAACAAGAGGTTAGCCTTGTCTCAAGCTTTGTACATCGATCAACTTGTTAGTGCATAAAATGATGATGAGATGATATACGATACTACTTCTAGATGTATGCATTATTAATGAAATGCTTGTAGTATACTATGCGTTGTCACAAGTTTCATTGTGTTGGAACCAAGTATAATTCCACTGCAAGTTTCTCGGAGTGATCCGAGGTCGAACACAGGGATTACGTAGTTAATGCGTTACATTTGTGATATATGCGATCGGGGTTTTTTCAATTAATAAAAAGTGTGTGTGTACAGGTATTTAAAATTACGATAAAGTAAAATTATGCGGTAAAGTAAAGTTGTGATAATAAAATAAAATGCGATAAAATTAGACCTAAGCTATTATGATACAAGATACAAGATACTGATACGTGATACTGAGATTGAGACTGACTGTGAAGGTTATATAAAGGGTCGTGTTATGTGGTGGCAAGTCTTTATGTATGAAACAGAAATAGAAAGGGTAATTGTTATAAACATCGCAAGTTCATTAATTGCGTTAAAGATTTAACTGCGGTTCCACTTTCCCCTTGGCGTACACCTCTCGGTGATCGGCCGCGTTCCCACATCTCTGTGGTGAAACAAGGATGAATGTAATGAGCGCAAGGTTGCTTCCATCTCTGGAAGTACTTCCCGCTTTAGTTAATGCATTCTTCTAACCTTCTCTCGACAGGCAGAATGGCATCTTCAATTTTGCTCTCACAGGTGAAGATGTCGTCTAGCATGCTTTAGCTAAACATCTTTATTTCTTTAGCACAAATTAATTTACTTGTTTAATTCATTCTAATTACCAAGGGATTAAGAAAACAACATGGAGAAAGTGATTAATGGAGGAACGAAAATAGACAGAAAGATGGAGATGAAAATGATCATGACATTCAATACTAATATTTAGCGTCTGATACATGGTGTGAATGATAGAGATTAAGAAGATGAATACAATTGATGATAAAAGATAGAAACAAATTCATAAGAGTGCCAACGTCTTGACACAGATCTGGACGGTGGATTTTCTTGCTGGTGAATGGAGTGAATGGAAGGAAGAGCTTCCTTCTCAGGCTTGCTCGTCTGGTAGAAGTGACCTTGGTACAGAGCTTCACGGCGGGGATTGAAAGGATTTTCCCTGAGACTCACCTCTCAGCCTTGTCTCTTAAATCTTCCTGGATCTTCTCTGATCAGCACTTAGACCAGTCTTTCTCTCAATATACAAATATCAAAATATACCCGTATCAAGTATATCTTGCTCTGGAATTTCAGAGGCTATTTATAGATTCAGCTTTGACTCTTTGACTTGTGGACCCCATTTTATTGTTATGGCAGCTCCGGAAATGGTGGAATGAATATTCCTTCTGTTACGCAATCAATCCTGTCAGAAATGCACAACGGTCAGTTGTACACGCGTCTGGATCCTCCGTAATTGCGTTTTTTTTTTTGCATCTTTGATCGTTTGCATGCATACGGTGTTGTTTTTTATTACCGCATGCGGTTGAAGTTGCGTTGATCGTAAAGCTCTTGATCGATTGTCGCATGTGCCGCCATTGCGTTGATCGTCTATTCATTCCTGAATGATGGGCGCAATGCGACGTAGATGCATTAATCTTTTTCTCTAAAGCCATGAACGCATACGGTGACTTGATTTCCTGCAAAACAGACTTGAAATATTCTTTTCTACCATTTCGATGGTGTCAGTGGGTGTATTGACGACAAAATATAATTCTTGCGTTTCTTAGCCAATTTCCATACAATTGACGTAATTTTCCTCTCTTTTAACCGCAAGATCTAAATAAACAGCATAAATAACTTGTATTTCTACAAGTTATCACGGATCCCTTTACAAAGGCTCTCACGGCTAAATTGTTCGAGGGTCACCTAGAGAGTCTGGGTCTGTGGGACATGTGGCATCTTGTCTAGGGCAAGTGGGAAATGATACTAGGGTATGCCCTAGTTTATTGTATATTTCATATGTATTTTATATTGTATTGTACATTAGTCTCCCGAGGCATTAGGACAAGTGGGAGATTGTTGGGATTGGTGTCCTAATTCTCCCGGAGTCTCCTTATTTGTAATTATCCACATTGTTTATGAATAAGGTATGTGTTATTTCATTTTGGCATTTACTCATATCCAATAAACAAAGTTCCATGGTTATCTTAAGTAAACTTAAGCATGTATATGAGATATACAAGTGGATCATGCCTTAAGTGATAACCTAAATAAGTCTGTAGTATAAGGATTAAGGTGGGATACCTGATCCTGGTAACACTACGGATACGACCCACTTTGTAGAGGTTTGCAAGTGTTGTAAACTACTACAGATGGTAGATCCTGACCATTCATGTGGAGACATGCGAGTGGGCGTGCCCTATACAAAGAGTTTGTATAAGACCGGACCACGAAATGATTCGTCTCTATATATAATGTCGTTGATACTAGAGACTTACATCTCACCTAAACGACCATAGGTGACATGACCTCAATATCGAGTGTTTTGGGAACTCCTGCCTTTGAGGGCAGTCCTTTGATTAGTATGGGTGAGAGTGGCCAGATTGCCAACTCAACATGCCTACATTTTGGGGGGACTTGTCTGATTTAGAAGCTGGGAACACAGTTACACAAGATGGAATTCACTCCTTCCCCGAAGTAGGGGTAAGTAGATATATTGCTCTCTTAAGGGCTGATTCCAGGGCTTGAACATAATGGCCACAGTTTCTCTTTAGAAGAGAGGACTCAGTCATAGTAGGACTATGACTTATGTTCATTAGAGGAATCAGTGGTACTTAAGGAGTTAGATGTAACTATAGCGGCATAACGATTATTGGCCCAACTGTACTTACGAGCGGTTTGTGAAGGGTTGTTAAACTATTGGTTGGTTAAGATGGACACATAATATATCTGTAGTAATGAGAGTTCAGCTGTCAGTCTTTAGTGGAGTGCCTGATAGTTAACGGATGGTGGATCTCGTGACTAAAGAGTTTAGTCAGTTATTCACATACCGGTCCCTTGGTAGCTCAATGGATTCAAGCTGAGGATCAGTTCTTGGTGTTGAATTGAAATGTTCAAATTAACAAGAGGTAATTCGATTATATATCATATGATTGGTATGGTGTATGAGATACATCAAGTGGAGGGTTAATGTAAATGAAATTTACATTAAGTGCCATGAAATAGAAAAAGAGCTATAGTTTATATGTTTCATGAGATGAAATATTAAAATTATAGGTTATAAATATATTATGGTAAGTTAGTTATCATTTATATTTATAATAATATTAATTATTGGATAATTATCTATTTTTCTCTAATAACAAATTGAGTGGGAGATTATTGGTAGTTTCATGGTAACCGTGAGATAAAAGGAAAAATATTTTCCTAAATTTGGTTATGGTTTTATTTTGAGATTTCTACTCTCGGAAAATTACTCACGAAATAGTTGTCAAGTAAATCAGATTTACTAAACGACAGCTTGGATAGACTAGACAATCATGGAGAGTTTCTATATGACAGACTCTCAGTTGGACGATTAGCTAAACGATCATATTGCTTTTGATAAACGATTTGGCATTAACCTTTACAATAGCCTTTATCCTCTCCCACTTGCTCAATCGTTTACACGATTGTCATCCTCTAGTTTCTGCCTCTAACAAGGTCCACATAGAGTCCACACTTTGGATTCTTACACCAAGAATACCAAGGTAACCTTTTTGGTGGTTTCATACTCAACTCGACATAGTCAAGGTTCTGTGGATCTTGTTTGCATGTTCAAGGTGTTCATGACCTTGATGATCGCTTTGTTCGACTTCGCTATGATCATGCAGTGTAGCGGTCGTGTTGTACGAACGTTCGTGTGTTGTTGTATTGCTGTGATCGAGCGTTCATGATTAAGGGATCTTGAAGATGAGCCATCAAAGGTATGTGAATTCCTCCCTTGATCGTGTAGTAAAGCATGCTATAATTTATGTTTTATGCATAGCCTATTATTTCCGTTTATGACTGTAATTGTGTATGTTCATATATGATTGAAATTTGGAAAGATTCGTCCGCTACTCATGTCTGATTTCCTTCAGAATAAGCATTACAACACTGCCCCGCGACGCAGCAAGGCAGAAAGCTCATGAAAACCGGTCAGCATCGCAACACTTCCAATGTTGTGACACTACGACTAGTGATTTGCGCTACGGATGAAACTATCTTCAGCGTTGCAATGCTATATTGTAGTGTTGCAACGCTGCGACTGCTACCTATATAAGCAGTTTATGGCCAATTTGATTCGGGGAGGCCAATGGAGGCACTTTTAGGGCTATTTTGAGAGAGTAAAGCGATAATTCGGTGAGGCCTCCCTATGGAGTGTAATTCTGAACAGAGGTGGCATCTCGGAGCATCAAAGGATCGAAGATTTAAAGAGATTGTTGGGTTGTGATTTTGGATTCGAGGAAGGGAGTCAAGAACATAGCTTGCAATTTCTTCCCTATTTTATTTTATGTCCTTTGTGTTTGGAAACCTCATGAATCGTTTATGTTTGTGTTTTAACCATGAGTGACTGATTTGTGTTTCTAGGGTGTTGATCTAGTTTTATGGATTGCAAAAACTGATTTGGTTATTTCTTGGATTGAATTTATGCATAATTATTTTAGCATGTTTGTTCTTAATGCTTTTGATTAAATGATCAATGATTAAATGTTCTTTACTTAATGTCTGTCTTGAGAGAGAAGGAATTGAGTTGGATCTAGCATGTTAAACTGTTAATCAAGTATGCACGAGAGTGATAGGGGATTAATAAAGATTGTCGATGGAGGAACTTAATGTTGTGGCTAGTCAAGTGATAAAAGAGATTCGGGTCATTAGAAAAGGTTGAGCTCAAGAGAGGATACCTGGATAAAATACTCCTAGATCTATAATTTGCATGAATCAATCTAAGGCCAAAGTAATTAATTTGGTTAATTTATTTTACAAAATCATACCCTAGAACGTGTCTTTTCTAAATTCACCCCAGTTTTATCTTTTCTTGCTTTTTAGGATTAGATTAGTTAGGTTCTCTTCACAATCTGGTCCTCTAAATAAATTTAGAAGAATCTTTGAATAGCTAAAACAGTCAAACTAATTCCTCAGAGGACGATACTCGGTCTCTTGACCATTTTACTATGTTATAATTTGACGCGTCCGCTTGCGCTACCACCAAATTTTTGGCACTATTGCCGGGGAATTGTGTCTTATTCTGGTAACACTATTGGATGCGGCCTGCTCTATAGTTGTTACAAGGAGTTGTAAAGTGCTACAAACAAAGTGATCCTAATACGTTCATGTTAGGACATGAGGAGTGAGGGTGTCCTTGTGCAAAAGGGTTTGTACAAGATCGGAGAATGAAATCAGTCATTCTTACTTTATAACGTTGTTTACTATTTAGGACTAACTATTTCAAAGCGATGACCTAGGTTACTTGACCTTAATCCTGAGCTAACTATGAACTCCTGTTTATTTGGAATTATCCTTAGATTTGCATAGATGAGGGTTGGCTCAACAGCACCTACTCAATAAACTTCCCATTTTAGGGGTAAGACTGGATAGATAGCTAAGGACATAGGGTGCAAGACGGAATTCACTTCTACCTGCTTTTAGGGATAGTAGAGAAGTTGTTCCCTTAAGTGACGATTTTGGGTCTTGAATAAGGGATCTCGCCCTCTCATTGGCTCGAGAGGGACTCAGTTTTGTTGGTTGGATCACAAAACAATTGTCCATTAGGGGATCAGTAGGGGCTTAAGGAACAAAAGATAATTTTGGGGGTAAAATAGAGATTCGACCCAACCATTATTACGAACAACCTGTGAAGAGTTGACTTACTAATCATGGTTATATCAAGTTGACATAATATATCTACAATGAGGGGAGTTCAACTATGGGCTTTAGTGAAGTGAACTATTAGTTAACGAATGGAGGTTAGATCGGTCTAATGAGTTTAGCCGATTAATCTCGGATCGTTGGAGCCCATCATCTATAGGTCCACGAGGTCCCTCTACTAGCTCAAAAATGGATTAGCTCTAGAGTAGCGTGATAAGTTAATTTGTAACGTTCAAATTAGAATCAAACGAAATTGGAGAATATATATTTAAATATGATTTAAATATATGAAGGTGGAATTGTGTAAAATTAATTTAATATTGGATATTAAATTAATTAAAATTATTTAAATTGTTTAAATCATTATTTATTAATTTTATTAGAAAAGTAATTTATGAAATTAATAAATTTTGATTTTAGAAAATAAATATGATTTTAAAATCAATTTTGGATTTTGAAAATAGAAAAACGCAAAAAGGAAAAATTGGATTTTTCCATCTTCATCTTCAAACTAACTCACAAAGAACCCATTATCTTCAACCTTCAATTATTCCAAGCATGAACTGCATGCAACAAATCTCTTTGCATGATAGTCTGCAATATATTGAAGAGATTGGAGTGAAGTTGAAGTATGGCAACCGAATGAATTTTTCTGAACAATTCGGGTAGAGGAAGGTGTTCTTCATTTGGGTTGCTGCAATAAGCATTCTTCAAGTTCCATTTGATTCCAGCTTATTTTGAGTCCCATAACTTAATCTAGAGCACCAAGAGAATAGTAGGGAAGATCTTGTGGTGGTCTGCACAAAGATTTGGAGGAATTAGTAGCTGGAAATCAAGATTTCAACGGTTCTTCAAAGGTATGTCTTGAAACCCATTAAGTTCTGTTTGAGCATGTTTTTCGTTTCTGCCAAAATTAATCAATTAAAGTGCTTATCGATCTTGATTTATTTCATTGCGTGCTGCTACCTTTCGAACAATGATATGATCGGTTTGGTGTATGAGATACATCAAGTGGAGGGTTAATGTAAATGAAATTTATATTAAATGCCATGAAATAGAAAAAGAACTATAGTTTATATGTTTCATGAGATAAAATATTAAACCTATAAGTTATAATATATTATGGTAAGTTAGTTATCATTTATATTTATAATAATATTAATTATTGGATACTTATCTCTTTTTCTCTAATAACAAATTGAGTGGGAGGTTATTAGTGGTCTCATGGTAACCATGAGATAAAAGAAAAAATATTTTCCTAAATTTAGTAATGGTTTTATTTTGAGATTTCCACTCTCATAAAATTACTCACGCAATAGTTGTCAAGTAAATTAGATTTACGACAGCTTGGATAGACTAGACGATCATGGAGAGTTTTTATACGAAAGACTCTCAACTGGACGATTAGCCAAACGATCACATAGCTTTTGATAAACGATTGGGCATTGACCTATACGATAGACTTTGTCCTCTCCCACTTGCTCAATCGTTTACACAGTTGTCATCCTTTACTTTATGCCTCTAACCAAGTCTACACAGAGCCCACACTCTGGATTCTCACGCCAAGAATACCGAGCTAACCTTTTTGGAGGTGTCATAATCAACTCGACACAGTCGAGGTTCTAGGGAGGTCGTTCGTAGTGTTCGGGGTGTTCATGACCTTGGTGATCGCTTTGTTCAAGTTCGTTGTGATTGTGCAGTGTAGCGGTCATGTTGTACGAATATTCGTGTGTTGCTGTATTGCTGTGATCGAGCATTCGTGATTAAGGGATCTTGAAGATGAGTCTTCAAAGGTATGTGAATTCTTCCCTTGATCGTGTAGTAAAGTATGTTGTAATTTCTATTTTGCGCATAGCCTATTGTTTCCGTTTGTGACTGTAATTGTGTATGTTTATATATGATTGAAATTTAGAAAGATACTTCCGCTACTCATGGAAATCCTCATGTCCGATTTCCTTCAGAATAAGCATTTCAATGCTACCCCGCGATGCTGCAAGGCAGAGAGCTCATGAAAACGGGGCAGCGTTGCAATGCTACACTATGGATGAAATTACCTTCAGTGTTGCAACACTACGTTGGAGTGTTGCAATGTTGCGACTGTTATCTATATAAGCAGTTTATGGCCGATTTGACTCAGGGAGGCCAATAGAGGCACTTTTAGGACTGTTTTGAGAGAGTAAAGCGATAATTCGGTGAGGCCTCCCTGGGAGTGTAATTCTGGACAGAGGCAACATCTCGGAGCATCAAAGGGTCAAATATTTGAAGAGATCATTGGGTTGCGATTCTGAATTCGAGGACGAGAGTCAAGAACACGACTTGCAATTTGTTCCCTCTTTTATTTTATGCTCTTTGTGTTTGGAAACCTCATGAATGGTCTATATTTGTGTTGTAACCATGAGTAACTGATTTGTGTTTCTAAGGTGTTGATCTAGTTTTATGGATTGCGAAAACTTATTTGGTTATTTCTTGGATTGAATTTATGCATAATCATTTTAGCATGTTTGTTCTCAATGCTTTTGATTAACTGATCACTAAATGAATGTTCTTTACTTAATGTCTGTCTCGATAGAGAAGACGTTGAGTTGAATCTAGCATGTTAAACTGTTAATCAAGTATGCACGAGAGTGATAGGGGATTAATAGAGATTGTTGATGGTGGAACTTAATGTTGTGGCAAGTCAAGCGATAGAAGAGATTCGGGTCGATGGTTCGTCATTAGAAAGGGTTGAGCTCGAGTGAGGATACCTGGATAAAAGACTCCTACATCTATAATTTGCATGAATTAATCTAAGGTCAAAGGAATTAATTTGATTAATTTGTTTAACAAAATTATACCCTTGAACGTGTCTTTGTCTAGATTCACCCGAGTTTTATCTTTTCTTACTTTTTAGAATTAGATTAGTTAGATTCTTATCACAGTCTGGTCCCCTAAATAAATTTAGAAGAGTCTTTGAATAGCTAAAATAGTCAAACTAATTCCTCAGAGGACAATACTTGGTCCTTTGACCGTTTTACTACATTATAATTTGACCCGTGCGCTTGCACTACCACCAATAACATAAATGGTCTTTAGTAGATGGATAAGGTTGGGTACCTTATCCTGGTGACACTATGAGTATGGTCCTCTTTGTAGGTGTTACAAATGTTGTAACGTGCTACAAATGATATGATCCCAATCATTTATGTATAGACATGTGAGCGATGATATTCTATACAAAGGAATGTATAAGATCAGACCACGAAATGTTTAGTCTCATTAGGTAACGCCGTTCATAATAGAGACTTATATTTCCAGGATGATCATAGGTAATATGACTTGAATCCTAAGTGAGTTGTGAACTCCTCCCTATGAGAGCGGTCCTTTAATTTGTATGGGTGAGAATGGCTAGATCGCCGACTCAACAGGCATATCATTTTGGGAATTCGTCTAATTGGGGAGCTGCAAACACAACTACATAAGAAGGAAATCACTCCTTCCCCAAGGTTGGGGTAAGTAGATAAATTTCTTCCTTAAGGGTTGATTCTGGGGCTTGAACAATGTGACGTCACACCCTCTTCTGGCCCAAGAGAAGTTTAGTCATAGTTGGACTATGTTCTATTGTTCATTAGAGGGATCAGTGGTACTTAAGAAGTTAGATGTTACTACAGGGGCAAAACGGTAATTTTGGCCTAGCTGTACTTACGAGCAATTTGTGAAGGGTCATCGTACTGTGGATTGGTTATATCCAATGGATACAAAAATGTATCTATATTGCTAAGAGTGCAGCTGTCAGTCTTTAGTGGAGTGCCCGACAGTTAACGAATGGGGAATAATTTAATTATAGAGTTTGATTAATTATTCAAGTAGCATTGGAACTTCAAGCTACAGGTTCATGAAGTCCCCTTGGTAACTCAATAGAATTAAATGAGAATCAGTTTTTGGATTAATTTGAATTATTCAAATTAATAGAGGGATTTAATTGTATATGATATAATTAAGTTATTTTAATCGTATGTGATATAATTATTATAATGTATTTGATACATTATAGCTTTAGTGAGAGGAAATAAATATTTGAATATGATTCAAATATTATTAATATGAATAAGATTCATAATTATTAAATTTAATATAAATGTGATTTATATTAAATGTCATATAAGAGAGAAAAGAATCTGTAGGTTATATTATATATATGATACAATATTAAAACGATTATATGTTATATTTGATATAATATATAATTTAATATATATGATATGATACGTTAGTTATCATATATATATTCAATATTATTTTATTTAAAATTAACTCCCTCCCCATCTTTTCTTACGTGGGTGGTTGCAACAATTTTGGCTTTTAGAAAGATAGGAGAGAGTCTCCTTCTTCAGTGTGACACACATTGTGAGAAAGATAGAAATAGTTCTATGTTTTTAGAGTTGTTGGTGAAGGTTCTCGACTATTCTTCCTCTCTAGTCAAATCTAATTTCCCTCATTCCAAAATAGTTGGAGCCCACCACGCTTGGGTTCTCTCCCTGAGAATACCAAGGAAATCATTGTAGTAGTTTTGTATACTGATCGAGGAATTCTTGAAGAAAGTCTTCAAGGTGTTCGTATACTGTTTGAGGGATTCTTGAAGATAGTTTTCAAAGGTATGGGTTTCTGAAATCTTAATTTTTCTTATGTAAATGCATATCTTGTTCTTTATTTACTGTAAAAACTTACATTCAATGAAAAATGGAAATTGAGACGATCTTGCTTCTGCTCAAGGTTCTCTTCTCTTAGAGTTTCTTTAGCTTGATGTAAATGGATATACAAGCCAAACTTGATATCCAAAATAAAGATTCACCAAGTTTTAAAGCAAAGCTTGTTGCTGAAGGGTTTAATCAGAAAGAAGACGTAGACTACAACAAAATATTCTCACCAGTAGTGAGACACACCTCCATCAAAATGCTATTATCAATGGTTATTGAGTACAAAATGGTGTTGGACCAATTGGATGTCAAAACAATATTCTTGCATGGAGACTTCACAGAAACTATCTTTATGCATCTACCACTTAGATTTAGAAAAGAAGGAACTGAAAATAAGGTATATCTTCTTAAGAAATCCTTGTACGGTCTAAAGCAAGCACCTAGGCAATGGTACCTTAAGTTTGATTCATTTATGTTGTCTTGTTGCTTTAAAAGAAGTATGTAGGATCATTATGTATACTTTAGACATGAAGTAGGAAGATATTCAATTTTCTTATTGTTATATGTTGATGATATGCTAGTTGCAAGTGTAGATAGACAAGAAGTGAATAAGCGAAAAAAAATGAATTAAAAGGTGCTTTTGATATGAAAGATCTTGGACCTGCAAAGAGAATACTAGGGACAAGTATCGATAGAAATAGAGGTGTTGATACTATGAAACTTTCTCAAGAAGCATATTGCCATAAGATGCTAACTAGATTTAGAATGAATGAATCTAAATCAGTTACAACACCTCTTGTATCTCACTTTAAGCTATCACTTGAGCATGCCCCTAAATCTGATGATGAAAGAGATCAAATGCAAGTTGTACTATATGCTAACGTTGTAGGAAGTCTCATGTATCTTATGGTTTGTACCAGACTAGATATTGCTCATTGTTTAAGTGTTTTCAGTAGATATATGGCTGATCTAGGGAGGTATCACTGACAAGCAGTCAAGTGGATCCTGAGACATGTTAAAGGAATTGTATCATATAGGCTGTCATATACTAAACACTTAAGTGATCAAGATGTTCTCATAGGTTTTATGGATGCAGATTATGCAACAGATAAAGACAAGAGAAGGTCTTTGTCTGGTTTAGTTTTTAAGTTTTCTGGAAACACAATGAGTTGGAAACATCTTTACAATCGGTGGTTGCTTTATCAACCATAAAAGCTGAATACATGGCACTGACTGAAGCATTTAGAGAAGCTATCTAGCTTAATGATCTAGCAGAAAAATTTCATATCTGTTTAAAGGATGGTTTGGTTATTTTTTGTGACAGCCAAAGTGCAATTTTTTTGTCAAAGAATCAGACCTACCATGAAAGAACCAAGCATATAGATGTTTGGTTCTATTTTATAAGAGATATCACTGCAGAAGGAAGAGTAAGGATCGAGAAAATTTCATCCTCTGAAAATGCAGCTGATGCTTTGACAAAGGCTGTATCTTCACATAAAATTGAGAGTTGTTTGAAGGCTCTCAAGGTTGGTTTTTTGTGAAAACATTGTTGTTGGGAAAGGTCTTAAAATTCTTTTTACTGATGTATTATATAGCAAGGTGGAGAATTGTTGTAGTTTTACCAGCCTAATACATCTAGCACCACCCCCTCCCCTTTTTTAATTGTCATTAGGCCTATCTTTTTCCTTTAGCTCATTTCTTTGGTCTCATATATTGGGTTTGGTATACTCTTTGTAGTCTACAGGGAAAGAGTATTATTAATGTCTTCGTAAGGCCCATTTTTGAGCTGGAATTGGATGAGTTGGAAGAAGGAATATTCCTCCACAAAAAGAATCAGTATGAGCTTTGAAGCACTGGATATTCTAGAGTGTTGTACTTGTTGTTGAGAGTACCACATTGTATTTCTTCATCTCTTAAGAATTCCTCTATATATTTTGTTTTGAATATCAGTAAAGAAGATTGAGAGACCTTCCACATTGGATGTAAATCTCATTTTGAGATCGAACCACTATAATTTCTATATTGTCTACTCTTTCTGCTTTTCTTCTTCTTATTCATTAATTTTTATTTGAGTATTACTACTGTTTCTACACTGAGCTGAAAGCTTGATAAGCATAGCTTAGTTCAACACTATATATATCTTTGTACAATGCCTTACCAGATGGTTATATCTTACCCACAATGTAATTACATGAGCTGCAATCAACTAGGCGACAGACAAGACTTCAGCTAACACTATACAACTATATATATATATATATATATATATATATATATATATACACATACATGTATGTAGAAACAAACATTATATAACAGAGGAGAGAAAAAAAAGAAAAAAAAAACCCCACCTGGTAATAGTTACTTAGATACAATTATATGGTAAAGTTATAGAAGAAAATAAATGTTTGGGTAATTATTATGATAATTTCCAAGCTTGACCAGTATGCATGGTAAAAGTTTTCATTCTTCCAAAGATCATGACAAGAATGAGAATGAATTTTCCCTTTGCACTCCATCTTCCAGCAAATCCATACCATGCATCTTTGCAAGACCTATCAACTTTAACTTGTCTTTTACAGCTATACCCACTGGAGAACCCAACATTTCCATATGCACTGCCATATATGTTCAATATATATTACATACCATCTTAACACTTATTCTACTCAAACATGATGAATAAATAAATAAATAATTCTTTAGTCCTGGATTTTGGGTGTAATTTCTATTTGATCGTTAGGTATCAAAATGTTACAAACATTTTTAGTCCTTAAATTTTGTGTTTGATTCCAATTTAGTTTCTAGGTTTCAAAATATTACATACATTTAATTCTTAAGTCGTGAAATTGATTTCAATTTAGTTTATAGGTTTCAAAATGTTACAATTTTATCTTTGGGATTCGAGTTTTATTTCAATTTAACCATTAGGTTCCAAAATTCACTTTTATCGTTGATTTTTCACTAAATACTAACTTATCGTCAACTGGTGAATTTAAAAGAATTAAATAAATTATAGTAATTAATTAAGTTTAATTAATCACTATTAAAATTTAATTTTAAAGTTTAATTTTATATTTACCTTAAATTAATTAATAGATATTAACGCTGAAGACATTGAAAATGGGTGCAAATTTAGTGAAAAATTGAAACTAATAGTGTAAGTTCTGAAACCTAGACATTAAATTAAAACTAAACTCAAATCTCAAAGGTAAAATTGTAACATTCTGAAATGTATGGACTAGATTGAAACTAAACTCAAAATTTAAAGATTAAAAGTGTAACATTTTGAAACTTAGAATCAAATAGAAACTATACTCAAAATCTAAGGATGAAAAAAAAAAAATGAATGATGGACTCTTGAACTTACCTGATCACTTCAAGGGTAATGTTGAGCACAGTAAAGTTAAGAGGGTCATCTCTTAGCTTTTCTTTCTCTGTGATGCATATGAGAATGATAAAAATAGCCAAATAAGAGAGTTGTGAGAATGTGAATAATTCCACTAAGTGTTGTCTTTTGTCCTTCCCATGTGACCTTGAAGTTATCTCTTTGTTCCTCATGGGTAAAAAAGTTGTGTATGGTGGGAGATACCTGAATTAAGAAGGCCACCAAAAAATTAATTCCTTCATTTTTGGTCAAATTAAGAAGCATCCCCAACTTGTATATATGAAATGTTATCTGTTTTAAAGTGATTTATATTCCCATTTTAATTTACCCAAATCACTATATGAATGACATAAATTCCAATATCTAAGTGGGTTCAAAAGAACAAATTCAAACTACTCAAATGGTCACTTTCATTTACCAAATACCCATTATCTCCATCTCAATCAATATTTTGTATATTCCCTTAAAAGGTGAGAATTTTATCAACAACGTGAGTATAGTTCAAATAAAAAATATATGAAGTTTGTCAAATCTCTCTATCCACTATTAATTATACTAAATAAATAAATAAATTAATTAAATTACAAATCAAGGAAGCTGAAGTTTAGTCTTTATGGTTATATGTTAGAATTTAGACACTAATGCTTAATAAAAGCTTAGGTTTAATAAAATCTAATAAAACTATTTACGAGGATTTTATCGAATTCTAATGACTAAATTCTAACTTTCTCTAAATTATAAAGAATAAATTTACAATTTAACCTAAAAAGATGTTGTCCACTCACAGTGGGTTCTACTCTCTCTTTTTTAAAAAAAAAAAATTCAACACAGCATTTAGAAGTAGAAGATTCAAACATTTAAGTCCTGTTTGGTAATCATATGATTTTTTGTTTTTGTTTCTAAAAATGAAGTCTATTTAATCCACATTTCTTACAATAATTTGCTTCTTTTTTAAGTATAATGGTTGAATTATTAGCAAAATTTAGTTCTCAAAATTTGGCTTGATTTTTTAAATCATTGGTGAAAAATAGATAACAAATGAAGAAATTTGGAGGTAAAAATAATGTCCATAGACTTAATTTTTAAAAACAAAAATAAAAAATAAAATGGTTACCAAACGAGCCTTAATTATTTGGTTTTTTGTTTTTTTTTAAAAAAAATTAAGCCTATAGACACTACTTTTCTCTAAATTTATTATTTTATTATTTACTTTTCACCAATGATTTAAAAAACCTAAGTCAAATTTTGAAAACTAAAAAAAGTAACTTTTAAAATTTATTTTTATTTTTAGAATTTGGTTAAAAATTCAATTCTTGTACTTAAAAAATATGTAAATCATTATAAAAATAAAGAGAAAATAAATTTAATTTTTTTAAAAACCAAAAATAAAAAACGAAATGATTATCAAATATGGCCTCAACTAATAATATATAGTTTAACCATTAAAGCTATGTTGATAGCTGGTACATCTTACTTTAATTCCCACATCAATCATATCTTATTGCATATCATTCACAAATTTTCCGGCCAATGACATAACAACACTAAGATAGTGGAATAAGAATAAAAATCCACAAGACTTTAGTAGTATGTGGCATATGATTAGATATAGCTTCATTTTGATGCAGAATTCTTAGTAGCCAAAAATACTCAAATATTAAAAAAAACATTAACCACATGGCAAGTAAAATGTAGCCAACTTTTTTGTTCTTTTTATTCCTAACTAAATTCGTATGGACTTTAATATTCATAATTTTTTAACTGTCCACTAAATACGATTTAGATATGCTGACATTTCTCTATTTTGGCTAGTACCTACATGACACAACATCATATAGTTATAAGATTATACTATTTTATTGCAAGCATATAAACTGAAAGAGATGCATGCTAAAAGTAAAATTAGAAAAGCTATTCTATTGTTGATTGACATATAAATTATGTTCTATATTGAGATTGTGACATTTAAACTTACACTATTCCTATAATAATCAAAATCATTATAGGTAATTACCTTCTAAATGATTAACCAAAAATCATTAGAACCAAATAAAATTTATTTCTAGCATGTTTTAGAATGGTTTTAGAATGATCAAAATCACTTTTGACATGCTTAAGGTCATATTCCTTTTAAAATCGTGATATTTGACAATGATGAGAATGTGATTGAATCTAAAATCAATTAAAGTAATTTCAACTTAATCACTTAGAAGGTAATTTTCAAGTTATTTTTGTTAGATGACTATGAGTAATTTTCTTGTAAGACAGACCATTATTTCATATTAATAAATTCTTCTTCTATTTTACTTAAGAAAAAATATTTTAAATGATAAAACGATTGAAAATATTTACAAATAATAACAAAATATCACATTCTATTTATGATAGACTACGATAAAATACGATATGTGTCTATTATAACTTAGATAGACACAAATAATAGTCTAGCGTAGTTTAATGCAAATAGATAGTAAAATTTTGTTGTATTATTAATATTTTGGTTCATATTTCTATATTTACAAACAATTCTTAACTTCGTCCAAAATTTTTTAAGAAAAAAGTACTTTTCTTTTTAATTTTTTTCTATCTTTATTTGTCATTAAGTTTTTCTCTCTCTCTCATTTTTTCTCTCTGAACTTCCAAGAATGTTTATCTCTTTTTTATTGAAATGATTATTTTGCTCACTTTTTCTTTCTACTCTCTCTCTAGTTTTTTTTTTTTTTTAACCTATTTTCCTAGCTTTTTGCTCTTGAAATTGTCACTCACTCTTAAGTTTTTTTTCTCTCTCTTAATGATATCCTCCATAATTTTTTATCCTTCTTCCCAAATTATTTTCTCTCTCTTAACTTTATTTTCTGTCTTCAAATTTTCATTCTCTATTAAATTTATCTCTAAATTTTTTCAGTCTCAAATGCTTTTTAGTAATTTAAGGGTTAAAAAAAAAAAACTACTTTTGAAAACAACCACTATTTATTTACAAAATACTTTTAATTAAATTTAAATCACTTGCACAACGACTACAAATATGAAACCAGGTAATAACATGATTTATAATACTTTTAGAAAACTAACCCTACCTAAATAATTTGACTCAAAATACTTATTCTAGAAGTCAATCTCAAACCTGTCTTGTGTCGTTAAAAATCATTTTTACAAAATAGAAGTATAGAACGAAGCAATAAAATTATAATATAAACATTACTTTTTACAAAATTACTCGTTAATGGATTAATTTTGTTAAATTCACTATTTTTAAAAACCACTTCCCAAACATACCTTCCATCCTCTAAAATCACTTCCAAATATGAATTCAAGTAGGAAAGAAGAACACTCACATCATGACAACAAAAACCACCAAGATCGCCGGCGAGATCACTGAGATATCCACCACTGATTCTCCGGTATGTCTCGAGTTGGTCACCTGAAAAAGTGATCCCATAAACTTCTGGTACGGATTTAGGCCATCCCAAATTCCAGCGGAGTTATTCCATTCTAACGAGCAAAAGATAATCAATTGCAAAATTATGAATCCCACCGCCGTCACGGCCAGAAACCCACACCGGAGCCCCGACAAGAGATGTGAATACCCCATCTCTGAGTAATTCTTCAATATGTACCTCCACTCCTTCTTCCCCGTCAACTTCGCAGCTGCCATTATCGCCAACCAGAGACCCACGGGATATAAACACCCTCCTAACAATATCTGTTCATGAATAAATTTATCATAAATTTTAAAGTAGGAAGAAGTAACGTTGTATTATAAGAGGTCTTTTGTAACATTATTTACTAATACTAAATCTTTAAAGAGGTGTAGTAAGGGCTTTCCAAGTGGTCACTTAACTTAGTTTCATTCGGCTCATTACTCAAATATGCTCAATTTGGCTCGCTCAACGGTAGAATTTTGATGGGATGAGATGGAATCTGATGAATTAATGCTGATATGATCACACATCCTTTATCTACTTCTAGATTGATAGTTAAATTTTGATTTAGTCATCTCTAAACTTTTACGTTCATGTCCAATAAGTTTTTTTAACTTTAAAAATATATATTTATTAGGTCCTCAAATCAAGTTGTTAAACTTTCAAAATGTCTTCAACTTTTAATTTTGTGCCTAATAAGTCTCTTTCATGTGCATAACACTTTACATGCATCTTGAATTGCACCAATCATTTTGCAGTCCACTCCAATCACACTGCAAAAGATATTTAAAACTATTGGATAATTGTGACGGGTAACATTTTTTAGAGCAAATAATTAAGTGTACAGTAACATCTTTAAAGAATTGCAAATATAGCAAAATTTGTCAATAATAGACTTTATCACTGATAGAACACTATAAGTGATAGACTTTATTCGTTGTTAGACTCCTAACTATATGGTCTATCATCAATATACTCTAAACATTGGATCTAATTTTACAATATTTGCAAATTCTTCTACATTATGTTATATTTGCAAATACTTTGGGCCTCATTGTTATATTTACAATTGTCTCAAAACTATTTTTAAAAAAGAAAAATATGTTTGTCTCATGACAAGTTATAGTTAGACGATTGGAAGAGAGGTAAAAGGACGGATGCCCACACCCAATATTTTTCTAAAATTTTGAATTTGAATTTTGTATCTAATTGACATTAAACTTTCATACCTGTGATATGAGTATAAGCAAAAGGCCGGAGTTGTTCTTGAAAGCGATCATATTTTCATTAGTAGGTATGAACCCACAGTTGGTAAAAGTAGAAACCGTACTAAAAGTTGAAAAAGTAAGGAAGTTGATGCCTTTGCTTTCAAGCACTTGCTTTGCATGGGGGACCATAACGATGTAAATGAAGATTAAACAAGAACCAAGAATATTTGTTGCCAAAAGATACCCAATTATCATACGACCCAAAAGCTTCAAACATGATTTTGAGATACTTAACTCATCAACGGTGGCCGTTGTCGAAGACGACGTCCCACTTTCCATCTCAATGGCTCGAATCGAATCGGTCCGATTTTTTTCGTTCAACTGTTGGAACCAACGAGAGAGTTGGAACCCCACGGCGGAGACAAAGACTTCTCCCCCGAGGAACATGAGGGTGGTAATGATGATGAGTTGGAAGTTGGAAAAAACTTCCATTTCGACGACAGACATGCTCGATACCGAGACAGCAGAGACGGAGGTGAAGAAAATGTTGAGGTCATTTGGGGAGGAGGAGGTTCTAGTTTTGGTGAGCTTTAGAGCTCCAAAGCCAAGGAGAGAGATGGTTAAGAAATAGGAGAGGTGGGAGAAGAAGGGGTTGGCAGCCAACAACGGCAACCGGAGAGACGGTGGAGATCGGAGGAAGTAGAGAGGTAAGTTCTTCATGGTGGAAGATGGCCGGCCAGGAGAGATTTGGCGGAAGAAGAAGAGTGGAGTGAAGGACATTATAAAGAGGTGAGGAAATTGTATTCTTTGATCCTCTTTGAATGTGGTTTGTGGTTGGGTAAGTGTGGTCGGGTAAGTTTGTAGAGACCTAAAATGTGACCTTCACTTTTTTTGGTTTTTACCATTTTGGGAGAATTTTAGCGGGGGAGACCGCCGCCACCCCATTAAAGCACCACAGGCTTATTAACCACGTAGTTAATCATATGTCAAAGAAAAAAAACACACATTTTAGGGCGGTTTGTTGTTTTAAAGTTGAGTTATAGATATCCAAAATTATCGATGTCTAGCATCTTTAGATAATTATATTTATTTGATAAGAATATTTTTAAAGATATCTACAAATACGTGGATAATTATATTTATTTCATAGGATTTATACCCGATATTAATTTAAATTTACATAATTTTCTAATAATACTTTAATAATTATTCATTAATTTATAATTAATTTAATTTATATACAAAAGCTATTTCAAATAATATAACTGTTGAAAATATTTACAAGATATAACAAAATTTTAGAACCATCAATGATAAACGTTATACTATCAATATCTATTAGTTGATAATTCTAAAATTTGTTATATTTTGTAAATATTTTGGTTTATTTTTTTATATTTAAAAACATCCCATTTACATAACACCGTTGCTTTTATTAATATATTAATTTAAGATTTTTTTTATATAAATTTACATAATATTATTATTCTCAACAAAATAAATATTAATGGTTAATTTCTTAAATTTACATAATATTTAACAAACTAATATATATTAGTTTAAGTTTTTTTTTATAAAATATATATTAATTTGAGAGGAGATCCAAAACTCATGTTTCAGAAGGACATCCAAAACTTATGTTTCATGAGAGGGTAAATTTGTAGTGTGAACAAGGAGAGTATGCTACTTCTGTTGAGTATGTTACTTCTGTTGCACTAGAAAAACTTCGGTCAATCTACTTTCTTTTAAATATAGTAGAGTCTATTGATATTTATGGGAAAAAAAAAATTATAATGTGAATAGCGCTATAGAAATATGAGGTGTTATTTATTATGAATTAATTAAAATAATAAAAAAAATAGAATTGTTAAATATTACTTATTTAGTATGCGAAATGTTAGAAGTAGAAGGTGCTTTCTTTTTGTTTTTCTAAGAATAAAACATGAGACGTGTTGGAATGTGAACAAGTTGTTGATGTTAAAATTTATATTATTTGAGAAAATTTAAATTTTATAGATGTACTAGAAAGTTCATCAATTTAGTTTGTAGTACTTGTTTATTCGTAGATTTTTTTTCCATTGAAATCACAATAATGTTATTTTTAATGAATGCTACAAAATTTTTATCAAATATTTACTAAAAAGAAAAAAATTAGCAAAAGAAAATAATATAATTTTCAATTTAGATATATGGAGCTGCTTTTTATTTATCAATAGATTAATAGGTCTACTCGATTTAGTCAAATTAAAATTTTGTAGATATAAATAAATAATTTTTTTTTTTGTATTTATTCATAATTAGAAGTGCTCAACGACATAGACTGGCATCAATTTTGGATTAAAGTTTTCATTGATTATCAATACTTCGATTTTCATCGATCGATTCTCAATTTTGAAGACATTCGTACCTCTACTATTATTGAAAAGAAAGGAAAAACACTACTAGTAACCTAGTCACCATTTGGATTACCTTTCTACTATTATTGAATGGAAAAGAACAACCAATATATGTAGTATTTAAATAAAAATTTAAATCATAGATTCCACAAAAGAGAGAATAATTTTTCACAAGTGGTTGGCGCAATTGCTCGAGTGGATTGTCTTTTCCATTGAATTGTAACGCCTTGGATAATATAAACGTGGAAATTGAGATTGAAATTTGTATTTGTATAGATTTATTACGCAAATAATTATTTAGGTCCGTTTGGTATTTATTTCATTTTTTATTTTGTTTTTGAAAATTAAATCTATTTTTTCCTCATGTCTTACAATAATTTGCATTTTTCTTAAATACAATGGTTGAATTCTTAGTCAAATTTCAAAAACAAAAACATCTTTTTGAAAGCTACTTTGTTTTAGTTTTCAAAATTTGATTTGGTTTTTTAAATTATTAGAAGAATATAGATAACAAAGGAAAAAAGTTGGAGGTGGAAGTAGTGTTTATAGGCTTAATTTTAAAAACAAAACGGTTACCAAACGAGGCCATAATTTTTTGTTTTCGGTTTTTAGAAATTAAGTTTTTTTCTACTCAACTTTCTATCGTATTTTTTAGGAATAGTTGCAAATATAGACATTAAACCCAAAGTATTAGCAGATATAACATAATATAAAAAATTACAAATATGACCAAATTTAAATAGTCTATCAATGATGGACCATATTATTGGTAGGAGTCTATCGGTGATAGAACATATCACTAGTAAGAGTCTATCAACGATAGAAGTCTATCGCCGATAGACTTGGCTATATTTGCAATTTTTTTAGATGATGTTATATACTTGGTTATTATTCCTAAAAACACTATTAATAACAATTACCTTTTTTTAAGTAAAAGATTCGAATCAATACTAAAAATAAAAATATATTTATTGACTCCTTATTTGGTAACCATTTTGTATTTTGTCAAGTACAAGAGTTTAATTTTTAGCCAAATTCTAAAGAAAGAAATTAAAAATATTTTTTTCAATTTAGTTTTTAAAATTTGGCTTGATTTTTGAAAACATTGGTAAAAGATTAATAACAAGTTAAAAAATTTAAAGGTGGAATGAGTGTTTAAAGGTTTAATTTCAAAAACATAAAAAAACAAAAAACTAGACGGTTACTAAACAAGGCTTATTTTTTTTTTTTTTTTCTCCAAAATTTGACTTGGTTTTGAAAGTACGGGTAGGAACTATATAAAAAAGCAAGAGAATTTAAAGGTGAATGAATGTTTATAGGCTTAATTTTTAAAAATTAAAAATAAAAAACCAAATGGTTATTAAATGGGAACCTAGATACATGTTTTTGTTTTTTATTTTTTCTAAATACTAACTTAAGTTGCCTCTTTTTCTATATTTAAAAATAATCCTCACGTAAAATTGGTTTTCTGTTTATAAATTTATTTATTTAATAAAAAGAAGTTTGTTGGATAACCATATCAATTTTTTTTTAATTTTAGAATTTGTTTTTAGTTTTTCTTTTAAGATTTTATTGTATTGGTTTAGTTTTATAATACTGTAATATTTTATTGATAATATGTAAAAGTTATTTTATTTTCTAACTGAAAATATATTATGTAATTTAGATTATTTTCAATCAAGTATATGAAATTAATATTATATGTTATATTTGTGATAAAAAAAATATTGTATGTTATATTTTAAAAAAAATATGCAATTTTGATTTTTTTCTAATAATTTGTAACTATTTTTTAGATTTTTGTTTTTTTATAGATTTCAGCTTAGTATTTTTGAGATTGTTCCTAAGTTGGACCCGAGTCATGGTTAATATTTTTTCAAATTATGCTGTTCTTATTAAGCATCATAATTTTTCTTTTGTT
This sequence comes from Benincasa hispida, assembly GCF_009727055.1. NCBI lineage: Eukaryota > Viridiplantae > Streptophyta > Magnoliopsida > Cucurbitales > Cucurbitaceae > Benincasa > Benincasa hispida. The sequence continues at coordinate 3,983,302 of NC_052350.1, forward strand.
TATATGAGATTAGGTACCTTTTAGACATGTTTTTTTTTTAATTATCATTATGTGTTCATTAATTGATTGCCTTATAATCGATGGAGTGGTTCAATTGGTGAGGATTATGAGGGATAATATTTTGAATAATTGCAATTGGTATCATTTAGGAATAATAATAAAGTGTATAACATCATTTTTTTTAAAAAAAATGCAAATATTTGTAAAATTTAGGCTCTTACTAATGATATAGTCTATCACTGATAGACTCCTACCAATAATATGGTCTATCAATGATAGACTATTTAAATTTGGACATATTTGTAATTTTTTTTTACATTATGTTATATTTGCTAATACTTTGAGTCTAATGTCTATATTTTTAACTCCTAATATTTTTGCATGTGAAATTTAGGCTCTTTATTTATTTATTTATTTTATAAGTATTGCCTTGTTAACTAGATTTAAAAAGTTTTCTTGCTAGGTTTGAATAGCTTTTAAGAAATAGTTTCAAGTTTCCTTAAAAACTTCTTAAATTTAAAATATAAGAACATTTGTGAATATGAAGTTCTAAATATAGAAAATTTATCAGAAAAACCAAATGTGTTAGATAGATGCCCAAGCTTCGTGTCAAAAACCGAGTGTCCTCCTTCCATTACCACATGTGTTGTCATATGTCATACAACAATCTATGCTTGATATCCAAATGTGCTGCATCCTACTTGCCAAAATCTCTATAAATAAGTGGTCATTTGTGGATTTTTAAAACATATACATTGAACAAAATCCATGAATTTTGGACAAAGTGGAGAATCTTGAGATTTTTTTTTTTATATTTTGTTATATATATATATATATACACACACTATAAAATTATATTTTATTAGTATCAGTGTTCCCTTTGTACTCCTCAAGTTTACAACACGTTATCAACACGAACTCATTTCATTTCCCCCTGTTGGAATGTTGTCATAACAAACATTACAAAATTAGAATTTGCAGACCTTGACATTAATAATAATAATTATTTGTCATGGGTGCTCAATGCTGAAATCTACTGGATGCTATGAACCATGGGGAAACAATTAAAGAAGGAAATCCGACATTTAGTCAAGACAAAGCAAAAACTATTATTTTCCTTCATCATCTCTACAAGAGATTGAAAATGAAGTATATCACAATAAAAGATCCCCATATCTTGTGGAAAAATTTAAAAGAGAGGTATGATCATCAAAACAGTTATTCTTTCTAAAGCTCGTTATGAATGGATGCATTTGAGGCTACAAGATTTTAAATCACTAAGTGGTTACAATTCCGCATTATTTAAAATCAGTTAGAAATTCTTGTTATGCGAAGAAAAAATTACTGATATTGATATGTTAGAGAAGACATTTTCTACATTTCATGTCTCAATATGCTTCTACAACAGTAATATCGAGAGAAAAGTTTTAAAAAGTATTTTGAACTAATTTCATGTCTTTTTGTGGCCGAACAAAATAAGGAGTTATTGATGAAAAATCATGAATCTCGACCAACTAGAACAACACCATTCTCTGAAGTGAATGTTAAGAATGTTAATAATCATGGTCAAGGTCGTTGTCGAGATCATGGTCACGGTCGAGGTTATGATTGTGGTATAGGAAGAAATAATTATTATTTTCATAATGGTCATTCCAATCATTCAATTCAAAAGAACCACACAAAATGATGATCACGAGGGAAAAGCTCCACAAGATAAGAGTCTAAAAAGTGTTAAAAATAAATGCTTCCAATGTGGAATGATTGGGCATTGGTCACGTACCATCGTACGTCAAAATACTTAGTTGTTCTCTATCAAGCCTCCCTAAAAGAAGAAGAGAAAAATGTGGAAACAAATTTTGCATACCAAGATAGTGACATATTTTACCCATCCCATATGACAAATTTGGATGTGACGAACTTCTTTTTTAATCTCTTGAAGAGAAGATTGATACAGTTGATGGAACATCAAGTGTTTCTCTTGATTTCGAAAATATCTAGATTGTTTTTATCCATCTTTATGTTTTTTTTTCCTCTTAGTAAATGTTAACTTTTGTATATTCCAAATTTTGTTTTCATTATTATAATTATTTTATTTTAATGAAAAAACATTGGATCATTTGCATATGTTGAGTGATTAAAAAATGAGCAAAAAAGATACATGTATGGCAGACAGTGCAACTACATACACAATACTTACAAGCAAAAGATATTTTTCCAAATTGACAATGCTGAAAATACAAGAAAATACAATATCAGGTTCTGTAAACTTGATTAAAGGTTTTGGAAAAGAAAGTATTATTTTGCCTAGAGGAACAAAATTTACAATTGACAATATATTGTTCTCTAGTCAATCTAAGAAAAATCTTCTAAGTTTTAAATTTATACATTACAATGGTTATCATATTGAGACTGACAGTAAGAATAATGTGGAATATCTATATATTATCTCTACTGTCTCAAATGAAAAATGTATATTGGAAATGTTGTCTGCTTTATCTTCTGGATTATATAATACTCATATATGAGTAATTTAAACATATGCAACAATGAACCTGAAGTATATGAATCCAGACATATTTATAATTTGACATGACTGTTTGGGTCATCCCGAATCTATAATAATGAGAAGAATTATTGAGAATTCGAATGGACACCCATTGATGGGCCAAAAGATTCTACAGTCTAATAAATTATCATGTGATGCTTGTGATGCGATGTAAATGTGATGAAATAATGGTATGAAATTGCGGTGATGAGTTATGCGTTGCACATGCAAGTTTTCCTAGTAAAACCCAAGTATAAATCTCACTAGGTTTCTTGGTAAGTCCAGAGTCGAACACAGGGACTACTGAGTTACTATGCGTCAGTAAATTTGATTACTTTGCGGTGACAAAAAAAAAAAAAAAGTTGGATGGTGTTTTGTTTGAGTATATTTCCTATGCAACAGATTCAAGTGAAGAGTTAATGAAATCAAGAGTTACAATGAGTGTGCGGTGAACGGGTTGAGAAGAGATTTAGCTAACATTTCCTAAGATTGCGTTCAAGTTATGCGATCATGCAACACACACATAACATCATGTCATCTCTCAATGTAAATACCATGTTCCTATTTCTAGGACACATGCGATGTATACGATAATGTCGATAGGACTTATGTCTAAGCCTCTATCTTGTATATTCGATGATGAATGATACACACATGCACAAGGTGACCGCATACTATCATATCCTATTTCTAGGGTGCATGCGATGCATAATAGCAAACAAAACTTATGTCTAAGTTTCTATCTCTTGCTTATGCGGTTCTAATCTGACTTTCTCAAGTCTAGATTCTAATCTGACTCTCTCAAGTCTAAATTCTTTCTTTAGACTACTCTCTCAAGTATCTCTAAAGGGTGAATGACACATACATAAGACAAGATGATCGCATAAACTGAAGATCCTAGGTCATGCTAACTAAGTACTTCTCAACCCATTCGAAAATTTAGCTACTCATGCGAAATGTGAAGAGACTAAACAGATGTTGAGATGAGAATTCCATTTTATAAATAACGTCAGAATACAAAACACAATGGAAAGTAGGGATAAGAAGCCCGGTAGTAATATCTTGATCCCATGGTTTTTACACTGTCTTTTTACTCCAACTCTATCACACCCCACCCCATAACACCCTCTTAGCCTAGAGAAGGGCGTGACTGCAGCAGTTATCAACCCTTTGGCTGACACTTACTGCCTAATAACTCTTGCGGAATAACTCTCATACCAAAATATAACTTATATACAACGAAATGTCTTTAGGCCAAAATTTATTAATTTAGAAGCATAACATATTTAGAGTCATTACAACACTAGATTTACAAGCCCCAAAACCCAAAAACTCTAGTCCTTATATGAACAACAGTAACATGTGTACAATATTAATAGTAATCACCTAAACAGATGGGTTACAATTCTCTTTATCCTTTAGTGGCAGAGCAGATGCAGAGCTATCTTTAGAGGATTTGACCGCTACCTGTGGGGGTGGGGGGAGAGAAAACATTTGAAAACAGGGTGAGCTTGCACCTAGTGAGTGACTTAAGAAAGATAATTGATTCTCATGCAAAATCTCAATAAAGAGTTTAACTGAAATATAAGCTTCTACAATACTTGTAATGCAGTATAAACATTTTCCAAACATGAAACATATAAAGCTATTTTAATCATAAAATAATTAAACTGTTTCTCAGTTGAGGATAAACCTACTGTGGGTAAAAACAATCCCAACACCAACTGTTAGTCAATAGAGAACCCTTTTGCTCAATCTCTGACTCTAACTACCTACGTGCATGTGGCCATACTAAGTACCGTCATACCTTAGGTACTTCTGTACAGATACCTTCTCAAATGTTCTTCAGTATCTAGTTGGTTTGGTACCTTCTCAAACGTCCTTTAGTACCAATAGATACCTTCTCCAAGTCCTTCAGTATCTAGTTGGGCGGATACCTTCTCAAACGTCCTTCGGTATCACGTTTTAAGTAAAACTAGTCATAAATGACTTTCTCTCTTTAAAGCATGTAAAGTATAACACATATAAAAAAACATGGTTTTAAAGGTACTAACGCATGCTGAGTATATTTAACACATATAAATCGCTTTTCAACAATTTCTCACACATGCATGCATTTAAAACATAACTCATGGTTTGCTTGGAAATTATTTTGTAAAACTAGCTGGCATGAGAATAATCTTCTTTAAAACATGCTTTCTATAATACATTGTAAACAAACATTTTAAGCAAATGTTTTAGTCAAAAATTTTTAGTCACTTACCTTGATTGCTTAGGAGCTTTTCATTCTAGTATCTCCCTTTTCTACCTTGGGCTCCTTTTTCACCCCTAGAATCCAGATTCAAATTACAGCCTAGATTACTCATAGTTCTGAATCTTATTTTGAGATACTTTCTTCCACAAGCATATTCTAAAATATCTCAGGAAGCTTACCCTAAAATTTGAGCTTAGAACTCCTCGTGGTTTGGCCGGAATCATAGAATCCTCAAGACTGGCCCAAACTGATCCAACAGCCTGACCCTTCTGTCTTCTTAGTTTCCAGCCCGATCCCTTTGATATTTTCCTCTGAAAGCCATATCCTAAAAACTAGACTTTCAGAGCTTTCAGTTGGCTTTAGAATCACTCCAAACGCATGAGTAAATTGGGAGAACTCCTCGTCCCAAGTTGATGCTACTTTCCAGACTTCTCTGTCCAATGCGTCCTCTTTGAAATACTATGACCAACGCATGGATTTTGGCTCCAACGCAAGGTTTACTCAAATTTCCCACTCTTTTTACGATATTTTTTAATTGTGAACTAAAAATGAAGTCTCTTGGCTCTATTTATAGGTGTCCAAACCTTCTCCAGAGTTGTCAACACCTACTTGGCTACATGGCCAAGTGTCTCCTTTTCACCCCATCAACGCAATGTTGTGATCAACACAAGCTAAGTGTCTTCCTCCCACATTGCCAACACATGAGCCTCCAATCTGATGCCACCACCTCAAATTCTTAAGGCTTAAGGCTTTCCTCCCAAGAAGACACATGGTTTTGATGATGTTCTTCTGATGATCTCATCCTTTGTATGCGTCCAACTTTTGGATGTTCAACACATAATCAATACTTAATGCATAGCCTATCATCAAAGCATAGCAAGCCAATTCACTACCATTTCAATTCAACTTAGCCATCGCAAAGAGCTAACCATAACCAATGTATAAGGTGACCATCCATCCTTGATGCATGACTCACTAGGTAGCATTGTACGGCTTGCTTGGCATAGGCGCATGGTGCTGGCCACCGATGCATAGGCGTGCTGCACAAATTAGCCGTTCGACGTATGAGCGCGCGGCTTTGATGCATGGGCGTGCGGTGTATGCTGGCCATAGTTCACTCGCTCAGCCGCATGGGCGTGCTTGGCCATATGGGCTGCACGCTTGGCTACATGGCAGGGCACCTCGATGCATAGGCATGGCCGCTCGACAGGGCGCTCAACGTATGTGCATGGCCACTCGACACATTGGCCAAGGGCACTGGTCGAGGCTGCTCGATGCATGGGCAGGGCGTCTGACCAAGGCTGCTTGACGCATTGCTGGGGCAACTTGGCTGGCCGTCAAACGCATTGGCAAGGCACTGGCCGAGTGCTCGACGGCATGGCTGCCTTCCAACACATGCCTTGCCTAACCCTTTGCCTTCCAACACAACATCTTCATTTTCCTTCTTCGGCCGTATGCCCTTATCAATAACCTTCCGACGCATCAACACCATCCTTCCAACACATCAACACACAAAAATTCTATACTTAGCCAAAATTTTTCAAAATTTTCCCCAAAAAGTCAAACTTCAAATTTCCTCTTATAATTTTCCACTCTTTTTTCTACTCATTCACACTAGTTTCCACATCAACACTACTCATCACACTGATCTCATAGGAATATACTCAATAAAGAAATTAGGATTCGGGGTTCACAAACTCTGCCCAGAAGAATATCCTTGCTTTCGCAAATGTCGGCTTCTCTTCTTTTATAGCGCTTCCCGACAGTCTTTCGAGCCTGTCCAGGAATGTCTCTCGGCGACTTCTCCCTTCGCTCGCCTCTGCCTTCTAAGTATATGAATAACTACAGACTAATGGCTATCTATTTGTATATGATCTATCTCTGTATATGGGAACTCTTTTATCGATGGTGGCCTTCGGTATTTATAGAGCTCAAGGTGAAGAAGTTTCTATCTAATGATTATAATGATGGGAGGTCATTAAATCTTCTGTTTGATATGCCGATTAATGGTCATCAAAAAAGTTGAATGTACTTGCTACAGTATGTTTGTTAACGGCTTGTCAACTAAACTCGGATTCGACCGTCATCAGCTTTTCGTCCCATCATGATTTATTAAGCTTTCACCTTGATGCGCCATCTTTATGTGGTCATCTTCTTGAGCAACTTCTCGCGATCACATACGATCGCATGACTTTGCGGTCGCAATCTTTCAATGCGCACGGATGCCTAATTCCATGGATCGCAATTTATCTTGCGCCAACACATTTTTCCTGACAAAATAAGTAAATTAGCTACTTTTATACGATGGGCATATGCGATAGCAATATTCTCAGTTTAACGCTTTTGGACATGATTTTGTATATTTTTACCATCGCATTCCCTCATTGTTTTACTTATTTGTGTTGTAATAACGTGCATTTCTACCCGTTATCACACCCCCAAATTTAAAACAATGTTTGTCCTCAAGCATAAACTAAAGATTTTCTTTAGTGAGTCAGCCGCCTTTTCCTACCTAGATTTCTTGATGTGCCTTATTCAAATCTTATGAACCAAAATCTTCTTAATTTCTATCCTGGTCTCTTCCTGAAATATTTCTAATACTTAGGGATCAAAAGTTTAACCTTAAAAAAGACTTTTCTTGTTTCCAGAACATCGCATGATTTATTTCAAACTGTTTTCCAACCGGGGTGTTTCCGAATGATTTTTATCCTTATGCGTTTTAGATATTCTTTTTTTTTTTTTTGGCCTTGTGCTGATCCAAGAGCCTTGCCTTCGTTTTGGCTTGCCCCCACAGGTGTCATGCGAGCATCCAACTACAAGCAAAGGGCTCTTTCTCAGTCTAAACTTATGCCCATTTGGCAGTGGAGTTGCGATCAGTTGATTTATGCATTGATCAGGATTCCTACCTTCGTTTTGGCTTACCCTCACAGGTGTTATGCAGACATCCAATTACAAATAGGATCCAATCTCAACGTTGTGATTTTTTTCTTTTTTAAATGTCTAAAAATAGCAAGGTTGAAAATAAATACTGGCACCCCCAAATTTAAACGCAACAATGTCCTCATTGCTGATAGAATGAAATAATTCATGCAATGCTCTTAGGAAGTTTTGTAAAGATCATTTTGAAAGAAAGCTGGTGGACCGCTAACTTCTAGAAATATTTCATGACTTGACTGTCCTGAAATTAAGTTGATTCTAGTACATGCGATGAAAAATAGAGGTTTGCGTTTCATCATTGAAATCATAATTGGTACGGAAAAAAATACGATGACTAACTAAAGTAATCAATCATTCAATGATTGTGCCAACTAAAGAGGATGCGATGATAAAATTATCAATGTTAAGAATGAGATGCGAGAGTGCAAAATTTGGAATAAACAAAGTCAAAGAAAGATACAACCCCCAAATTTGCTATGTTGCCCACATCATCTGTGATCGCATCCTTCGTTGCGGTGGGTTGATTCTTCGATTGCGATGGGCTGAACGAACTGGTCGCGTTTTTCAGTTATCGCGTAGCTCCACCGCAATCATTTACCACGATCGTTGCTAAAAAATCAAAAGGGTCAAAAATATGAAAGACAAAGTTGATTTTTTAAGAGTGGTGTTTGTATGAAAAAAGGGTAGAGTAAATTCATGAAGTACAGATATAAAAAGGATGCTTAAAAAAATTGTGTCCCTGATGAGTTTGTATCACATACTATTGCAGGGACTGCTCATTTCTTCTTCAGTCAGGAATTCCTCAAGTCCATGGAGGTTTTCTCGCAATGCAAGTCTCCTCCGTGATATATCTTCACTCTTTACCCGTTGACTTTGAATGTGTTGGTCCCGTCCTCATTGGTTAACTCAACCGCCCCATACAGGAATACCTCTTTGATTATAAATGGTCCAGACCACTATGACTTTAATTTTCTGGGAAAAAGTCGTAGTCGAGAATTGTATAACAAGACCTTCTGTCCAACCTGGAGATTCTTCTCGCATAGTCGTTTGTCATGCCAACGTTTTGCGTGCTCCTTGTAGATATTGGCATTTTCATATGCTTGAATTCTCCATTCGTCTAGCTCGATCAACTGAAGTTTTCTTGCCTCCCCTACAGTCTTCAAATCAAAATTGAGCTTCTTCACTACCCACAGTGCTTTGTGCTCCAATTCAAGCGGTAAATGGCATGCCTTCCTAAACACTAGCGCATACAGGGACATGCCTATAGGTGTTTTATAGGCGGTCTTGTATGCCCACAAGGCATCGTCCAGCTTCATGGACCAATCTTTGCGTGCAGGATTCACCACCTTCTCTAGGATCATTTTCATTTCCTTATTGGACACCTCAGCTTGGCCGTTTGTCTATGGATGGTATGCGGTGGTGACCTTATGGTGGATATTATACTTGAGCAGCAATTTGTTGATGACGCGATTGACAAAGTGGGAGCCTTCATCACTTATTATGGCACGTGGGGTGCCAAAACGAGTGAAGATATTTCTTCTCAAGAATTTGGTGACTATTGATGCATCGCTTGCGACGCACGATGCCGCTTCTACCCATTTGGAGACATAATCGACGGCCAACAAAAATGTACTTGTGACCATTTGATGGTGGGAATGGTCCCATGAAGACTATGCCCCATACGTCGAATAACTCCAATTCTAAGATAATATTCATTGGCATCACATTCTTCCATGAAATGTTTCCCATGCGTTGGCACCTATCGCATCTCATAGAAGAGTCTCTTGCATCCTTGAATAGAGTCGGTCAAAAATACCCGCTTTGTAACACTTTTTCTGCTGTACGTTGACCTCAAAATATCCACCATACTGCGAGTCATGGCATTGGGATAGTATGCGCTGGTGAGCAGCCTCTGGTACACATAGATGCAAGATCTGGTCTATCCCCCTCTTGTAAAGAATTGGCTCGTCCCAATAGTAGGATTTACATTCGTGCATAAATCGCCTCTTTTGGTGGGCTGTGTAATTTTCCAGAAATTGTTCACAGACCAGATAATTGACCACATATGCGTACCATGGCAATTCTTCAATTTTGAATAGTTGCTCATCCGAAAAGGATGCGTTCACTTCCGACTGGATGCGGTCCTTCTAGATTTTCTAATCTTAATACGTGGTCCACAACCTGGTTCTCTGTCCCCTTACGATCAATGATTTCCATGTTTAATTCTTGAGGAGGAGAACCCATCGAATTAACCTCGGCTTTGCATCTTTCTTGGTCATTAAATATTTGATTACCGAGTGGTCGGTGTGAACGATCACTTTGGAGCCCAGCAAGTAAGCTCTAAATTTTTCCAACGTAAAGATCACTGTAAGAAGTTCTTTTTTATTGGTAGTGTAATTCGCCTTGGTAGGGTTCAAAGTTCTACTCGCATATGCGATCGGGTGTAGCATTGTTTTTTTCTTCTGCGCTAGCACTGCCCCCATCGCTAACCGCTAGCATTGCACATTAGCTCAAATGGCTGTATCTCAGTCAAGTGCGATCAACACATGTGTGGTTATCAATGCGTTTCTTCAGTATCTTGAATGCGTTGAGGCACTGTGTATCAAAGTCAAATGTTTTATCGGCCTCCAGCAACGCACTCAATGATCGAGCAATCTTCGAAAAGTCCTTCACAAAAACGACGATAAATCCTGCATGTCCTAGGAAATTCCTGACAGCCTTTACATTTGTTGGTGATGGAAGTTTTTCAGTGGCCTCAATCTTCGCCTTATCGACCTCCAGCCTTCCCTTAGAGACTTTGTGCCCGAGCACAACACCTTCATTCACCATAAAGTTGCACTTCTCCCAAATCAACACAAGATTTATCTCTTCACATCTCCTTAGTATCTTCTCCAAGTTGTTCAAACAGACTTCTATAGTTTTCTCCGTCGTAAACCAAGAAGTCGTCCATAAAAATTTAACATTGAATCTTCAAGATACTCAAAGAAGATGGTCCATCATTCACTCTAGAACGTGCTCGTGCATTGCATAATCCGAATGGCATGCAGCGAAAAGTAAACGTTCCGTAGGGGCAGGTGAACGTGCTTTTCTCTTGGTCTTCAGGACAATCATTATTTGGTTGTAGCCCACATACCCATCCAGAAAATAGAAGTAATCATTTCCTGCTAGGCGGTCTAGCATCTGGTCAGTAAAAGGCAAGGGGAAATGGTTCTTCTTCGTCGTCGCATTGAGTTTGCGGTAGTCCATGCAGATCCACTAGCCAGTGATGGTCCTCATTGTTATTAATTCATTATTTGCATTTGGAACTACCGTCATTCCTCCTTTCTTAGGCACACATTGCACAGGGCTGACCCACATGCTATCAACGATTGGATATATAATGTCTGCATCCAACCATTTGATTATCTCCTTTTTCATAGCCTCTTTCATCACAGGGTTTAGTCTACGTTGAGGTTCGATAAACCCTTTTTGGTTTTCTTCGAGACGTATCCTATGCATGCAATATGCGGGACTGATTCCTTTTATGTCTGCTAGCGTCCACCCTATTGCTTTTATGTACTTCTTCGGAATGCTAAGCAGCGCATTCTCTTGTTCTTCTTGTAGAGCAAAGGAAATTATCACTGGCAAAGTTTCGTTTTGCTCCAAGAAAACATACTTCAGATGGCTTAGCAAGGTTTTTAATTCCACAGTAGGTGGTTATTCCAAGGAAGGTTGTTGTGCTTTTCTCTCTTCATTCAACTTCAATTTTTCTTCTTTGTTTGCTGTTTCCACGATCACATTGCAGGTTTCTATGGATGTGGTCGCATCCTTTCTTTCTTCTTCTTCATTACAACTGGGTTCATTATCAGAATCGGATAGGTCTTCATCTTCCGAATACTTCATGGCTTTAATAATGTCAAACCTGAGCTTCTTTCCATTTACACTCAACGTGATCTCTCCCTTGTACACATCAATTTGAGCGTGACCAGTAGATAAAAATGTTCGTCCCAATATGATGGGTACATCCTTATTCGCTTCGTAGTAGAGAATGATGAAGTCTGTCGGTAAAATAAATTTGTCAATTGAGACCAGGACATCCTTCACCTTCCCCTCTAGATGAACTACAGTCCTGTTCGCTAGCTGGAGAGTCACTGTTGTGGGCGTCAGCTTCCCCATGTTTAATTGTTTGAAAATTGACCTGGGCATTAAGTTTATACTGGCCCCAAAGTCGCAAAGCACTTGACCTATATATAACCTGCCAATTGAGCAAGGTATTGTGAAACTTTCGGGGTCGCGCATCTTCGGTGAAATTATGGGTTTTGACTTTTGCGTTAACGCCACCGTTGCGAACTTTTCTGTGCTTCTTTTCTTTGTCACCATGTCCTTAAAAAATTTAGCATATTTCGACATTTGTTCAATCGCTTCAGTGAAAGGGATGTTGATGTGCAGCTATTTTAACATGTCCATGAAGCGATTATACTGCATTTCATCATTTTGCTTCTTCTTAAGTCTTTGAGGGAATGGTGGCAGCTGTACCTTCACGGTTCCCTATTCCATAGGCTTAGAAGTGGACGCAACTTCTAGTTCCATCATCTCATTTTCTTCTGGTTCATCTTGTGTCAACGGGGTCTTGGATTCCATCGCAGCTGGATTAGTCCTACGTGCCTCCGTCTTCTCTTCCACTATATTTTTTCTGCTTCGCAAAGTCACGACTTGACATTGCTCCTTTCCTGTGTTCCCGGGTGTCACGGGAGCTTAGTTGAACTTGGCAACGCCCCTTGTAGTCTATTTTTCAGTTCGCCCGCAATTTGTCCTATTTGGATTTCGAGATTTTAGATTGAAGTCGCCTGATTCTAAATCACCATCTTGTTCTTTTCTATGTACTGCTTCAATAGACTTTCCAGGGAAGACGATGGCGGCGCTTGCGAGTTGCTTGCTTGATTTTGTGATTGACCATTTGTTCGCAGAAAAATCCTTGCAGCCCTTCTTTTTGCGCCATGGGTTGATAACTCTGTTGATTATTTTTCCACGCGAAATTGGGGTGGTTTCTCCACCTGGGGTTATAAGTGTTGGAGAAAGGATTGTTCTTTACAAAGTATACAGAATGCGGGTTCCTTGGACATTCCTCCATCGGATGGGCTTCTCCACAAGCGGCACAACTTGTACTCGTCTGCTCGATTGCATTAACCTGCCCTCTTTGCGTTCCCGGGCTATTAATTGCGATGCCCTGTATTAGATTCATCATTGCATTCATTTGATTTTGTAGGGATACGATGGCCCCATTGTTTGCATCACCGTCTCGAATTTTAAGTCGTTGATCGCTTTCCCTCCAATCTTCGTGATTCTTTGATATGCGATCAAGAATATTTTTAGCCTCATCATACGTTTTGTCAAGCAGACCTCCAGCTGCTACCGTATAGGCAGCTGTTTGCGATGCAGGGTTCAAATCGTGACAAAAGATCTCCATCTGAAGATAGTCAGGTAAGCCATTGTGCAGAAAATCTCGCACCAGTCTCTTAAACCTCACCTAGGTATCGCTGAGCGATTCGTCAATATCCTGTTCAAAATTTGTAATCAACTTCCTTCTTCTTACGTTCTCGGTAGGGGGAAGTATTTCTTCATGAAATTTTGTACTACTTGTTCCCAAGACGTTATCTCCCCTGGTTTGAGAGAATAGGCTCATTTCTTTCCTTGGTCGCATAGTGAAAATGAGAACAACGTTAGTCAAACTTCTTCAGCTGAGATGTTTGAGAACACAAAAGTGTTGTAGATTTCGATGAAACTCCAGAGATGGGCGTGCGGATCCTCGCCACGCCTTCCACCAAACTATTCGGCCGTCTGAATCATCTGCAACATTACCGGCTTCATCTCATACCTTGATCCGTCTAGAGTGGGCCACATGATTCCTAGGGAAAAATCATAAAGATTGGTGATGCATAGTCTCGGATGGGTCTATTGCGGTCGTTTGCCAGGAGAATGGGCTTTGCCATGATATTGTTCGCGTTTGTTGCTCTATCTTCCGGTTGTTCCACCATTTTAAGGTTTCTCTCTTGCTGTTGTGGGCTATTGTCTCTCTGTCTTCTGAACGTTCTTTTGATCTCTGGGTCGTAGTTGGGCTAAGGAACATGTCTTTCACTCATACGACACCCCCTTCTTCCCTTACCAAAGGAATGGCAGTGCACAGAGGTCGAAAGCTGCAAAGAAAATAAAAAAATTACTGTATGTGTGATATGTACTGTCATAGTCCCCAGCAACGGCGCCAAAAACTTGATGCGTTGTAAATGTGATGAAATAATGGTATGAAATTGCGGTGATGAGTTATGCGTTGCATATGCAAGTTTTCCTAGTAAAACACAAGTATAAATCTCACTAGGTTTCTTTGTAAGTCCAAGGTCGAACACAGGGACTACTGAGTTACTATGCGTTAGTAAATTAGATTACTTTGCGGTGACAAAAACAAATAATTTGGATTGTGCTTTGTTTGAGCATATTTCCTATGCGACAGATTCAAGTGAAAAGTTGATGAAATGGAGAGTTACAATGAGTGTGCAGTGAACGGGTTGAGAAGGGATTTAGCTAACACTTTCTAAGATTGCGTTCAAGTTATGCGTTCATGCTACACACACACAACAACATGTCATCTCTCAATGCAAATGTCATAGTTTCTATTTCTAGGACACTTACGATGTATACGATAATGTCGATAGGATTTTTTTCTAAGACTCTATTCTTGTCTATGTGATGATGAATGATACACACATGCACAAGGTGACCGCATACTATCATATCCTATTGGGTGCATACGATGCATATAACAAACAAAACTTATATCTAAGTTTCTATCTCTTGCTTATGCGGTTCTAATCTGACTCTCTCAAGCCTAGATTCTAATCTGACTCTCTCAAGTCTAAATTCTTTCTTTAAACTACTCTCTCAAGTATCTCTAAAGGGTGAATGACGCATACATAAGACAAGATGATCACATAAAGTGAAGATCTTCGGTCATGCTAGCTAAGTACTTCTCAACCCATTCGGAAATTTAGCTACTCATGCGAAATGTGAAGAGATTGAAAATGTTGAGATGAGAATTCCATTTTATAAATAAAGTCAGAATACAAAACATAATGGAAAGTAGGGATAAGAAGCCCGGTAGCAATGTCTTGCTTCCCGTGGCTTTTACAATGTCTTTTTACTCCAACTCTGCCCAGAAGAATATCCATGCTTTCGCAAGTTTCCGCCCTCTCTTCTTTTATAGTGCTTCCTAGCAGTCTTTCGAGCTGTCTAGGAATGTCCTCTCGGCGTCTTCTTCCCTTCACTCACCTCCGCCTTCTAAGTATATGAATAACTACACACTAACGGTTATCTATTTGTATATGATCTATCTTTTGTATGTGGTGAACTCCTTTATCGATGGTGGCCTTCGGTATTTATAGAGCTCAAGGTGAAGAAGCTTTTCTCTCTAATGATTGCAATGATGAAAGGTCATTAAATCTTCTGTCTGATGCGCCGATTAATGGTCATCGAAAAGTTGAATGTACTTGCTTCAGTGTGTCGTTAATGGCTTGTCAACTAAATTCGGATTCGACTGTCATTAGCTTTCCGTCCCATCATGATTTATTAAGATTTCACCTTGATGCGTCGTCTTTATGCGGCCACATTCTTGAGCAACTTCTCGTGAGCGCATACGATCGCATGACTTTGCGGGTGCAATCTTTTAATGTGCGCGGACGCCTAATTCCTTTGATCGCAATTCATCTTGTGCCAACGCATTTTTCCTGCATAAAATAAGTAAGTTAGCTGCTTTTATGTGATGGGCGCATGCGATTGCAATATTCTCAGTTTAACGCTTTTCGACATGATTTTGTATATTTTTACCATCCCATTCCCTCATTGTTTTACTTATTTGTGCTATAATAACGTGCATTTCTACCCGTTATTAGCTTGCTCTCAAGGCAAATTAATAATTCGACTATCACCAGCTAAAGTAGGAATTGAATCACCTACATTTTTATAAAGAATTCATAGTGATATATGTAGACCTATTAACCCACCAAGACCATTTAAGTATTTTATGGTATTAATAAATGCATGCAACAGATAACTATACGTGTGTTTATTATTAAGTTTAAATCTTGCATTTGCAAGATTACTTGCTCAAATTAAGTTAAGAGCATAATTTCTTGATTATACAATTAAAATTATTCATCTTGATAATGATGGTAAATTTACATCCCAAGCTTTTGATACTTATTGTATGTAAATTGGGTTAAGTGTTGAACATCCAATAGATCATGTTCATACACAAAATGGTTTAACAAAATCATTTATAATACATTTGCAATTAATTGCAAGACTATTACTTATCAGTGCTAAGCTTCCTTCATCTATATGGGGACAAGTTATTTTATATGCAGAGTCACTTGTACACATTAGGCCAGTAGCTTGTCATAATTACTCGCCATCACAAATAGTTTACAGTCATGAGCCAAATATTTCCCATCTAAAATTTTTTTTATGTGCAATATATGTTCCAATTGCTCCACCACAATGCATAAGATACGTCTACAAAGGAGATTAGGAATATATATTGGATATGATTCTCCATCAATTATTAAATATCTTGAACCCTTGGCGGGTTATGTATTCACTACACGATTTGTTGATTGTCATTTTAATGAGACAAATTTTCCAACATTAGCGAGAGGAATTCAGAAGATGAAAAAAGAAATTACTTGGAACGCATCGTTATTGTTTCATTTAGATCATCATACAATGAACTTGAAGTCCAAAAAATAATTCATTTGCAAAATATAGCAAATCAATTACCAGATGCATTTATTGATGCAAAAAAAATAACTAAATCACATATACCAGCTGCAAATATTTCATCGAAAATTGATATCCCAACATAACAAGTTGTCACAAATGAATCTAGAACACGACAGAAGCGTGGTAGATTAATGGGTTCCAAAGATAAAAATCCTCGAAAATGAAAAATAATTAATAGTAAAAAAGACTTGGTTGAGGATGTAAATACCCATGAAGAAATCCTTGACATGACTAGTGAGGAAAGTGAATTACCTAAAGATAATAATGAGTTCTCAATAAACAATGTCATGATACGAAAAAGATGGAACCGAAGTAATGTAGTTATTGACAACATTTTTGCGTATAATATTACTCTTGATATTATATCTAAAAATGAGGATCTTGAACAAAAATCTATTGAAGAATGTCAACATAGAAAAGATTGGCTTTAGTGGAAGGAAGCAATCGAGGCAAAATTAAGCTCACTTTCAGAATGTCACGTTTTTGGACCAGTAGTTTGAACACCAGAAGTTGTCAAACCTATGGGATACAAATAGGTATTTGTGAGAAAAAGAAATGAAAATAATGTGGTCATTGTTGTGGTTGATGCCCTAAATCTCGTAGGGTCCTATAGTTTGTAAACTTTATATGAACAAACTCTTATGTGATTAATAATATATGATATTTTTATTCACTTTATCTATAAAATATGTGATATTTTAGTTGCATTAACCACAAATCAATAAACTAACATCCAAGGTTATCGTTGTAACTTAAACATATATGTGGAGTGTTCGATTTTGAGATTGCGTTGGACGTGATGTAATGCAATACCACCGCAAAGACTTAATGATGATGTACGTGATGATATGGTATGTGTTGCTAAATCATGCTTCTCGATAATAAATGTGATACTATGCTTTAAAATAATGTATGTGATGCTGCTTAGATGCGTTTGTAGTATGCGTTCATGTAGTACGTGCGTGTCACAAGCTTTCTTGTGTTGGAACCAAGTATAATTCCACTACAAGTTTCTCAGAGTGATCTTTGGTCAAACATGGGGATTGCGATGATAAATGCAATATTAATGTGATACATGCGATCGAAAACAAAATAATAATGAATTGTATTGGAAAAGTAAAATGCGGTGACAAATAAATAAATAAACAAACAAACACCTGTGAAGATGTGCAAGTATCTGATGGAATGCGATGGCAAGTCTTGTGAAATGTGTCAGAAAGAGAATAGGTTAGGGGAAAGGACATCGAAAGTTCATCAATCATGTTGAGGATGCAACTAAGGTTCCGCTTTCCCTTGGCGTACACCTCTCAGTGATCGGCCGCATTCCCATATCTCTATGGTAAATAAGGATGAACGTTACGAACACAAGGTTGTTTCCTTCTCTGGAAATACTTCTTGCTTTAGTTAACGCAATCTATCAATCTTCTTTCGAGAGGTGGATTAACATCTTCACTTCTACTCTCACCGGTGAAGATGTCGTTGAGCATGCGTTAGCTAAACTTAGCTAACTTCTTCAACATGGATTAACTTACTCGCTTAATCCTTCCCCCTCACCCTGGGGGATTAGTTACACATGATGATAGAGATGGACGATGAATGTATGGTGGAGAACAGAGAGATGAAGATGAATATGACAATGATATTAAAAGATAAAGCAAAGCGTTTGTTACAGATAAATGAATGAAAGATTAGAAATGAATAATAGTTGATGAATAGAAAGTGAGAACAAATAAGGACAGCGTGTTAATGTCTTGACACGGATCCCAGACGGAGTTGATTTGCTTGCGGTGTGTAGGAAGAGTGGGGTGGAAAACTTCCTTCTCAGAATAGTTTCCCAGGTAGAGATGATCTTTGCATAGAGCTTCTCTTCGAGATTGTGAATGAATTTCTGGCTCCCAAGACTTCCCTTTTGGACTTGTCTTGTCTTTCTCCCGGATTTTCTCTAAATGTCTCTTCAGACCAGCCTCCTCTCTTTGGAATTGATGTAGCTATTTATAGACCTTGGCACCTCCTTCGTCAGTGGTTCCGCTCTGAAAAAGTTACTTTTTCTGCAAAAGGCTTGGTGGAAACGTTCGCTCTGCTTCACATTCAATTTGTCAAATCGTACAACAGAAAAGCTGTACAATTTCAAAAATCCCTACGAATGCATCACTCTTTTCATCTACGATCGATCGTCGCATGCGTGCAAATGCGTTGCTCTTTTCGTCCACGATGGACCATCACATTTGGTGTGAATGTGTTGCTTTTTTTTGCCCTCGAGCGATCGTCGCATGCTATGATACCTGTTTCCTGCAAAACAAAGACTTGGACATCCCTTTTTGCCATCACAATGGGGTCAGCGGGTGTGCTTCCGACATTTTACAACTTTTTGCGTTTCTAAGTCAATTTCTATATGTTCGACGCAACTTTTTTCTTCTTTTGGCCATATATTCTAAATAAGATGGTATAAATACCCCAAATTTAGATATATGCTTGTCCTCAAGCATATCCTCTACTGAGGAAATTCAGCTCAAGTCCTATTGTAGCTTTGCGTTGATCAACTACTCCGAATGCTCCACCTCTATATAATTTCTCAAAATTACTAATTCCTTCTATCCTTTGAACATTTCTTCAGCATGCTCTACCTTATTCTTACCTAAGATAAACCTCTGCTCAAAGTTCTCTTCTTGTTTTGAAAAGAATGTTTTTCCTATTCTTGTGAAAACAACGAAGTGCGCCTTTTATGTTGTGGTCTGGTTTGCATCTTACTATAGAGAGCGTTGATCATGGTTACTCCCTTCGTTTTGGCTTGCTCCCAAGGGTGTCATGTGAGCATCCAAATTCGGTTGTGTACCAAGCTCAACTTCAATTCTTGATCCTTAGCCAAGTTTTCACTTTAGTTGGTCAGTGGAGTTGTCTTCTTTTTTTTTTGTATTGCGTCGATCCTGGTAACCTACCTTCGTTTTGGCTTGCTCCCACGGCTGTCATACGAACATCCAACTACGAGCAGGTTTCTTTCACGACATAACTCTTATCAGGTTGGGAATTTCCCTTGCATTGACAACGGAGTTTTTTTTTTTTTTTTGAAGAACGCATTTGCTTGATATGAACACATCCGCTTGATTGCATTTGCTAAGACCTTTCCCACTCCCAAATTTAAAGAGTCGCAAAATACTCATTACGTTGTTTTGGACAAAAGAGATAAAACACTTAGTCAAAATTTGAAAAGAAGGTTTGAGTAGAGCCTTGTGATAAAGAAGGTAAAATGGAAATTATAGCGATGAATTGTCTAAGTGTTAGGTAGAAAATGCAATATATAAAGAAATTACGCTAAGGTTATGCATAATACTCATCACGACAGTGCAAATAAACAATGCAAAAGAAAAGAAAGGAAATACCGCATTAAATTGACAAAGGATCATATAAATAAAAGGGCCAAGACATAACGAAAGAATAGTCACTCAATGTATATAAAAATTGTCTAAGTACACAAAGAATTGTAATGATTGCAATTACAAAAATTGTAAGCATGTAAAGGAGAATACAAAGGTATAGCTATACAAAAGAATTGGAACGACCGCAAAAAGAATTAAAAAATGTGAAGGAAAAGGTGGTGCACCCCAAAATTTATCTTTGCGGCGGGGGCTCGCGGTGAGGAGGGCGTTGCGGAGGAGCTTCTTGTGGCGCTTCTTGAAAGAACAGAGGCTGCTGCAGATGCTGAGGAACCATAGGGCCATGTAAATATGCGGTCAAGAAACTAAAGTACTCGTGGTTGCGTTCGACCATCTGTCTCTGATTCAGGCGAAGGGTAAAGATGTTGCGTTGAATGTTTATCATCGCCTGACACAGCATTACTCTCGTGCAACTCCATCAATGTATGGCGGAAAGAAGATAATTCTTATGACAAGAAGCCCCGCGATAATTCTTATGACAAGAAGCCCCGCATGTCTTCGAGGCCAGCAGCTATGGATACGGTGGGGGGCGGTGCCGTCGATGTCTCACCTGCATTGGTTTGGGGCTGAGCGGAAGGGCCTGCTTCCAAACCGTGTGGGTCATCGACATGCGGCGATCTTTGAGGGGAAAAGTGGGGTGGAGATGGATGGCTAATGGATGCTGCTAGGGATGTGTGGTTAGAGTCGGGTGCAAGGAGGACGTTTGTAAAATGCTCGGGAAGAGGGGAAAGGGGTTCAATTGTTGGACTGGGTGGACGGATGACTAAGGGTAAAGGATCCTCCAAGGGTAAATTGGTTTGCTGATGCGATGCACTTCCTTGGATTATTTCCTTTCCTTTGTCATTGTAGCACCATTTCTTGGGTCTAGGTGGTTGTGGCGCATTCAAGTCGATAAGGGACTGCTTCGGTGGAGGCTCTAGGAAATGCGGCGAATCCTTGAGAAGAACTCTCATGATTTTTGTGCTGATGAGGCCGTGGATTTCTGACATGGGTTCTTCTTCAATGTCCATGCCCACAGATAGGCATAGGCTAGAGACCGTCCATGGAAAGAAGTATTGGCCCCTAACGTGGCCTACATAACCTTTGATTTGCTTTGCAAGAAGCTGACCCACATCATTTGGAATGCCACACGCAATGAAGTATGTGGCCATGACTCTATCCCTTGGAATGGTTTTATCATGCGACGTCAGGATCAGCCGTCTCTTCACAAAATAGACCCAAAGGCGTGCTTCAAGTAGCAGACAATTGAAGGCGAGGGTTGTGATGTCGGTCAAAGACACCATCCACTTGGTGCCTGGTTGCGTCAGCACTTTCAGTACATCCTTCATATGCTCTTCGGCAGGATCATCAATCAATTTGTTACCCGGTGCTTTTGGGAAATTCTTCAACGGGTAGAGCTGATTGATGTCCTCCGCGTTGAATGACACTACCCTCCCGTCAACGATCACCACATCTTTGGTGTCGTGGAGTTGGTTGTGGTAAAAGGCCCTCACTACTGCTGGAATGACTATGGATGGCCATTGGCAGAAAGTTTCCCACCCATGCTCCACCACAATACTGATAACAAGATCTGGTAGTAGCGCCGACACAGAAAAGAAGCCCATTTCCATCAATAAATCATTGTTTTCCTTCTTGGTTTTTAGGCGCCTCCTAGCCGGCACAAGCTCACTGCCTTCTACCTTCGCTTTTCCTTTTTCTTGAGCAGATGCAAGGCAGGAATTTTGTCTTTGAATGCATTCCCGTTCCTTATGCTGCTCTTTATTTTCCTTTTCCCACCTTTCCTTTTCTTTTCTTTTTAGCTCTCTAGTGTGTTGAATGTTGGCTTTGTGGCGCAAATCTTTTTTCTCCTTCTTCTTCTTCTCCGTCTTCTCTTCTTCTCGCATTTTTTTTCAAATACTCAGAGGCGAGCATAATGCGCTACTCATCCTTGAGCCTTCTCTTCTCTTCTTCTTCTGCTCTTGCATTGGCAAGGCGAACCTTCTCATCATGAAATTGTCCGACCAAATCGGGCAAGGCGATAATTTGGTACACCCTTGCCATTTTGTCTTCCTTTTCCTCTAATTTCCTTTTTCTTTCTTTCTTCTCCTTCTCTTTGCGTTCATGGATTGTTGGGTCTCTTGTGGACCCTTGCGGCACATTCTCCTTGTGACGCTGCATTAGTGGGGAGATTTCAGGGTCTTACTTGTCATCTGAATCACAGAGTTGAGTCTCTGACGCAACTAATCTTGAATGCGGCCATGAGGTTTGTTGTTGCATTGCTAGTTCAAATTGCATTGACACTTCCACTTCCATCCTTGTGGTGGTTGATTCTTTGTCGGAATCCGTGCTTGCTGCCCTTTTCCTCCGCTCTTCCTCTTTTCTCAGGCGCTTCTCTTCTCGCTTGCGTTGCGTTCTTTCACTTCTCCGCTTTTCCTTCTTTTCTTTCTCCAGCCAGGCAACTTCATCTTCCTCTGCTTGTTTCTCTTCGACTCTTCTCTCCTCCTTCTCTTCTTCAGACTTTTCTGTCTGCCTCCTTACCTCCATAACCTCCAGAATAGCCCTAATAGTTCCCTCATTGTAGTCTGTTGGGGCAGTCTCCTTAGGATCCGAGATGGTGAGGGCCATCCTCCGCGAAGCTAAAGCTAACTCCTCTGACAGCACGGGTTGGTTTACTATTCCTACCTCTGGTAACCCCCCGTCCTTCTTCAAATGACTTAGGATGCTTCCAAACACCTTCTTATCATCTTTTTTCTTCTACTCACTCTCGGTTAGAGGTAATGGGAGTGCCACCTCAGTTCTGGTGACAGAGGCACTCTCCATGCTCGGCCTCTCTTAGTGGGTGGACGGTGTTGCGGACACAGAGGGTTTTCGCCTAGGCTTTACGACGATTCTGGGAGTTGGCTTGGGCTGGGTAGCGGCTGGCGGCGAGGAAAGCCGCCTCTCGCGTAGTGACAAGACCTTGTGAAAGGGATGATGCTTGGGAAGAAGAATGTGATGACTGTCGGGCCATGAGTTTGGTGAAGGGAAAGAAGATAGTTGTGATTTTTTTTTCTCGGAAGAAAGAACGGACAGCGGTCGAGGCATGCAGAGGGTTTTTGGTAGGGTTTTCGCGAAGAGAATGCAAATGAACTCCAAACAAGGATGGGGAGAGGGGGAGGATTTATAGTTTGGGTCTTCCCGATTATGACAGAGCAGGAAAGGACGTCCTTTCGTCTACTATGTAATAATTCCCCTCGGGAGCTGAAACGATCGTTCGATTACCTTCTACGCGAATATTTTATCATTTTATCATTTTTTTTATTTTTATTACTTTTTTAGGATAGGCACAATGTTTAGTTGTTAACGCAACACATCTGTCAATGCAATGCATATTTAGAGGACGGGCGCAATGTATACCTATTAGCGCAACACATCCATCAACGCAATGTATCTTTGGAGGATAGGTGCAAAGTATATCTATTAACGCAAGATACACCCGTTGACGCAATGCATACCTAACATTGCATAGTATCACCAACATCACAACAGTTATGCCAAAACCATAATGATAAGACATTGCGGTGTTCACTTAAATCATTCATTCAACAGTAAATTAAAGCCAATCAATCAAAGACTGGAAGGGAAATTAATTCAAATAGGCAGGGAAACTAATTCACTAAAGCAATAATAAAGCGATAAATAAAGCAGTAAAGATAGTTGATATGGATGGTGTTTAAAAAGGGTTTTCAATGTTACCGTAAACCCATCCCCGCAGGCGATCAGGCTTGCCTGCCCAATGTCACCTCTTAACATTGCTCCTTCCCACTTTGTCCAGGTGCTTTCGAGTTGCTGGGCAGTGTACCAAGTGTTCTGTTTCTAAGTTCGGCCGCAAGCTACCCGACCTGTACCTTCAAAGTTCTGATGGAAGATGCTTGCGATTGCATGATCGCATTGTTCTTTTCTATGTATTGTTTAAGTAGTGCTTCCAAGGATGAAGAATTGGATGAGGTGTTAGATGAAGAGGGTTGGTTGTGCGATTGCTTGTTTTGATAATTACTCTGACCTTGACCCTTGTAGTGAAAACCTTGAGAATTTCCTCTATTCCCGAAATGATTGGTCTGTATATTTCTCTAGCCCCCATGGTCGTTATTCCCTCCCCAATTGAAGATGGGATGATTCCTCCAACCTGGGTTGTACGTGTTGCTGAATGGGTTGTTATGGATAGTGTATACCGACTGTTGATTTGACGGGCATACTTCTACTGAATAACCCCCTCTGCATTGTATACAGCCTACTACTACCACTTGCGTTAGCGTATTGGCTTGCACTGCACCCTAGGAGAGAGTTCCTTGATTTATAGCCATTGTTTGGAGGAACGAAGTGACTGTAGCCATCAGGGCAGCCAGTGTGGTCATTGTATCAGCTGGTACAATGGCACTCACTGCTTTCCTTCGTTCTGGGCCTCTTCTTCCATATCCGTCATCAATCCAATCATCCGTATTTCGCGAGATGCGATCTAGAATGACTTTTGCTTGAGTATACATTTTATCCATAAACCCTCCTGTCGCGGAGGCATTTTCAACTGCCTGTGTCGCTCTGTATAGGTCCTTATAAAAAGTCTCCATGAGAACGCAATCAGGAATCCCGATATGCAGACGGTTTTTCACCAATCATCTAAAGCGCACCCCGGTGCTCAGAGTTTCGTTTTTTGTTTGCTCAAAATTTAACACTTCCCATCGTCTTCTTGCGTTGATAGCGGGACGGAAGAATTTCTTCATAAACTGTTCAACCAACTGATCCCACAAATTTATCTCATTTGGCTCCAATGAATGAACCCACCTCTTTGCTTCGTGTCTAAGTGTGTACAGAAAAAGATATAGTCTAATCTACTGTAGTCACGCCAGGAATGGAGAATATGTTGCACATCTCTACAAAACTGGTCAGATGTGCACATCTCTAAATGAATGAAAGATTTTAAATGAATATTAGTTGATGAATAGAAAGTGAGAACAAATAAGGACAGTGTGTCAATGTCTTAGAGGAATCCGTGGTACTTAAGGAGTTAGATGTAACTACAGGGAAAAACGGTAATTTGGCCCAACTGTACTTACGAGCAATTTGTGAAGGGTCATCGTACTGTTGATTGGTTATATATAATGGACACAGAAATATATTTGTAGTGTGAAGATTACAACTGTCGGTCTTTTTTGGAGTGTCTAACAGTTAAAGGATGGTGGATAATGTAATTAAAGAGTTTAATTAATTATTCATGTACCATTAGACCTTCAAGCTACAGATCCATAAGGTCCCCTTGGTAGCTCAAAAGAATTTAGTTGAGAATCAGTTTTTGGGTTAATTTGAATTGTTCAGATTAATAAGAGGCATTTCAATTATATACTATATAATTGAATCACTGTTATAATGTATTGATACACTATGTTGGGTTTTATGTCCTAAAACGCGTGATTTGTAAACAATAAAACTTATTCATAAAAATTCAATAATATATTATTAAATATATAAAATTGCTTATTGCGTTTTAGAAATACATCCAATAAACTAAAAGATCCATGACTATAACATGAGTAATTGAACTTTATGTGGAGACATAAAAGTGAATCAGGTTGGAGTAAATAGTCAAAATGGTCTATAGTATTTGAATAAGTTTGGATGCTTTATTCTGGTAACACTATTGGATGCGACCAACTCTATAGTTGTTACAAGGAGTTGTAAAGGGCTACCGATGATGTGATCCTAATTCATACATGTTATGACATGAGGAGTGGGGGCGTCTTGTGCAATAGGTTTGTACAAGATCAAACCACGAAATCAGTCACTCTTACTTTATAACGCTGTTTATTATTTAAGATTGACTATTTCAAAGCAATGACCTAGGCAACTTAACCTTAATCCTGAGCAAACAATGAACTTCTGTTTATTCAAGATTATCCTTAGATTTGCATAAGTGAGGGTTGGCTCAACAGCGCCGACTCAATAAACATCCATTTCAGAGGTAAGAACGGGTAGATAGCTGGGGACATAGGGTGCAAGATGGAATTCACTCCTACCCGCTTTTAGGGATAGTAGAGAGGTTGTTCCCTTAAGTTCTGACTCCGGGTCTTGAATAAAGGTTCCCACCCATGATCTGTAGGTCAATGGAGCCCATGATCTGTAGGTCCACGAGGTCCCCCTACTAGCTCGTAAATGGATTAGCCTTAGAGTAGCGTGATAAGTTAATTTGAGACGTTCAAATTAGAATTAAGGGAATGAGTAATTATATGTGTTATAATTACGTGTTTAATTTTGGAATTAAATGGAATTGGAGAATCAATTAATATTTAAATAGGATTTAAATATTAAATTCATGATGGTGAAATTTGTGTTAAAATTAATTTAATATTTGATATTCAATTAATTAGAATTAATTAAATTGTTTAATTTATTATCTATTACTGTTTAATGTATTAATTTTATAAAATTAATAAAATTTTCAATTTTTGAAAAGAAAATTGATTTTGGAAATCAATTTGAAAATCAAAAGATTGAAAATTTGAAAACAAAAAATTTGAAAAAGTGAGAAATGTCCACTTACGTTCTTCAAGTAGCTCACTCAATATCCACCATCTATTGATTCAATCTTCCAAGTATGAGGTGCTTTTCATGTAGATATCTCCTTTGCATGAAGATCATGCAATAAATAGGGAAGATTGGACTGAGAATCAAGCATGCAAAACTGATATACTTGTTGAGTTTTGTTGAAAACTTGAGAGGTTGAAGAATATGTTCTTCAAGTTGCACCAGTGATCTTCTTCTCTAGATTCCATTTATTCAAGCTTATTTGGAGTCCTACAACTCAATTCAAGGATCCAAGAGAATAGTAGAGAAGGCCTTGAGGTGGTTCACAAGAAGATTTGGAGAAGATTGCAGCTGAATTCGAGTTTCAAGTGATATTTTCAAGTGGTTCTACAAAGGTGTGTCTTGAAACCCTCTTATTATTGTATGAGCATGCTTTATTTATAGCCAAAATTAATGAATTAGAATGCTTATTGATCCTTGTTACTTCTGTTGCATGTTGATATACTCCAACAATTGGTATCAGAGCATCCTTTAAGCATTCAATTTAGTTTAATTTTTGTGTGGTGGATTTTTTTCATGAGTTATATGAAAATTGTGCACTGATATAGTTTTCTGAGATTTGGAATTTAAATTCTCTTTGATTCATTTGTTAAATTTGTAATTAGTTCTTTTTTAATGAGCATATATGGGTGCTTAAGAGTCTGTAATTTATTTAGAGTCAGTAGAGTTCAAATTAAGTTGTAATTGAAGAAAGAAGTGAAGAAGGTCGAGTTGCAGAAAACTGGACCGTGAGCTTCTACCCAGGTAGCGTTGTAACGCTACCCTTGAGCATTGCAACGCTACTCATGTTCGAGCATGAATCGAGTCTTGACAAAGAGCGAGCAGTGAGTTTTGGGTTATCGAGCAGTGAGTTTTTTATCGAGTTCAAGTGATATTTCGAGGGAGGAGCGAGTTTTTGGTCCATCGACGAGATTCTTCAACCGGTTCGACGAATTTGAACTGTTGACCAAGGGAGGACCATCGAGGATTGATCGGTTTGACCGGTTTTCTTAAAATTCAATCTGGTTCAGCTTCAAAAATGTTTTAGCTGGTCCGGTTCAGCCAGTTCAAGTCCAATTCAAGCTGTTCGAGTCTGGTTTGGAGTAGTTCAAGCGGTCTAGAAGAGTTTTGGAGCTATTTCTTGCTATTTTCTGTAATTTTTATGCTTTCTTTGCCTGAAAATACCAAAACTAAAATCATATCAATATGTGTTTAATTATTTATACATGTAATGTATGTTATAATTAAATAAAGATTGTATGTGCATACATTATGCCATGTTGATTTAAAATCCTACCATAGAAAGCATGTTACATGTATTGAAAATATGTTATAAAGTATTATAATATATAGTATGCATGTTTAGGGTTTCTTTTATTTAATATAAATGTTATATTAAATATTGAATGCCTTTGATGTATGCTGTGGATGTTTAGCATGACCAAAAATTTTTGTAAGCTATTATAAAATTGGGTTAGACATTTAAAATCCATAACAAAGATTAGCTGCATGCTCACGTAAGTTAACCACTCGTTTTAATAGTTAAAATAAGTCGTTAGACTTATAAAACTTAGATTACAAACTCAACCAGTATACAATCTTGTCAAAGGTTGAGGGTATTTAAGTCAACGGTCTATGAAACACCTCCTACCTGGGGATTATGGCTAAATAATTGAGCGTTGTTAACCGGTTTTTATGAGCAATACGTGAGTGATGTGATGTTTTAGAGTGAAGGAAATTGGACATGAGGATTTCCATTAGCAGTGGAATGATCATTCCAAATTTCAATCGTATATGAACATTAACAATTACAATCAAGAAACGGAAACAATAGGCTATGCACAAAACGAAATTATATCATGTTTTATTATACGATCAAGGGAAAGAACACACATACCTTTAAAGATTCATATTCAATCTCCCTTAAACACGAATGCTCGAACACCACGACCACACTACACGATCACAACGAACTCCAAGATCACGAACACCACGAATGGCCTCCGAAAACCTCAACTATGTCGAGTTAAGTACGACACCACCACAATGGCTACCCTGGTATTCTCGGTGTGAGAATCCAAAAGTGTGGCTCTGTGTGGACGTGGTTAGAGGAAGAGACCGAAGGAAGGACAATCGTGTAAACGATTGAGCAAGTGGGAGACGACAAAGTCTATCGTATAGACGATGCCCAATCGTTTAGAAGAAGCTTCGTGATCATTTAGCTATCGGCCAGCTGAGTGAACTATCATATAGAAACACTCTACGATCGTCTAGTCTCACTTCAACTTTCGTTTAGTAAATCTTATTCACTTGACAACCACTGTGAGAAATTTTCAAGAAGAGAAATCTCAGATCAACAACTACTAAATTTAGGAAAACATTTTTTCTCTTATCTCACGGTTACCATGAAACCACCAATAACCTCCCACTCAATTGGTTATTAGAGAAAACGAGATAATTATCCAATAAATAATATTATATATATATGATAACCAACTTACCATACTAAATCTATAACCTATAGTTTTGATATTTCATCTCATGAAACATATAAACCATAGCTCTTTTTCTATTCCATGGTACTTAATGTAAATCTCATTTACATTAATCCTCCACTTGATGTATCTCATACATCATACCGATCATATCATATATAATCAAATTACTTCTTGTCAATTTGAACATTTCAAATCAACACCAAGAACTGATTCTCAACTTGAATCCATTGAGCTACCAATGAGACCATATGAACCTGTAGCTCAAAGCTCTAATGATACGTGAATAGCTGACTAAAATCTTTAGTCATGGGATCTACCATCCATTAACTACCAGGCACTCCACTAAAGACCGACAGTTGAACTCTCCTTACTACAGATATATTATGTGTCCATATCAACCAATCAACAGTGCTATAACCCTTCACAAATATCTCGTAAGTACATATGGGTCAATAACTGTTATGCCCCTGTAGTTACATCTAACTCCTTAAGTACCACTTATCCCTCTAATGAATATAAGTCATTGTCCTACTATGACTGAGTCCTCTCTTCCAAAGAGAAGTTGTGACACTATGTTCAAGCCCCAGAATCAGCCCTTCAAGGAGCAATCTATCAACTTACCCCTGTTTCAAGGAAGGAGTGAATTCCATCTTGTGTAACTGAGTTCCCAGCTCCCAAAAAAGATAAGTCCCCAAAAAGGTAGGCATGTTGAGTTGGCAATCTGGCCACTCTCACCCATAATAATCAAAGGACCGCCCTCAAAGGCAGGAGTTCCCAAAACACTCATGATTGAGGTCATGTCACCTATGATCGTTTAGGTGAGATGTAAGTCTCCAGTATCAACGACGTTATATATAGAGACGAATCATCTCGTGGTCCGATCTTATACAAACTCTTTGTCTAGGTCACCTCTGCTTGTATGTCTCCACATGAATGGCCAAGATCTACCATCTGTAATAGTTCACAACACTTGAAAACCTCTACAAAGCAGGCCGTATCCGTAGTGTCACAGGGATTAGGAATCCCTCCTTAATCCTTATACTACAGACCTATTTAGGTTATCACTTAAAGCATGATCCACTTGTATATCTTATATACATGCTTAAGTTTACATACAATAACCATAGAGCTTTGTGTATTGGATATGAGTAAATGCCAAAATGAAATAACTCTTATTTTATTCATAACAATGTATATAGATTATAAACAACATGACTCCGAGAGAATTATGACACCAATCCCAACATAAAATTTTCTTATCACCTAGACATTGTAGGTTAAATCCAAATATAAACGTTATACTTGGATAAACACCTAGACTTAGGTTGTTTTATTAGTCAGAACAAGCCTAAATATATACCCCTTTAATGTTAGAACACTTCAGTGGGAGTTTAATAACATATATGATATGCTATTAGAACACTTCAGTGAAAATCAAATAATGTATATGATTTGTTAGAATGCTTCAGTGGGAGATTAATGAACATATATGATATAATTATTTTTGCTCTCACATCCGTAAGAGTTCACAAGCAAAATTCATGTGGCACTTCGTGTCACCCTAGGAGTGACCTCCACTTGGAAAGTGTTTACATGAATCGAGATTTTGGTGAATGAGGGAAGTTGTTCACATTAAAACCAAATGTGACATTTTGATATTAAAATTTTCACGCTCTCAAGATGTTCACATCGAAAGGTTCATGCGGCACTTCGTGTCACTCTAGGAGTGATATCCATTCGAAAAGTGTTGGCGTGAATTGATCATGGTGAATGAGAGGAAGCTGTTTAATGGAAAATCAAATATATGATATATTCATTTCAATTCTCACGTCCCTAGATAATTCCCACCGTGAGATCCGTGCAGCGCTTCGTATCACCCTGGGAATGACCTCCATGTGGAAAGTGTTCATCATGAGATCAAGACCAAAGCGAATGGGGGAAGTAGTTCATAGTAAGTGGGTGAAGGATATGTGTCAACATATCCTATGGTCTCTTCTGTTTGTTTGAACCATGAGATTCCTATGTTGCGCCTGCTTGTTGTCTTTAAGTCGGACTCGCTAGTCGTTTAACGACAGCTATCCCCTCGGAGGGTTTTAACATAGGATTCGAAACAACTCAAACTCCATAAATTGATAGGATTTCTAAAGTTGAATTCAACTTTGACTTTCCAACTTTGGGAGCATCCTTGGGGTCCATTTTTGAGGTCTGAGAATAGAGGGTTACAATTACAGAATTACTACAGAGTTAGTAATTTCAGACAAAAAACAGTAGCTAAATGACTATCAGAATATAAGTTATTCTAGAGATAGTATTTAGTCAAGAATGTCTTGTTGTAGTATCGTTCCAAAAATAATCTTGGGTATATAATTACTTTTCTAAAACCTGATTGGGTTTATAAAAATCAATTCCCTGATAAAATTTGTTTATATTTTTCATAATGATGAGTTCATTAGTACAATTGTTGGCATCTAATAAACTGATTAGGGATAATTATGCAACTTGGAATACAAACCTGAATATTATACTTGTGATAGACGATTTAAGGTTCATTTTAACAGAGGATTGTCCTCCTATTCCTGACTCAAATGCAAACCAAACTGTTCGGGATGCATACGATAGATAGATTAGGTGAATGATAAAGCTTGTGCCTATATCCTCACCAACATATCTGATGTCTTGGCAAAGAAACACGAAGTTATAAGTACTGAGAAAGAGATTATGGAATCTATTCGTGGGATGTTCGAAAAACCATCATTCTTCCTTAGGCACGATGCTATTAAATACATTTACAACTACCATATGAAAGAGAGGGCCTCTGTTAGAGAACATGTCCTGGACATGATGGTCCTTTTCAATGTGGCGAAAGTAAATGGGGTTGTCGTTGACAAGAGAAGTCAAGTCGTTTATTCTAGAATCTCTTTCGAAGAGTTTTCTGTAGTTCTATATGAACGTGCTCATGAATAAAATAGAATATAGCTTTACTACTCTTCTAAATGAGCTACAGGCTTCCCAGAAAATGATGAGAGCCGAAGGTCTGGAACCTGAAGTAGACGTTGCTGCCGTTGAGAAGAGAGGAATGACCTCTAAAAATCCTGATGTTACTTCTTCTTCACAGAGTAAGAGTATTCCTGTTAAGAAGAACAAAGGGAAATGGAAGAAGAAAACCGCTGGTAGAAAAGGAAAGGCTAATGCTGCAAACAAAGGAAAGTGTTTCCACTGCAACGAGGAAGGGCATTGAAAGTGAAACTGCCCTCAGTACCTTGCTGAAAAAAGAGCAGAGAAAGAAAAAATGGCAAACTAGTTCCTGAAGATCGCTTGTTGTCCTTAACATGACCAATGGGAGATGTTTCTGTCTGAAAATGATCTTATCAGCTTCTGTTATTGTAATAAAAGTTAGTTTATCTTGTTTGTAAAGAACAAATTGTATATATTTTTGTAAATAAAATGTTCATTAGCAAAAGCTATGTTTGTTCTACTGTAAAGCAACTTCTGTTAAGAACCAACCTAGTTAAAAGCCATTTACAAATATTCAGATATTTAAAATGACTAGAAATCAATAAACGCAAGTAGTTATTTAAACTAAGTGATAAGTTTAGAACAATTGAAAATTTCAAAGTGTACAAAACTTGTTAGGTAAAATAAAACCGAAATACTTCGATTGGATCCAAGTACAAAAAGTTTGAATTTCTAGGTCTATTTGATAGAACATGAAATCCAAATAAGAAACTTTCTAGTTGCCTTAATTGTTTTGTCAACATTATTCCATTTATTGGAATATTGTTCAAGATCACCATGTATTGTTTGTTTCCATAAAAGCTTGCATATATCAATAAAGAGTTATTAAAATTGACACTGTAAACAAAAGTTGCTTTAGACAGATCAGATGCATCATACTCAAAGATTTGAGAGTACCCTCGATGTAGTGGGAGGAATGTATGATTTCCTGGCCATTATTGAGAAACAAGAGTTGTAAAAATGAGATATTCCCCATATAGTTTAATAAGAAGTCTATTGTACACTAACATGTTTAAAAAGATTCTCTCGGATAAAGTGTTTGAGAATCTCTTAGTAAGACTAGGACTACCAGGTATATAACCTAGGGCAAGTGGGAGAAAAACTGGGTATGGGATACCGAATGGTAAACCATGGGTATGTGATGCCCTAGTTTATTGTATTTCTTTGAAAAACTAAAAAACTCATTATTAAATATTTAGGTATATAAGCTATCACTGACTCCAAGTGGGAGTTTGTTTGGTTTTATGTCCTAAAACTCGTAGTTTGTAAACAATAAAACTAATTTCTGAAAATTCAATTAGTTGTTATTGAATATATAAAAATTGCTTATTTCGTTTAAGAAATAAATCCAATAAACTAAAAGATCCATGATTATTACATGAGTACTTGAACTTTATGTGAAGACATAAAAGTGGATTAGGTTCGAGTAAATGGTCAAAATGATCTATAGTATATGAATAAGTTTGGGTGCCTTATTCTGGTAAAACTATTGGATGCGGCACACTCTGTAGTTGTTACAAGGAGTTGTAAAGTGCTACAGACGATGTGATCCTAGTTCGTACATGTTATGACATGAGGAGTGGGGGCGTCCTGTGCAATGGGTTTGTACAAGATTGGACACACAAAATCAGTCACTCTTACTTTACAACGTTGTTTACTATTTAAAACTGACTATTTCAAAGCATGACCTAAGTAACTTGACCTTAATCCTGAGTTAACTATGAACTCCTTTTTATTCGGGATTATCCTTAGATTTTCATAGGTGAGGGTTAGTTCAACAGTGCCGGCTCAATAAACCTCCATTTCAGGGGTAAGAACGGGTAGATAGCTGGGGACATAGGGTACAAGATGGAATTCACTCCTACCCATTTTTGGGGATAGGAGAGAGGTTGTTCTCTTAAATGCTTACTTCTGGTCTTGAACAAAGGGCCTCACCCTCTCATTGGCTCAAGAGGGACTCAGTTTATTGATCGGATCACAAATCAATTGTTCATTAGAGGAGCAGTGGAACTTAAGGAACAAGAGGTAATCTCGGGGGTAAAACAGACATTTGACCCAACCGTTATTACCATCAACTTGTGAAGGGTTAACTTACTAATCATAGTTATATCCAATGGACATAATATATCTACAATGAGGGAAATGCAACTATGGGCTTTAGTGGAGTGACCCATTAGTTAACGAATGAGGGTTAATTTGATATAAAGAGTTTAGCCAATTAATCTCGGATCATTGGAGCCCATGATCTACAGGTCCACGAGGTCCCCCTACTAGCTCGTAAATATATTGGCCTTAGAGTAGCATGATTAGTTAATTTGAAACGTTCAAATTAGAATTAAGGGAATAAGTAATTATATGTGATATAATTATGCGTTTAATTTTGGAATTAAATGGAATTGGAGAATCAATTAATATTTAAATATGATTTAAATATTAAATTCATGAATATGAATTCATGATGGTGGAATTTGTGTTAAAATTAATTTAATATTTGATATTGAATTAATTAGAATTAATTAAATTGTTTAATTAATTATTTATTATTAATTTTATTAGAAAATTAATTAAGGAATTAATTTTATAAAATTAATACAATTTTCAATTTTTTGAAAACAAAATTGATTTTGGAAATTAATTTTAAAATCAAAAGATTCAAAATTTGAAAAAAGTGGGAAATCTCCACTTACCTTCTTCAAGTAGCTTACTCAATATCCACCATTTCTTTATTCAATCTTCCAAACATGACTCTTTATGCAGCTATCTTCTTTGCATGATGGTCTTGCAATAAATAGGGAAGATTGGATTGAGAATCGAGCATGCAAAACTGATATACTTATTGAGTTTTGCTGAAAACTTGAGAGGTAGAAGAAGATGTTCTTCAAGTTGCACTAGTAAGCTTCTTCTCCAAATTCCCTTTATTCAAGCTTGTTTTGAGTCCAACAACTCAATCTAAGTCTCCAAGAGAA
Organism: Benincasa hispida; assembly: GCF_009727055.1. NCBI lineage: Eukaryota > Viridiplantae > Streptophyta > Magnoliopsida > Cucurbitales > Cucurbitaceae > Benincasa > Benincasa hispida. The sequence continues at coordinate 4,018,329 of NC_052350.1, forward strand.
TAGTAGGAAAGGTCTTTGAGGTGGTTCACAAGAAGATTTGGAGAAGATTTGCAGCTGAATTCGAGTTTCAAGAGGTTCTACAAAGGTGTGTCTTGAAAGCCTCTTATTATTGTATGTGCATACTTTATTTATAACCAATATTAATGAATTAGAATGCTTATTGATCTTTGTTGCTTCCGTTGCATGCTGATATACTCCAACACATAATAGTTTAATTGGAGGAAATAAATATTTGAATGAGATTCAAATATATTTTCTATGAATGAGAGTTATAGTTGTTAAATTTAATATAAATATGATTTCAATTAAATGCCATAAAATAAAGAAATGATCCATAGCTTATATTGTATATGATACAATATTAAAACAATAGGTTATATGTTATATTTGATATAACATATAGTTTAATATAAATAAGATATGATAAGTTAGTTATCATATTTATTTATATTAGTTTTATTATTTTGGATAATAATTTCTAATTTTTCTCCAACTACCTTAGTGGGTGGTTAATTGATTTTTTGTGGCAAATGGGATAAAAGAAAATAGTTTACTTTTCCTCCGGACACTACATGTCTGGCAAGTTTTCTATACTATTGAAGAACAGAAATGTTCCGTGTTCTCAATCTTCTTCCTCCTCCAAACTCAAACAATCCTTCCAAACCAAAATAGTCAGAGCCCACCACTCATGGACTCTCACCCAAAGATTGCTGAAGGCTCCCTATGGTAATGTCTGTTTTGGTTTGAGAAGTTCTTGAAGAGGGTCTTCAAGTTTTATTGTGAGTTAGAGATTCATGACCATTTGAGGGATGTACAAGAAGAAAAGTTATTCAAAGGTAGTATCTCTTGAACCCTATTTCTTTATAAAAAAAAAACATGTTGTCTTTTGTTTATGAATGCATATACTGTATGTTTATTGTTAGTTTTTCAATCAAAATAGAATTTGGACGATCCGCTTTTGCTCAAGGATCTCTTTAAAATGAGTTCCTTCAATTGGTATCAGAGACAGGTTGTAGTTCTGATTCCAAATTCCATTTCTGTATTGAAATCGTTTACACTAGTGGTGGGTTTTAATTTCTGTATTGTGTTTAAATGTTAAATGTATGTGGATGGTATTTTTTATGGATGTTTTGGGATAGTAATCTCTATTTATGGCTTTCTGTTTACTTTTACAAATTTAATTTGTAAGGGCCCCTGCATTTTCTAGGCATTAAACATGCAATCAAGTTTGTATTCGTTTAGTTTTGAGTCGTTCGTGAAGCTTCAGAAGAAGGGTTGCAGTGCGTTTCAATGGAGAAGATGAATCGTTGTTGGCCGCATCGTGTAGCTAGAGCTAAACAATCGTTTAGATTTTGTTATGCGAATGGGTAGAGTTTTCTATACGATCGTGTAGCATCTATTAAATGATCGCATATTGCTACACGATCATGTAAAGTTTGCTACACGATCTTGTTGGGTTGGTTGCATGATCGCATAGGCATTTGATGGGTAGATGATCGTGCAGTATATGATACTCGACACAAAGCTTGCGTGCTAAATGATAATGTAGACTATCATGCTCATCGCATAGTCAGTAGCTAGATCGCATAGTATACGATACTCGACGCTCGCTACACGGTTGTGTAAACTATCATGCTCATGGCATACTAATTAGCTACACGATAGCATGGTATACGATACTCAATGCATGCTGCACTATCGTGTAGACTTTCATGCTCATTGCATAGTCAAAAGCTACGCCATCGCATATAAACGATTGTTTATACTCGACGCCTCGTTACTCGACGATCAGGAGTTTGCTACACGATCAAGCTGCAAGGGTTCTTGTTGGAGTGGTTCAAGGCATGCAGTTCAAGACCCGGTTCACTTGTTCCGAATCGGTAGACTCACTTTTGTAATAGTTTAGCCATTTATTTCTAGTTTCTGAGATTATATATCTCGGTCCATCAACTTTAGTTAAATATACATCTGATGCATGTTTATTTTATATGTCATAATGTATGTCATATAGTTTTAAAACTCATCATAGGTTATGCATTTATTTTCATGCATCATCTTATATTATAAGTATTATAATATATTAGTATGCATGATTTAAATTACATAAAGCATGTCATGCATCAAATAATATAAGAGTTATACTATATGGCATATCCATGCATCATTTATATTATAAATGAACACCCGAATCATTTTCATTGCATCTTTGTACTCAATCCAAACCGTTATCTGTCTCCCACATATAAGGTTGAATGGTTGTATGGAATGTATGCTATAGCTTAGCTCATTACTTGTTAATATAAAAGTTATATATTAGTAATGAATGAACATTGCATGAAGCATGACACTACCTTAGGTTGATTTATAGTTGTTATAAATAACTTATGTATGTCTAGCTTACAATGTTGGTTGGTTTTAATTGTTTCATTTCTTATAAGTGTTATAATAAATGAAATTAGAATTAAAATCAATAATAAAGAGTTGCATGCAAATCTTAGGCTTTAATCATTTTTTTAAAAGTGTTTGAAAATTTGATTGAGATAGACCTAAGATCACGTTTATAATAAGATTAGAAATCTAAGTTTAATCTTTTAAATCTGTTTAATAGGATTAAATTGATTCCTAATAAAAGATTAAATATGTAAAAAATGTATCTATAAGGCACCTACATGGAAAGGTGAATTAGATAGATTTGTTACATGCATGCAAATTTGATGATCAAAAGCAAGTGTTGTTTTTAAGCAACTTAAACAAATACTTAGATAAAATCAGTAGCCGAATTTTCTAAGTGAATGAACCTTAGGTAGAACACTCAATGGGAGGAAAATTGGGTACATGATACTTCATTTTAACCTCTACAAGTTTCTCCCTAAAAGTTCACACCGTGAGATCTATTATCGGCCTCGAGGCACCATGGGTGTCCCCCTATGGGTGGTATTTGGGTAGGTCAATACCAAGGTGAATGGAGAGAGTGTTCATAATAAGTGGGAGCGGGACATATGACAACATATCCCTCAGTCTCTCTCATTAGGTTGGATAAAGTTTCATGCATCACCTCGTGCCATTGTAGATGTTCCCTTAAAGGATGGTAGTTTTGCATAACTCTTTATTTGATCTCCAGAAATGGATAGGGTTGCTTTAGTCTCTTGTTCTAATCGGCTTTTCCCTAAGGTTGGCTCATTATGACGGGACTCTAGAACCTAAAATGAGGGGTTACACTTACACAAAATTTTTAAGGATGTTACTAAACTCTGGACCGATCAATGATGACTATGAGATTTAGTTACAAGGAGTTCTTTCTGTCTAAGGGTTGAGAATGTCTCATTTCAGTGAAGGGGCACTTGATGTCACACCCCCTCCCTAGCCTTAGCCCCCAAGACTTGGAAGGGAGCATGAGGATACACCAGGTTTATTCCAAGAAAAATTTTAATTTAACATTTCCCCCCTTATCTATTAAAGACTTTAACATGTTTACAATAATGTATCTAACTTTCATACATATAGTTCAATTTCCTATATTCTTTTATCACATGATCCGAGCTGTGCCCTGAGAATTTATAAAGTCCTGGTGTTGGTTTGTAGACTCCTTCCCGAACGCTCCGCTTTGCCACCTGGGGGGGAGGGGGGTATAAGAAAACATTTGGAAAAGTGTGAGCTACTAAGCCCAGTGAGTGGTGCTTTTAAAATAATAACCATTTTGCAAAACAAATTTTTGGGAAATCAATCACATAATCACAATTCCAGTATAATTTATGCATGATCATGTGTACATTCATTCAAGCATCATCCTTCAGTTCCATGCTATACTTGGCATATTCATATCATGGACATATTATCAATCATAACACTTTTTATGGAAACTTTCCTATAACCCACATTTCCTGCCAATGTGCACATCGACGATTCTTTTCCCGCTAGTCATGCTTAGGTAACTTGACTATATTTTCCGTCGGTCGTCACCGACTATTATTTCCCGCCGACCGAGACCGACTATATTTTCCCGCCAAGTACCCTTTTTAAGCATGCTAACTTATGTAGTCCGGGTATAATCTCAATTTCCATATAAATTTCACAAACAATATCATGGCAAACAACATAACATCATAAGCATGCATTTTGCACTTACATGTGCATTATCCATATATCAACGCATAAAACTAAGTAAACACTCACTGCAAGCAAAATTTTCCACTAAAATCACCTTGAGAATACTTTCCTGAGAATTCCTCCTTATCAATGGAAATTTCCCAATTAATACTTGTTATATCAATAAATAATGTCAAAATAGCCAAAATACCATTATATAATGAAAATACCAGCTTACCCTACTCCAATTTAGCCAAAATCCTAAAATTAGCCTCTTTAGAGGTTATTTGGACTGTGGTAGGCAGCTGGGTGTTTAGCAGTTGGTAGGGTGGGCGTGCTGTGCTGCACAGGGGCTGACGCGTTAGGCGCACGTTGCACGATGGCTTGTTGCACTGGGCGTGATGCGTCGCACGAGGGGGGTAGCTGCGCTGGGCTAGCGCGTAGGATACATCGAGCGAGGTGCGCAGACGGACACAGCGCTACAAGGCGTGTGCGCAGGGTGTGGGCTGGTTGTACGCCCGGGTTAACTCAATGCCTCACCAACGCAACCTTTGTTTCTTTTGATCTTTAATTAACTTGGTAGCCTAATAACTCAAACGTAACACTCTAAATATGCTCTCAGCACAAAATTTTTTATGATGGTATGAATAAATCCCTCTCGCCCAACCCCTCTATTTATAGCCATTCCAAACTCACCTCCTTGTGACAACTCAACTCCCATTTGTCTCACTTTGGAGCTGCCAACACTTAGCCTACCCAGCCTAGCCTTGAGTTGTTCTTATCTCAGCTTGCCAGCCAAAATTCCCTTTTTTGCATGAAATCTCCTTCACCCACATCCTGCTTAGGGTGATAAGACTTTCATTGCATGAAATCTCCTTTGTCCACCTCCTGCTAGAACTTTGTGTAATCCTCCTTTTGCCACCTAAAATTACTTAAATACTTAAACATATTTCTCTACTTAAATTGTTTAAAACTTATGCTCGTATAACTATTGGCATCTTTCCTTAGAGTTTTATCCTTACCTTTTATCCTTAATGCATAGCAACTCACCCTTCCTTCATCAAAGTCCAATTTAGCCATCGCATGAGTCGGCCATCACCAATGCATAGGGTGGCCGCTCACCCTTGACGGATGGCTTGCTAGGTATGCTTGCTCAGCCTACTAAGCATGGACGCACGGTGCTGACCATCGATGCATGGGTGTGCTGCCTAGGCGCTTGCGCGCTTGGCCGCATAGGAAAGTTCGGTCGCATAGGCGTGCTCGGTCGCATAGGCGGCTCGATCGCATGGGCGTGTCTCACTGCATGGGCGTGCCTTGCCGCATGGGCGTCCGACTTGCCCGTTCGACGCATAGGCACATGACCTGTGCACTTGGCCTTGGCGCATGGCCTGTGCGATTGGCCTCGACACATGACCTGTGCACTTGGCCTCGACCCATGGCCTGCGTGCCTAGCATGCTCACTCGACGCATGCCTCTAACGCATGCTCTGCTTGCGTCTGCATGCCCTTGCGTTTGTTGTATGCAAGCCCTTGGCCATTTTTCAAGTCTTCTTCCTTCCATCCTCCATGCACTCTTACATTCAACATATTTAAGCCTTCCATATGTGTTTGGTCTTTTGGTCACCTTTTTGGATAATTTAGTATTATGTTTTCCACTCTTTGCCCCAATATCCTTACTTAGGATTTTTCTTCTCTATTTAACCTCCCACTTTAGATTTAGTGTTAGGGTCTTACACTTGATCACCTTACGGTGAATTTTGTCCTGCCTCACTGAAGTATCATTGCAAAATAGATATCACTTAGGGTATACTACACTATTGTGCTAAAACTTGATTGGTTTTCTAAAAGTGGTTTAATGCAGGTAGACTTAATTAATTTTTTTCTGTTTCAACAATTTTATTATGGCTACTGCACTCTAAGTTTACTTACCACCAAAAAACTAACTGGCGAAAACTACGCTAGTTGGAAACATACCATAAACATGATATTGATCATCGATGATCTACGTTTCATCCTAATGGAGGAGTGTCCTCCCATTCCACCTCCTATGCTGCTCGAAATGTTCGAGAAACGTATGAGCGATGGACAAGGGCAAACAAGAAGGCTCAAACGTATATCTTGGCTAGCCTTAATGAAGTCTTGGCCAAAAAGCATGAGCCCATGGCCACTGCACGTGAGATCATGGAGTCCCTGAGGGGAATGTTCGAACAACCATCCACACAGCTCAGGCAGGATGCTCTCAAGTACATCTTCAACTCACGTATACAAAAGGTGTCATCTGTTCGAGAACACGTTCTCAACATGATGATCCACTTCAACATGGCTGAGATGAACGGGTCAAGCATCGATAAGGCCAACCAAGTTATCATCATTTTGGAATCTTTACCAGATAGCTTCCTTCATTTCCATAGCAATGTTGTTCTAAACAGGATCGACTACATCCTTACTACTCTACTCAACAAGCCGCAGATTGTCCAATCCTTGTTGAAAAGCAAGGAGAAGGGTGAAGCAAATGTTGCTTCATCATCTAAAAAGATCCATAAAGGTTCAACCTCTAGAATTAAGTCTACACCTTCTTCCTCCAGCACTAAAAAGTGGAAAAAGAAGAAGGGTGGTAAGAGGAAGGTTACTGCTAAACCTTATAAGGTTACTGGTAATGTATGTAAAGTATCTCTTGGAATGTAATTATCAACTTAAATTTTCTTATAATGAAGTGTTTATTACTAAGAATAGTGATGGTATATGTTCTGCTCAACTACAAAATAATTTGTATGTGCTAAGACCATTATCACAAAATTTCGTCCATAATAGAGAGATGTTTAAAACTAGCGTAACTCAAGACAAATGACTTAGAATTTCTCTTAAGGAAAATGCCCATCTTTGGCACCAACAATTAAGACACATTAATATCAATAGGATTGAGAGGTTGGTGAAGAATGGACTTCTAAGTGAGTTAGAAGAAAAATTTTTACCTATGCGTGAGTCATGCCTTGAAGGCAAGATGACTAAAAGGCCTTTTACGGGAAAAGGTCATAGGGCTAAAGAACCTCTAGACTAGTGCATTCAGACCTTTGTGGTCCAATGAATGTAAGAGCTATGGTGGTTATGAATATTTCATCACTTTCACTCATGATTATTCAAGGTATGGGTACATTTATTTAATGCAACAGAAGTCTGAGTCTTTTGAAAAGTTCAAAGAACTCAAGGCTGAAGTTGAAAATGCATTAAATAGAACATGGAATAGTATCCAAACTCTCAGAAACTGGTACATCTCAGTAGAACGGTGTATCAAAGAGGAGAAATCGAACCTTGTTGGACATGGTTCGATCAATGATGAGTTACACTTCCTTACCTGATTTGTTTTAGGGTTATGCAGTGGAGATTGTAGCTTCTATCCTGAATTGCATTCCCTCTAAGAGTGTTGCCATAACTCCTCTGGAGTTATAAAATGGTCATAAACCTAGTTTACGTCATTTCAGAATCTGGGGTTGCTCAACACATGTGCTTGAGGCCAATTCTAGGAAACTGGAACCACATTCAAGGTTATGCCTATTTGTAAGCTACCCAAAGGAAAGGAGAAATGGTTATTTCTTTGATCCTAAAGAAAACAAAGTGTTTATATCGAAAAATGCTACTTTTCATGAGAAGGACCACATAAGGGAGAACAGAACCAGAAGTAAAATCGTGTTAAATGAGCTTTCCAAAGAAACTACTGAATCTTCAACAAGAGTTGTTGAAGAGCCTGGTACCTCAACAATGAGGTCTACGATCGAGTAGACGATTGAGTAAGTGGGAGATAAGAACACTGTCTATCGCATAAACGATGTACTCCATCATTTAGAAAACACAAGCCTATCGTATAGACTTTGCTACTCGATCATGTAGCAACGATCAAAGAGTAACTATCCTATAGCCAACTCTTAGCTGATTGTGTAGACTCTGTCAACGCTATCACTTAGTAAAACTCTTGTACTTGATGCTTTTTCCGTGAGAATTTTCAAATGAAAAATTAGCATCTAAATTTGGAAAACAATTTTTCTTTTATCTCAAGGTTACTATAAAACTTCCAATAACTTCCCACTCAATCGGGTTATTAGAGAAAAATAATTAATTATCGTATAATTAATATATTATAAATAAATATGATAACCAACTTATCATATTATATTTATAACCTATAGTTCTAATATTTCATCTCATGAAACATATAAAACATAGTTTTTTTTTCCCATTTTTATGGTACTTAATATAAATCATATTTATATTAAGTCCTCCAATTAATGTATATAATACATCACACCAATTATATCACATATAATTAAATTTCCTCTTGTTAATTTGAACACTTCAAACTAACCCAAAATCTAATTCTCAACTTGAACCCAGTAAGCTACCAAGGGGACTTTATAGACCTGTAGCTTGAAGCTCCAACGGTACGTAAATAACTTACTAAAGTCTTTAGTCACGAGATCCACCATCCGTTACCTGTCGGGCACTTTACTAAAGACCGACAGCTGTACTCTTCTCACTACAGATATATTTCTGTGTCCATATACCCAATCAATAGTGTGATAACCCTTCACAAATCGCTCGTAAGTATAGTTGGACCAATTTACCATTTTTCCCTTGTAGTTACATCTAACTCCTTAAGTACCACTGTTTCCTTTAATGAACAATAAGTCATAGTCCTACTATGACTGAGTCCTCTTTTCCAAACAGAGGGTGTAGCCACTATGTTCAAGACCCTGAATCAGCCCTTAAGGGAACAATTTATCTACTTACCCTTGCTTCGGGGAAGGAGTGAATTCCATCTTGTATAACTGAGTTCCCAGCTCCCCAATCAGACAAATCCCCCAAAAGGTAGGCTTGTTGAGTTGGCAATATGGCCATTCTCAACCATACTAATCAAAGGACCACCCTGGCGATGGGAAATTAGAAGTCAAATTATTCAACAACTAAAACCCCTTGGACGTGGTATGCGATGTATGTTCCTAAGATATGTGTTGATAGTCATGCGTTAGTAGTCATGCGTTGGAATGATAATGTGTTAACGAATGTATACGATGGCCATGCGTCCTGCCATAAGTTTTCTTGTGCTCACGCCAAGTATAACGCGAACGCAAGTTTCTTGGGTAATCTGAGGTCGAACACAGGGACTTGTAGCTATATGTATGCGTTGATGTGCATGCGGCGGTTTAAATAAAAGAATGGAAGAGAGGTCGCTAAGTTAATCCTACTCCTACTCCTATCTAACAGACAACACAATGAGAATATGCATGAAAGGTAGAGATACAACAACCTTGACATGAAATAAATGTATGGGAAAATAGATAAAATGCGGAAATGATTTCATTGTAAGCGTTAAGAGTGACCGCAAGGGCAACCTTAGTCAACACAAACTATGCGATCATGCTACACTCATGCACGACAAATCATTTTCCAATGCAAATGCGGTGCTCCTAAGTCTAGGACGCATGTGTTGAATGCAAAAGTGTCCATAGAGCTTATTCCTAAGTCTCTACTCTTTTCCTATGCGATGATGTAAGATGCACACAATACCGCAGTGACCGCACACAATCGTATCCTATCTCTAGGATGCATGCGATGGGTTAATAGCAAACAGTGCTTATTTCTAAGCTCTCATCTCTTGTGTTATGTGTTCTAATCTGACTCTTCCGAGCCTAGATTCTGACCTGACCTTCCCAAGCCTAGATCCTGTCCTTAGGCTACCCTCCTGAGTATCCCTAATGGAAAAATGAAGCAGACATAATACAAGACAATCGAATAAACTTTGCTGACCTAAGATTGTTCCTATCCCTAGTGAACAATGACTTACATTGCTTAATACGACCAACCACTTACCCTCTCGGGCAGTTGGTTGTTGCTAACTTTACTCATAGATAAACAATGCGTTAGCCTATAGACAGGCATTGCAGCAGCTTCACACTAAGTAAATAAGATTACTCACACACTCACGTAACGCACACCTCTCGGTGGGTTGCTACATGCTTCATATCCCCAATCCACATGACTAAGTATGCGATACCCAAACAATCCCACTAAGTGTTGCAATGAAAGTAAAGATGCTAAGTAAAGAAGATGGAGATGGAGTCGAAGGAAACAGAGAAATGTATTGAAAATAAATTGTATTAATTCCTTAATCACAAAATGTCATATAATACAATATAAGAAAGAAAAGAAAAGGAAATGACCGACTGGAAGCAAAGACTTGCTCCCAGTGGATATGCGTCAAGGCTGCCGGTGGTGCCATGAATGGGCGGAGAAACTGACTCTCTCGAGATCTAGCTCCGATTGAAGGCTCCGGTCGTCACTCGGAATGAATGAAGGAGGTGAAAAACTCTCAAACTTCTTCTCACGTGTTTTTCTGGATCGCAAGGATCCGCCCTAGGCGAACCTCAGGCGAAAATCTTGGATGCTTAAATTTCTGCTCATCGGCTTCTATTTAAAGAGCTTAGGTCGCCGATATCATTAATTGGACTTCTTTGAGTCATATCTCTTATACACATCTAGATGTGTATAAGAGACAGGATTAATACTGCCACTCTACATGATGACCGCAATCGCTAGGCGAGTGCAACTCCCATGCGATGGACGCATACAGCTGATTATCGCAACATCCATGCATTGATCGATGCGTTCAACCTTGCGATGGAGTGTTTCTCCGCATACGATCGTCTATGCGGTGGTCCGGTTTCCGCGTTTGCATCCATTTCCTGCATTAGCTACAAAAATAGAACATTGAACGCATAATTAACACAAAATAACAGGTTAGCTGAGATTCAACATGCTGATTGATGCAAGCTCACTTTCTCGTGAATTCCTATCATGATTGTCGCATATTCTACCTACAAACTTTCATAATTCTTATGGCTTTGATCAGAACATTAATGAGCCTTGTGCTACAAGAAGATCATCAATAATTCAATAGTTTTTTTCTAGTGTTGTATGTAGATGATATCCTACTCATTGGGAATGATGTAGGTTTACTGACTACAGTTAAGAACTGGCTAGTGACCCAATTCTAAATGAAAGATTTAGTAGAGGCTCAGTTTGTTCTGGGTATTCAGATCTTTCGAGATCGATAGAACAAAATGCTAGCACTATTTCAAGTGTCGTATATTGACAATATGCTTGTCCAGTATTCGATCCAGAACTCCAAGAGGGCATATTTCCTTTCAGGCACAGAGTTACATTGTCTAAGGAACAGTGTCCTAAGACACCTCAAGAGGTTGAGGATATGAGACAGGTCCCCTATGCATTTGTTGTAGGCAGTTTGATGTATGTGATGTTATGTACTAGACCTGACATCTACTATGCAGTGGTGATAGTCAATAGATATCATTCTAATCCAAGATTAAATCACTCGATAATCATTAAGAACATCCTCAAGTATCTATAGAGAACAAGGGACTACATGTTTGTGTATCGTTCTAAGGATTTGATCCTTACAGGATACACAGACTCTTATTTTCAGACTGATAGGGATTCTAAAATATCCACATCAAGATCAGTGTTTACTCTTAACGGTGGGGTAGTAGTATGGCGAAGCACCAAGTAGGGGTGCATTGTGGACTCCACCATGGAGGCTGAGTCCCAAATTCTCATAGTTTGTAAACACTGTACACATTGTTATAAATAAAATAAGAGTTATTTTATTTTGCATTTACTCATATCCAATAAACAAAGCTCCATGGTTATTGTATGTAAACTTAAGCATGTATATGAGATATACAAGTGGATCATACCTTAAGTGATAACCTAAAAATGTTTGTAGTATAGGAATTATGGAGGGATACCTTATCCTTGTGACACTACGGATATGACCCGCTTTATAGAGCCTTACAAGTGTTGTAAACTACTACAGATGGTCTGATCCTGACCATTCATGTGAAGACATGCGAGTGGGGGTGTCCTATAAGACTGGACCATGAGATGACTAGTCTCTTTATATAACACTGTTAATACTAGAGACTCACATCTCACCTTAACGACCATAAGTGACATGTCTTTAATCCTAATTGTTTTGGGAACTCCTGCCTTTGAGGGCAATCCTTTGATTAGTATGGGTGAGAGTGAGTAGATTGCCAACTCAACAAGCCAACCTTTTTGGGGATTTGTCTGATTGGGAAGCTTGGAACTCAGTTACACAATATAGAATTCACTCTTTTCCCAAAGCAGGAATAAGTAGATAGATTGCTCACTTAAGAGTTGATTCCAAGTCTTGAACATAGTGGCCATATCCGCTATTTGGAAGAGAGAACTCAGTCATAGTAGGACTATGACTTATGTTCGTTAGAGGGATCAGTGGTACTTAAGGAGTTAGATATAACTATAGGGGCAAAACGGTAAATTAGCCCAGCTGTACTTACGAGCGATTTGAAATGTTCAAATTGGCAAGAGAAAATTAAATTATATATGATATAATTGGTGTGATGTATGAGACATCAAGTGGAGGTTTAATGTAAATATGATTTACATTAAGTACCATAAATTAGAAAAAGAACTATGGTTTATATGTTTCATGAAATGAAATATTATAACTACAGGTTATAAATATAATAAGGTAAGTTGGTTATTATCTCTTTTTCTATAGTTTATTTATAATAATATTAATTATTTGATTATTATCTATTTTTCTCTAATAGTCAATTGAGTGGGAGGTTATTGGTGGTTTTATGGTAACCGTGAGATAAAAGGAAAAAGGTTTTCCTAAATTTAGAAGAGTTACTACTTTCGGAAAGTTACTCATGGTAAAGCTATTAAGTGAAAGTGTTTCACTAAGCGATAGCTAGTAGAGAGACTAAACGATCGTGGAGTTTTACTATATGATAGTTCACTCAGCTGGTCGTAGCTAAATGATCGCGTGGCATTGTCTATACGATAGGCTACCATCTTCTACACGATTAAGCACATCGTCTATATAATAGACTGTGTCATCTCTCACTTGCTCAATCGTTTACACGATTTTTGTTCTTCCAGTCTCTTCCTCTAACAAAGATCATACAGAGCCTACAACTTCTGGATTGTCACACCAAGAATACCAAGGTAACCATTGTGGTGGTCTCCTCACTCAACTCGGTTGAGATTGAGGTTCTGGAGGCTGTTTATTGGGTTCGTGATCGTTGTGTTCGTGTTGTTCATTGTGTTGTGTTCCAGTCGTTACGTTCGATGACTGAGTTGTTTTTATTGGACGATTGGAGTGATCGAGGGAATTTGAAGAATGGTTCTTCAAAGGTACGCATACTCTATCCTTTGATTATCTTGTACCATGCTGTAATTTCTTGTTGTGCATGCCCAGTTAGTTTCCGTTTTGTGACTATAATTGTTTGTATTCAATTTCGAATGGAATTTGGAATGATTCTTCTGCTGCTCATGGAAATCCCCATGTCTGATTTCCTTCAATGGGTATCAGAGTCAAGTTGTTCTAATATTCCAAATTTCATTTATGTTTTGAACTTTCTTTACAGTCGTGGTAGGTTTTCTGCATTGCGTTTAAATGTTAAATGCATTGGTTGATGATGTTGATGAATCTTCATAGGTTAATTGCCTTTGTTTAAAGCTTTCCTTTCAATTACAAAGTGTTAATTTGTAAGGGCCCCTGTAATTTTGGGCATAATTAACAAGCAATCGAGTATGTAATTCAAAGTGTTTGAGTTTGTTGAGTCGTTCGTGATGAAGTTTCGAAGCATGGAGATGCAGTTCTCAGCGAGGAAGAAGACCAAAGGTTGGTTGTATTGTGTAGCCTAAGGTAGACAATAATTGAGTTTTTACTAAACGATCGTATAGAAATGTTCTGCCTGAACGTTTAGTATTTACTAAACGATCGTTTAGCTAATGCTAAATGATGGGGTAAATTTTTTGATCTATCGCGTAGCATTGGTTGCCCAATCGGGTGGACCTGGAGGTAAACGATCGTATAGAGCATTTAATGCTCATCATTTAAGAAAAGGCGCGCACAATAAACGATCGTGTAGTTAGCATGCTTCATCGCATAGTCACTGACTACACGATCACCCGGTATGTGATACCTCACGATTGCTTAGAGATCATTTAGACGATTGTGCTTCACTACATCATTTTCATTTCGTCGATCGTTTGAGGCTTGTGTGGTACATTGCGCACTGCACGATCGCATGCCTCATGTTTTATCGCAAAGTCAAGGTACACGATCGTTATTAAACGATCGTTTAGCTCAGGAAGAGTTGGTAAACGATTGAGTAAAACGTTTACTCTTTCGTGTAGGCTATCACAAGGAATTTGGTACACGATCAAGGAGACGCGTACTTCGACCAGACGGTTCAAGACCCTGTTCATCTGTTTGAACCATAGACTATTTGCTATTTGTAATAGTTAGCTTTGGTTTTGAGGATTTTGAGGCTAATTATCCAAGTTCATCCATTTTTGTTTAATGTACATGAGATGTATGTTGGTTTATATGCCATAGTGTATGTCATATAGACTTAAAACCCACCTTAAGTTGTGCAATTACTCATGCATCATGTATTATAAGTGTTATAATATGGCATGATAAAATTACAAGAGAGCATGCGCATGCATCATTAAATATAAGAGTTATATTTATGCATGAAGTAAGCATATTCATGCATCATCTTTATATTATAAGAGTTATAGTATAAGGGTGTATGCAAGCATGTTTGCTTGGTTCATTGCTTGGTTGTATAATTTTTATATAAAAGTAGCAATGAATGAACAATGCATGGAGCATGACACTTAGGTTTGTTTATAAAAGTTATGAATGCCTGGTATGTGTTTACTTCGCATTGTGAATGGTTTTGGTTGTTTCTGTTATAAGCGTTATATGGGAATTAGAACTAAAATCAATAAGAAAGAGTTGCATGCGGACTTGGGTGAACTCATGTTTTAAAAGGGTTTTAAAATTGGATTGAGTTAGACCTAAGTTCAAGGTTCTAATGAGATTAACAACCTAAGTTTAATCTATTTAAATCGGTTTAATAGGATTAAATTGATTGGCATAAAAGATTAAAATTGTATTAAATCTATCTATAAGGGACCTTTTGTCTAAGGCGGTTCATTCTAGGCTGGAGTACTTAAGCTGACGGAAACGAAACACCCCTACCTGAGAACCTATCTGAAAAGGTGAATTAGATAGATTTTCTGCAAGCATGTGACAGTTGATCAAAGACTCCATTGTTAAGCAAGTTATGATTTCTTGACCCAAACAATGATGGCTAGTCATTATAGGAGCAAGAGGTATTCTAGTATTAATGGATGGTTGTAAATGTCTCAATTCAGAGGAGGGATTCCACACTTCGGCGGTTTTTGTCCTAAACCTTTGAAGCGTCATTGCGACACTAGATGTCACACGGGGTTCATTTGAGTCCCGACCCTTGATGCACCGCGAAGTATTTGTAATTCATATGAGGTGTAGATAAAGGCTAATTCATTGGCCCAACTTCACATTTTGGCTAGCATCCATGATGCTTTGCCAAAAGGGTTGAGAACATGGTCATTGCATGTAAGATCATGAACTCGTTGCAAAAATTGTTTGAACATCAGTTCTTACTTTTTTAGCACAAAGGGATGGATGACAAAACCAATAGTGTCAGTTCCTAAGATAACCTCTAGGAAGAGAAAGCAAGTGTTGCTAACTCTGTTAAAGTTCATCGACGAAAAGTGTTCTTTTAAATGGAACTTGGAGCTTATTTCAGTTCTTATACTAATCCCACTACTCTCCAAAAGAGGAGGATGTCTAAAGACACTAAATATGATTTATTGGTCTTGGAGATGTGTTTGGTGGATAATGATGATTCTGCCTGGATCCTTGATTCAGGTGCTACAAACACGTCATTTCCTCTTATCAAAGATTTAGTTCCTGGCAAACGTTTCCACGGGGAGAGTTGACTCTTTGAGTCGATATTGGTGAGGTTGTTTCCATTGTTGCTATAGGCAAGTTGAAGTTATTTTTGGACAAGAAATATTATCTATTATTGGATAATGTTTTTGTAGTTTCTCATATCATAAGGAACTTAATCTCGATTTCTTGTCTCATTGAACAAGGCTATACTGTCTCCTTTACTAAGAGTAAAGTGTTTATTTCAAGAATGGTATGTAGATTGGTTTTGGTTCAATGGAAAATAACTTATATGTACTAAGGCCGTTATGTTGAGATTTATGTCCTAAAACTCGTGGTATGTAAACAATGGAACTTATTCTGAAAATTCAATAAAAGTGATATTGAATAGATCTATTATTTGAATAGAAATCCAATAAACCTAAAAGTTCCTTGAATAATTGATGAGTACTTGAACATTATGTGGAGACATAAAGGTGGATCAGGTTCGAGTAAATAGTCAAAATGATCTATAGTAAATGGATAAGGTTGGGTACCTTATTCTGGTAACACTATTGGACGCGGTCTGCTCTGTAGTTGTTACAAGGAGTTGTAAAGTGCTATAAATGAAGTGATTCTAATTCGTTCATGTTAGACATGAGGAGTGGGGGTGTCCTTGTGCAAAAGGGTTTGTGCAAGATCGAACCACGAAATGAGTCACTCTTACTTTATAACATTGTTTACTATTTAAGACTGTTATTTCAAAGTGATGACCTAGGTAACTTGACCTTAATCTTGAGATAACTATGAACTCCTGTTTATCTGTTATTACCCTTAGATTTACATAGGTGAGTGTTGGCTCAATAGCGCCGACTCAATAGGACTCCCATTTCAGGGGTAAGACCGGATAGATGGCTAGGGACATAGGGTGCAAAAGGGAATTCACTCCTACCCACTTTAGGGATAGTAGAGAGGTTGTTCCCTTAAGTGCTAATTCTGGAGCTTGAACAAGGGATCCCGGCCTCTCATTTGGCATGAGAAGGACTCAGTTTTGTTAATTGGATCACAAAACAATTGTTCATCAATGGATCAGTGGGGACTTAAGGAACAAGAGGTAATTTCAAGGGTAAAACAAAGATTTGACCCGGTCGTTATTACGAACAACCTGTGAAGGGTTAACTTACTAATCATGGTTATATCGAGTGGACATAATATATCTACAGTGGAGTGACCCATTAGTTAACGAATGGGGGTTAGACCGATCTAATGAGTTTAGTCAATTAATCTCGGATCGTTGGTGCCCATGATCTGTAAATCCACGAGGTCCCCCTACTAGCTCAAAAATAGATAAGCTCTAGAGTAGCGTAATAAGTTTATTTGAAACGTTCAAATTAGAATCAAACATAATTGGAGAAAATATATTTAAATATGATTTAAGTATATGAAGATGAATTTGTGTAAAAATTAATTTAATATTGGGTATTAAATTAATTAGAACTATTTAAATTGTTTAAATAATTATTTATTAATTTTATTAGAAATTTAATTTATCAAATGAATTTGTAAAATTAATAAATTTTTATTTTAGAAATAAAATATGATTTTAAAATCAAAATGGATTTTAGAAATAGAATATTTACACAAAATTGAAAAATGGGTTTTTCAAGTTCATCTTTAACTTGCTCACTAGGAACCCATCACCTCTTCCTTCATTAAACTCCAAGCATGAGCTGCATCCCGTGTAGCAAATCTCTTTGCATGATATTCTGCAATATATTGAAGAGATTGGAGTAAAGATGAGATTGATGAACCGATTGATTTTTTGCTGAAAAAATCAAATGAAGAAGGTGTTCTTCAATGCGTTGATTCAATGAGCCTTCTCCATACTCCCTTTGATTCCAGCTTATTTTGAGTCCTGCAGCTCTATTTAGAGCATCAAGAGGATAGTAGTGGCCCATACAAGGATTTGGAGGATTTTGCAGTTGGAAATCAAGATTTCAATGGTTCAGTCAAGGTATGTTCTTGAAACCCATTAAACTCTGTTTTAGCATGTTTCTTTTCAGTCAAAATTAATGAATTAGAGTGCTTATAGATCCTAAACTCTTCCGCTGCGTGTTGGTGTCGATCCAACAATTGGTATCAAAGCATCATATAAGAATTCAATTCGGATTAATTCTGGTTTGGTGGGTGTTTTATATACAAATATGAAACTGTTGTACTTAAATGGTTTTCTGAGTTTTGGCCTTTAATTTCTCTTTAATTTCCAGTTTAAATTTGTAATTGGCTCTTGTTTGATGAGCTTTAATGTCTTCCTAAGTGTCTGTAATTTATTTGGAATCATTAGAGTTAAAATTAAGCTGTAATTCGAAGAAACAAGCAAAGAGACAGAGTTGCAGACAATTAGCCTCTGTGTCGTTGAGCTTCAGTAGCTAAGCGATCATTTAGCTTCATGCGTTAGACGATGTGAAGAAAAAGCTAAACGATCGTGTAGCTTTAGGCATTGATCGTTTAGGTGTTGTATGCTAGACGATCGTCTACCCCTGGAGCTAAGCGATGCATTGTATTGCTATACGATGGCACTACACGATCGTGTAGCTTCGAATGGGAGCTAAGCGATGCGAAGAAGAGCTATACGATGGCGTGGAGCGATCACTTACCACGATCGTTTACCTTTGATCGAGAGCTAAGCGATGCGTGGAATTTCTATGTGATAGCACTAAGCGATCATTTACCTCTATGAGGTATCTAAGCGATGCGTTGAAATACTAAGTGATCGTTTACTTGTGCACAGCAACTAGACAAATCGTTGAACTGCTAAGCGATAGCATTAAGTGATCATTTACCATTGAGAGGTAGCTAGGTAATGCGTTGAGAGCTATGCGATAGCACTAGGCGATCACTTACCTCGGGCGTGCGCTAAACGATCAAGACGCCACGCTAAACGATGGAAGCTAAACGATCGTATAGTAAATTGACCATGCTAAATGATGGAGCTGCATGATAGTGTTTGACACTAAGTGATCGTGTAGCATCCTTTGGCACTAGACGATGGTACTATACGATAGAAGGCAAACACTACACGATTGTGTAGCTTTGTTAAGTGATAGGCATTAGTTGCTAAACGATCAAGCAAACGCTAAATGATCAGGCAAATGGATGACGATGGTTGTCAATGCTAAACGATCAGCCTTAGTAAGATATTGAGCGAGAGCAAGAGAAGCCAGTTTGGCCGGTTCTCTTGAGGTATAGTCCGGTTCAGCTTTAAATAGTTTGTGGCTGGTCCGGTTCAGACTCTATTGGTTCGATTCAGACGGTTCGGGTCCGTTTCAAGCGGTTTGGAGCGGTTCAAGCAGCATTGAAGCTGTTTTTATAATGGATATTGTTGCCCTAGCCATCACATTTTCGTTCTCCTTTTTTTCGTCTTAGCTTCCACCTTTCAGAATGAAAACAGAAAAGGCAAAACAAAATAAAGATAGGTTAAATAAAAATGAAATTAATCATTTGCTCACAATATTGTGAGGCTCATTACTTCAACTATCGGGAATCTAACCCAGCGAAGAAAACGCCACCAAAAAGTTTACTTTTAGTTCAAAACCAAAACCATATCAGTCTATTTTGAATTATTTATGCATTGGATGTATGTTATAATTAAATAAATCTTGTAGTGCATAAAGTATGTCATTTAGATTTAAAATCCCACCGTAGGAAGCATGCAACATGCATTGAAAGTATGTTATAATTTGTTATAATATATAGTATGCATGTTAGGGTTTCTTGTATTTAATATAAGTGTTATATTAGATATTGAATGCTTGTATATTATGGATGTTTAACATGTCTAAAGTTTTATAAGTTGTTATAAAATTGGGTTAGACATTTAAAATCCATAACGAAGAATAGTTGTATGCTTACGTAGGTTAACCATTTCTTTTAATTAGTTAAAATAGGTCGTTAAACTTGTAAAACTAGGGTTACAAACTCAACCAGTACATAATCCTGTAAAAGGTTGGGGGTATTTAAGTTGACGGTCTACGGAACACCTCCTACCTGAGGATTTTGGTCGAATAATTGAGCGTTGGTAACTAGCTTTATGAGTATTCGTGAGTGATGTGAGGTAATAAAAGGGTTTATCACCTAGACATCATAGGTTTAAGTCCAATTATAAGAGTTATACTTGGATAAACTACATAGACTTAGGGTTGTTTTTAATTAGTCAAAAAATAACACTAAGTATATTTTTACCGAAAAATTAGAACACTTCAGTGGTAGTGAATAACTTCTATATGATAGAGTTATTAGAAAACTTTAACGGGAGATTAATAATAATAACCTACACGATATGTTATTCCTAGCTCTCGCATTCCTAAGAGTTCACATTTGGGATTTAAGCGTACTTCATGTCACCCTGGAAGTGACCTCCATTCAGAAAGTATCTTTAGCTTAAATTTAGACTCTGGTGAATAAGGGAAAGTTATTAGAACAGAAATCCAGAGCGCGATTTCAACTGCCATGTCTCCAAGTTCACACCATGAGATTCATATGACGCTTCGTGTCACCCTGGAAGTGACCTCCCTTCGGAAAGCGGATGTATGCGTCAATATCAAGGTGAATGGAGGAAGTTATTCATAGTAAGNGTGTCACCCTGGAAGTGACCTCCCTTCGGAAAGCGGATGTATGCGTCAATATCAAGGTGAATGGAGGAAGTTATTCATAGTAAGTCGGTGAAGAAAATGTGTCAACATATCCTACAGTCTCCTTCATTAGTCTAAACCGTGATATTCCTATGTTGTGCATGTTGGTTAGCTTTAAGCGGCCCTTTGCTAGTCGTTAACAATGGTTATCCCTACAGAGGGTTGTAACATAGGATTTGGAACAACACAAGCTTTAGTAAAATGAATAGAGTTTTATAGTTCCGTCTTGGGTATTGTCTTCTATTTCGAAGCGATACTCATATCGTTCTATAAGATCCGAAAATGGCAGGTCTACACTTACAGAATTATTAAGTGTTAATAATTGCTGACCAAAAGCGGTACCTAAATAACTATCAGAATATGAGTTATTTTAGAGGTAGTATTTAGTCAAGAATATCTTGATGTAGTATCGTTTCAAAAGAATAATCTTGGGTAAATTATTAAAATTGCTAAAACTTGATTGGATTTAAATTTCAGAATGACGAGTTCAATAATACAAGTGTTGGCATCGGATAAACTTATCGGGCATAATTATGTGAATTAGAAATAAAAAGTTGAACACAATACTTGTGATAGAAAATTTGCAGTTTTTCATAACTGAGGATTGTCCTCCCATTCCTAGCTCTAACAAAAACAAAAATGTTCGGGATGTATATGACAGATGGGTCAGGCCCATGCTTATATCCTCGCCAGCTTATCTGATGTGTTAACAAAAGAAGCATGATGATATCAGTACTACCAAAGAGATTATGGAATCTCTATGAGGGATGTTTGGACAACCGCCTTCACCTTGAGGCATGATGCCATTAAGTATGTTTACATCAATCGCATGAAAGTGGAGCTAATGTTCGTGAGCATGTCCTGGACATGATGGTCCACTTTAATGTGGAATAAGTAAACGGTGCTGTCATAGATGAAAGAAGTCTAGTGGGTTTTATACTAAAATCTCTTCCGAAGAGTTTTCTGTAATTTTGAATGCATTAATATAGATTGACTACTCTGTTGAATGAGCTACAAGCTTACCAAACATTGTTGGGAACAAAGGGTCTTGTGTCAAAAGTAAATGTTACTACTGCCAAGAAGAAAGGAATGTCCTCCAAGCCTGATGTTGCCTCCTCTTTGAAGAGTAAGAGTATTCTTGTGAAGAAGGGCAAAGGGAAAGGGAAGAAGAAGCCTACTAGATAGAAAGGCAAAGATAACGTTGTAGATAAAGGAAAATGTTTCTACTGCAACGTAAAAGGGCACTGAAGAAGACACTGCCCTCAGTATCTTGTCGAGAAAAGAATAAAGAAAGGTAAACAGGCTAACTTGACCCTGGGACCATTTGCTCAGCTCATCAAGTGGGAGTAGTTGTTGCTTGATTTTACTTGTTTTGTAAATCTTATACAGAACAAATTGTATATATTTTTGTGATAAATGAAGTGTTTATTTTTCTAAAATTATGTTTGTTCTAGCAACCTCTGTTAAGAATCAAATTGTTAAAAGCCATTTGTAAATATTCAATTATTTAAATGGCTAAATCAAATTATAGAAAGTTTAAAGATTTGTAGATCTGACTGTTAGCAAAGGGTTGTTGAGACAGGTCAGAGGCATCTTACTCAAGAGTTGAGAGTACCTTAATGTAGTAGGAGGAAAGTGTGCTTCCTAGCCATTATTGAGAATAAGATGCAATCCCCATATCTTTTTATCAAAAGCCTATTGTATACTAAACAATGTTTACAATAATTCTCCCGGCTAAAGTGTTTGAGAATTATCTATTAGGACTAGGAATACCAGAATTACCTAGTCATTATTACGAACAACCTGTGAAGGGTTAACCTACTAATCATGGTTATATCGAGTGGACATAATATATCTACAGTGAGGAGAGTTCAACTATGGGCTTTAGTGGAGTAACCCATTAGTTAACAAATGGGGGTTAGATCGGTCTAATGAGTTTAGCCGATTAATCTCGGATCGTTGGAGCCCATGATCTGTAGGTCCACGAGATCCTCCTACTAGCTCGAAAATGGATAAGCTCTAGAGTAGCATGATAAGTTAATTTGAAACGTTCAAATTAGAATCAAATGGAATTGGATAAAATATATTTAAATATGATTTAAATATATGAAGATGAATTTATATGAAAATTAATTTAATATTGGATATTAAATTAATTAGAATTATTTAAATTATTTAAATAATTATTTATTAATTTTATTAGAAATTTAATTTATCAAATTAATTTGAAAAATTAATAATTTTGATTTTAGAAATAAAATATGATTTTAAAATCAAAATGAATTTTCGAAATAGAAAAATTATACAAAATTGAAAAATGGGTTTTTCAAGTTCATCTTCAACTTGCTCACTAGGAACCCATCACATCTTCCTTCATTAAACTCCAAGCATGAGCTGCATCCCATGCAGCAAATCTCTTTGCATGATAGTCTGCAATATATTGAAGAGATTTGAGTAAAGTTGAGATTGATGAACCGAATGAATTTTTGGTGAAAATTTTGGATGAAGAAGGTGTTCTTCAATGGGTTGATTCAGTGAGCTTTCTCCATACTCCCTTTGATCCCAGTTTATTTTCAGTCCCACAACTCAAGCTAGAGCACCAAGAGGATAGTATCAAAGATCATGAGGTGGTTTACATAAGGATTTGGAGGATTTTGCAGCTGCAAATCAAGATTTTAATGGTTCAGCCAAGGTATGTTCTTGAAACCCATTAAACTCTGTTTGAGCATGTTTCTATTAAACGAAAATTAATGAATTAGAGTGCTTATGGATCTTGAACTCTTCTACGTGTTGGTGTGAATCCAACATGTTAATCATAAAAGCCTTGCTTAATACTGAAATGTTTAGTATGGCGACAATAACTAAAAGACCAAAGATTTCTCCTAAAGAAAACATCCATCTTTGGCATCTAAGGTTAGGTCACATCAACCTCAATAGGATTGAGCATTTGGTGAAATGTGGACTTCTAAAGAGTTTAGAAGAAAACTCGTTGCTAGTGTATGAGTCATGCCTTGAAGGCAAGATGACTAAATGACCTTTTACTGGAAAAGGTTATAGACCCAAAGAAACCTTGGAGCTTGTACATTCAGACCTCTGTGGTCCGATAAGTGTTAGAGCTCGAGATGGTTATAAATATTTCATCTCTTTCATATATGATTATTCAAGGTACGAGTATCTCTACCTAATGCAACGGAAGCCTGAAGCCCTTGACAAGTTCAAGGAGTATAAGGCTGAAGTTGAAAACTAGTTAGGTAAGAAGATGAAAACACTACGATCTGAGCGTAGTGGAGAGTATATGGACCTCCAATTCCAGAACTATATGGTAGAACATAGAATTACGTCTAAATTCTCGGCCCAAGATACACCTTAGTAGAATGGTGTTTTGCAGTTGAGACTACATGTTATACTTTGAACAACGTTCCCTCGAAAAGTGTTTCTAAAACACCTTTTGAGTTATGGAGAGGCCATAAAGGTAGTTTACATCACTATAGGATTTGAGGATGTCTATAAGCTAAAATGTATCTTATGCTTATAGCATGCAAACAAATATGAATATGGATGAATGAACAACAAGCTCATGTTGCCATAAACTTGATGACATAAAGATGGAAATGGAATGTGGATATTGTGTTATGCATTACTACTTCTAAATATATGCATTTTCAACTATATGCTTGTAGTATGCTATGGAATAATGCGTTGTCACAAGTTTCCTTACGCTGAAACCAAGTATAATTCCAATGCAAGTTTTTCAGAGTAATCTAAGGTCGAACACAGTGATTGTTTTTGTTAATGTGTTAATTTCGTGATATATGCAACCGGTTTTACAATTAATAAAATATTTGGTTTGTACATGAATTTAAATTGTGATAAACATAAATTGCGTTGATAAAATAAAAGTGCGATAAAAGTAAAGTCCTAAACTATTATGATACAAGATACATGATACAAGATTCATGATACATGATACTGAGTTCGAGACTGACTGTGAAGTTATACAAAGGATCGTGGTATGCGATGGTAAGTCTTTATGTATGAATAAGAAATAGAAAGAATAATTAGTAAAAAAATCGCAAGTTTGTTAACTGCGTTCAAGATGTAACTCAGGTTTCGCTTTCCCTTGGCGTACACCTCTCGGTGATCGGCCGCATTCCCATATCTCTATGGTGAAATAGGGATGAACGTGATAAACGCAAGGTTGTTTCCATCTCTAGAAGTACTTCTCACTTTAGTTAACACATTCTTCCAACCCTCTCTCGATAGGCGGAATGGCATTCTCACTTCTGCTCTCACAGGTAAAGGTGTTGTCTAGCATGCTTTAGCTAAACATAATTATTTCCTTAACATAGATTAATTTACTTGCTTAATTCTTATTAGTTACCGAGGGAATTAAGAAAACATCATGGAGAAAGTGAATCATGGATGAAGGAAAATAGACAGAGAGATGATAATGGAAATGATCATAACAATTAATACTAAGATTAAGCGTCTGGTACATGGTGTGAATGATAGTAAAGAAGATGAGTACAAGTGATGAAAACGAGATAGAAAAAAATACAGAAGAGTGTCAACGTCTTGACGCAGATCTGGGGGGAGGTTTTTCTTGTCAGCGTGTGGAATAGATGAAGAGAAGAGCTTCCCTCTCAAGCTTGCTCATCTGGTAGAAGTGACCTTCGTATAGGTTTTCAACGGCGGGGATTGAAAGGATTCTTTGCCCGGAGACTCACCTCTCGGCCTTGTCTCTTGATTCTTCCTTGATCTATTATGATTAATCACTCAACCAGTCTCTCTCTCAGATCAGCATTCAAGTCTCCCTATCGAGTATATCTTTTCAATGGAATTGCAAAACCTTTTTATAGGAAAAGCTTTGACTCTTTGCATTGTGGTCCTCACTTTATTGTTATGGCAGTTCCTAAAATGGTGGAGTGAATATTCCTTCTGTTACGCAATCAATACCATCAGAAATGCACAACTGACAACTGTACACACGTCTGAATCCTCCACAATTACGTTGCTCTTTTACATCTTCGATCTATCTCCTGCATGCAGTGTTGTTTTTTATTACTGCATGCGGTTGAAATTGCATTGATTGCAAAGCTCTTGATCGATTGTTGGCATGCACCATCATTGCTTTGATCGTCTCTTCATTATTGATTGATGGGCGCAATGCGAAGTAGATGCGTTGTTCAGTTTATCTTTGAGCCATGAACACATACGGTGACTTGATTTTCTGTAAAACAAAACTGAAACATTCTTTTCTACCATCGCAATGGTGTTAGTGGGTGTATTGACGAAAATTTATAATTCTCACATTTCTTAGCCAATTTCTATACTATCGATGCAACTTTTCTTCCTTTTGGTTGTAATATCTAAATAAAACAGTATAAATAACTTGTATTTCTACAAGTTATCAATGTTTGCCCACGTATTAGTGACTGACTCGAAGAAGTTGGAACCGCATTCGAAAGTTTGCCTCTTTGTAGGTTACCCCAAGGAAACGAGGGGTGGATACTTCTATGATCCCAGTGATAACAAAGTTTTTGTGTCGACAGACACTGTCTTCTTGGAAGAAGACCACATCAGGGATCATAAACTACGAAGTAAGCTTGTTTTCCATG
Source organism: Benincasa hispida (assembly GCF_009727055.1). Classification (NCBI taxonomy): domain Eukaryota; kingdom Viridiplantae; phylum Streptophyta; class Magnoliopsida; order Cucurbitales; family Cucurbitaceae; genus Benincasa; species Benincasa hispida. Next base: position 4,044,556 of record NC_052350.1, read on the forward strand.
AGACTTCTAGTGAGATAATGAGAGTTGTTGAACAGACTGACATATCAACAAGAGTTGTTGAGGTCGGTTCATCTAGTCAACCATCTCAAGAGTTGAGACTGCCTTGACGTAGTGGGAGGGTTATGAACCCACCGAAACGCTACATGGGTTTGACTGAAGCCCAGAACATCATTTCTGATGATGGGATCGAGGATCCATTGTCTTATAAGCAAGCAATGAAGGATGTTGACAAAGATGAGTGGATTAAGGCCATGAACCAGGAAATGGAGTCTATGTACTTCAATAAAGTCTGGAACTTATGGATCAGCCTAATGGGGGTAAAATCTATAGGGTGTAAGTGGATCTACAAGCGAAAACGAGGTGTAGATGGAAAGGTGCAAACCTTTTAGGCTAGACTCTTGGCAAAGGTTTATACCCAGGTCGATGGACTATACTATGAGGAAACTTTCTCACCTGTTGTCATGCTCAAGTCTATCAGGATACTTTTGACCATAGCCACATTTTATGATTATGAGATATGGAAAATGGACATCAAGACTATCTTTTTTAATGGTAATCTTAAGAAGAACATCTACATGGTTCAACCATAGGGGTTCGTAGTTCCAGATCAAGAGCAAAGAGTTTGCAAACTCAATAGGTCAATTTATGGGCTGAAACAAACATCTAGATCGTGGAACATTAGATTTGACAGTGCGGTCAAATCGTTTGGCTTTGATAAGAATGATGATGAGTCTTATGTTTACAAGAAGATCATCAACAACTCAGTAGCTTTCCTGGTACTGTATGTGGATGATATTCTACTCATTGGAATAATGTAGGCTTTCTTATGATATTCTACTCATTGGAATAATGTAGGCTTTCTTACTGAAATTTAAAAGTGGCTAGCTGCCTAATTCCAAATGAAAAATTTGGGCGAGGCGCAGTATGGTCTAGGAATCTAGATTTGAGTGAACTCTTCTTACCACAGATATATTTCTGTGTCCATCGGATATAACCAATCATGAGTACGATGACCCTTCACTGATGCTCATAAGTACAGCTGGGCTAATTTATCGTTTTGCCTCTGTAGTTACATCTCACTCCTTAAGAACCACTGATTCCTCTAATGAACAATACAACATAATCCAACTATGTGTGAACATCTCTCAGGCCAAGAGAAGATGTGTGACGCCACATCGTTCAAGCCCTGGAATCAGCCCTTAAGGGAGCTATCTATCTACTTATCCCAGCTTCGGGGAAGGAATGAATTCCATCTTGTGTAGTTGAGTTCCCAGCTCCCAAATCAGACGAATCCTCTAAATGGTAGGTTTGAATCGGCGACCTGGCCACTCACACCTATACAAATCAAAAGACCGCCCTCAATGGCAGGAGTTCCCAACTCACTCAGGATTGAGGTCATGTTACCTATGGTCATCCTAGTGAAGTGAAATCTCTATCATGAACAGTGTTATATAAGGAGACGTTAAAACTTCGTGATCAGGTCTTATACAAACTCTTTGTATAAGACACCCTCGCTTGCATGTCCCCGACACGAATGATTAGGATAAGATAATTTGTGACAAGTCACAACACTTGTGACCATTCCACAAAGCGGGCCGCATCGATAGTGTTACCACGATAAGGTTTCCCTCATATATCCATATACTACAGATCATTTTGGTTATCAATCAAGACATGATCCACTTGTATGTTGTTGACTCGTAGGTATGTATGATATTAAATGCTCAAAATGACGTGATACTACTCCTATTTATGCGTCAATTAGGAATATTCATGTAGTATGCTCTGCGTTGTCACAAGTTTCCTTATGATGGAGCCAAATGTAATTCCACCGTAAGTTTTTCGGTATGATTCGAGGTCGAACAAGGGGAAATGGTTTTCGGTTATTGCGATATGTTCATGGTATATACGACCAGGTTTTCAATTCTTTATAAAGGAGTTTGTACAGGTATGTAAATTACGGTAAAATAAAGGAAAGTAGTAAATATGCGATAAAACATAAAAATACAATAAACCTAAGTTAGATGTTATAAGATACAGACTTCATGTACAAGATGCTAGGATTAAGGCTGGTAGTGAATGTTGTGCAAAGATGTGGGATGTGGCAACAAGTCTTATGAACAGAATAGAAAGAGAAAGATAAGTATTACAAACAACGCAAGTTCTTAATTAGATTGAAGGTAAAAATACTATTTCGCTCTTCTATTAGCGTACACCTCTCAGTGATCGGCCGTGTTCCCCACATGTCTGTGGTGAAATAGAGTCTAACGTAATGAACGCAAGGTTGCTTCCATGTCTGGAAGTACTACTCGCTTTAATTAACACACTCTTCTAACCCTCTCTCGATAAATCAGAATGACATCTTCACTTCTGCTCTCACAGGTGCTGATGTCATCTAGCATGCTTTAGCTAAACATATTTTATAACTTTAATAAAGATTAAGTTCTTGGTGATTCGTATTGCTCATCAGGAGATTAAGAAAACATCATGAAGAAAGTGACTAATAGGTGAATGGAAATAGATAGAAAATGGTAGATGGAATCTATCGAAATATTTAATATTTCTACTAAGCGTTTCATACATGATTTGTGAATGAAGAGGTAAAGAAAATAAGGAATACAATGAAAGAGAGCTAGAATAGATACAAACGAGTGCCAATGTCTTGGCACAGATTCGATGGAGATCTGCTTGCCGGATCGGATGGTTTCGATTGCAGGAAGAGCTTCCCTCTCAGGCTTTCTCCACCAGTAGCAAGGATCTCTACACAGAGCTTCAATCGGGTATGTGGAAGGTCGGATCTGAGATTCACCTTTCGGCCTTATCTCGTTCTCTTCCCGGATTTCTTCTCTTCAGCACAACTCAACCTTTTCTCTCTAAAATCTTACAGCACGTAGCCCCGTATCCAGTAGCACACTTTTCTTTGAAATCAATGGGGTATTTATAGGAGTAGATCCTTGACTCCGACCTTATGGTCCCCACTTGATGATTATGGTAATTTCGCAGATGGAGGGATATTATTTCTTCTGTTATGCAATCAGACCATCAATTCTGCACAACCGTTAGTTGTACACGTGTCGCAATCCTCCGCACTCGCGTTGCTCAGTTGCATCTTTCGATCATAGGTTCGCATGTTGTGTTCGTTTTTATTACCGCATAAGGTCGAAGCATAGCTCTGGACTAACTGTCGCCTTGCGCCGTCACTTCGGTAACCGTCTCTTTAGGGTTGATCGACTGGCACAATTGTGACATAGATGCGTTAATTAGTTTCTCATGAGCCTTGAGCACAAGTGGTGACTTGGTCTCCTGCAAAACAGAGTAAAGTTTGGCTTGTCTTCCATCTTTTTGGCGTTAGTGGGTGTAATCGCAAACATTTATAATTATTGTTATACTAGGCTAATTTTCATACAATAGCGCATAATTACTAACTTTTGGCCGCAATATCTAGATAAGGTGGCATAAATAACTTGTATTTCTACAAGTTATCATATGGCACCACATACATGCTTAAGTTACATACAGATAACCAGGGTTATATTTATTGGTTTGTGGTAAAGCAAATAAAACATACAACTGAGGAAAAAACAAGATGTGAAGTAATCATATATTATACAACACAAGTGTTCGTACAAACTGTCTACAATCTACAGGACATGAGACTTTAGGGCATCAAACCCAACAATCAACAAGCCTAACTTTTTGGGGATTTGTCTGATTGGGGAGCTTAGAACTCAGTTACACAAGATGAAATTCACTATTTCCCCGAAGCAGAGGTAAGTAGATAGATTTCTCCCTTAATGGCTGATTCCGGGTCTTGAATATAGTGGCCACATCCGCTCTATGGAAGAGAGGACTCAATCATAGTCGGACTATGACTTATGTTTATTAGAGGGATCAGCGATACTTAAGGAGTTACGAGCAATCTATGAAGGGTTATCGCACTATTAATTGGTTGATATGGACAAAGAAATATATCTGTTGTGAGGAGAGGTTTAATGTAAATATGATTTACATTAAGTACCATAAATTAAAAAAAGAACTATGGTTTATATTTTTCATGAGATGAAATATTAAAACTATAGGTTATAAATATAATATGGTAAGTTGGTTATCATATTTATTTATAATAATATTAATTATTTGATAATTATCTCTTTTTCTAGAAACCAATTGAGTGGGAGGTTATTGGTGGTTTTATGGTAACTGTGAGATAAAAGGAAAAAGGTTTTCCTAAATTTAGAAGAGCTGCTACTTTCGGAAAGTTACTCATGGAAAAGCTATCAAGTGAAAGTGTTTCACTAAAAAATAGCTAGTAGAGAGACTAAACGATCGTGGAGTTTTACTAAACGATGGTTCACTTAGCTGGTCGTAGCTAAACGATCGTGTGGCATTTTCTATACGATAGGCTTCCATCTTCTACAAGATTGAGCACATCGTCTATACGATAGACTGTGTCATCTCCTACTTGCTCAATCGTTTACACGATTGATGTTCCTCCAGTCTCTTCCTCTAACCAAGATCATACAGAGCCCACAACTCCTAGATTCTCAAACCGAGAATACCAAGGTAACCATTGTGGTGGTGTCCTCACTCAACTCGATTGAGTTCGAGGTTCTGGAGGTCGTTCATTGGGTTCGTGATTGTTGTGTTCGTGCTGTTGATCGTGTTGTGTTCTAGTCATTGTGTTTGATGGCTGAGTTGTTGTTCTTGGATGATTGGAGTGATCGAGGGAGTTTGAAGAATGGTTCTTCAAAGGTATGCATACTCTATGCCTTGATTATCTTGTTAGCATGCTGTAATTTCTTGTTGTGCATGACCAATTAGTTTCCATTTTCTGACTGTAATTGTTTGTGTTCAATTTCGAATGGAATTTGGAACGATCCTTCCGCTGCTTATAGAAATCCTCATGTCAGATTTTCTTCATGTATTGGTTTGTGAAGCTGCTAAGGATGGTGTTTGGCTCAGAAAATTCTTGACTGATCTAAAAGTTGTTCCAGACATGTGTAAACCCATCACACTTTATTGTAAAAGTAGTGCTGTTGTGGCTAATTCCTAAAAGCCTTGGAGTCATAAGCACGACAAGCACATAGAGCGAAAATATCATCTCATCTGAGAGATGATGCGTGTTGTTATATGATGAAATAATGGAAAAGTATACGCTGGTGGAAAACGCGTTGAGCATGCAAGTTTTCTTAGCAAGATCCAAGTATAAATCCTACGAAGTTGTCGGGTAAGCTCAGGGTCGAATATAGGGACTAAGGAAAATTGTATGCGATGGTAATTTTTAGATCCCTTTGTGGTAACAAATAAAATAATGTGTTGGTTGGTTGGTTATTTAAAGTATGAAATCTATGCGGTGGATTTGAGAAAAGAGTTAATAATACGAAAGATGCGATGAGTATGCGGCGAACGGATTGAGAAGGTATTTAGCTAACACTTCCTAAGAATGCGTTCATGTTATACGATCATGCTACACACATACAACAACAAGTCATCTCTCAATGTAAATGTTATGGCTTCTAGTTTTAGACGCATCGATGTATGCAATGGTGTCTATAGGACCTACGTTTAAGCCTTTACTCTTGTCTATGTGATGACGAATGACACACACATACACAAGGCGACCGCATACTATCCTAACCTATCTCTAGGGTACATGCAATGAATGATGGCAAACAAAGCTTATCTTTAAGCCTCTATCTCTTGCTTATGCAGATCTAATCTTGCTCTCTTGAGTCTAGATTCTAACCCAGCTCTCTCAAGTCTTAGGTTCTTTCTTTAGACTCTCGCTCGAGTAGCTCTAAAGGGTGATGGGTGCAACATAAAACAAGATGATCGCATGCAAAGAAAATCCTAGGTCATGTTAGCTAAGTACTTCTCAACCCACTCGATAGATTTAGCTACTCATGTGTATTTTATAGAGAGTGAACAGATGTAGAAAAGCAAGTTCCATTCTATAATATAATGGAAGTACAGAATGACAATGCGGAATAAGAATAAAGAGCTTGGTAGCAATTTCTTGCTTCCTAAGGCTTTTACACTGTTCTTCTCTACTCTGCTCAAAAGATATTCTTGCTCTCACAAGACTCGGCCCTCTCTCTATTTTTCCACACTCCCTGGGTTCTCTCTCAAACTGACAAGGAAGATCTTCCGGCGTCTTTTTCCTTCTCTCGCTTCCGCCTTCTAAGTATAAGAAAACTAAGAACAAGGATAACTATCCGAACTCTAAGATCTGAGCGAACTCATTAACTGAACGAACTCTTTCACTGAAGGTGGTCTGTGGTATTTATAGAGCTTCAGGGTGAAAAGCTTCTTCTCTCTTATGATTGCACTGATGGGATGGCATTTATTCTCTGTCTGATGCGCGGAATAATTGTCACCGAAAAGTTGAGTGTACTTGCTATAGTAGGTCATTAACGGCTTGTCAACTTAATTCGAAAACGACCGTCATCAGCTTTCTGTCCCATCATGATTTATTAAGCTTTCACCAAGATGTGCCCACCTTGATGCGCCGGATCTATGCGGCCACCTTATTGAGCAGATTTTCGCGAGTGCAAATGATCGCATAGCCTTATGGTCGCAATCTCTTAATGCGCTCGGACGTTAATTTCTTCGGATCGCATTTCCCCCTTGCGTCAACACATTTTCTGCACAAAAATACATAAGTTAGCTGTTTTAATGTGATGGACGCCTACGATCACAATGTTGTGAACTTAATGCTTTTGGACGCAATATTGTATATTTTTACCATCGTAATCGTGCATTGTTTTATAACTTTGCGCTTTATAAGGTGCATTTTTTCCGTTATCACACCCTCAAATTTAAAACAATGCTTGTCCTCAAGCATAAGCTAAAGATTTTCTCTAGAAAGTCGATCGCCTTCTCTTTCCTAGATCTCTCACGGATGCCTTATTTAAATCCTATGCACCAAAATCTCCTTAATTTTTATCTAGGCCTCTTAAAATATTTCTAAAATTTAGAGACCGCAAGTTTAAACTTCAAAAAGACTTTACTAGATTCCAAGGCATCGCATGATTTATTTCACAAAAAAAAAAATTTCCAACTGGGCTATTTTCAAATGATTTTAATCCCTGCGTATTTTCGACATTTTTTTTTCTTTTTTTTTTTCTATGACCTTGCGCTGATCCAAGTGCCTAGCCTTCGTTTTGGCTTTCCCCCACGTGTGTCATGCAGATATCCAACTACGAGCGAAGCGCTCTTTCTCAGTCTAAACTCATGCCCATTTGGCAGCGGAGTTGCGAACATTTATATATGTGTTGATCACGATTCCTACCTTCGTTTTGGCTTGCCCCCACGTGTGTAATGCGAGCATCCAACTACGAGTAGGATCCGATCGCAACGTTATGATGATTTTTTTTTTAGAATCCTAAAAATAGCAAGGTTGAAAATGAATACCGCACCCCCAATTTAAAACGCGGCAATGTCCCTATTGTTGAAAGATTGAAAGAAGTCATGCGATGTGCTTAGGAAGTTTTGTAAAAAGTGAGTTTGTAAGAAAGCTAGCAGACCATTAACTTCTAGAAATATTTCATGAGTTGACTATCCTAAAATTAATTTGACTCTAGTATATATGAAAAAAATAAAGGCATGTGTTTCATCATTGAAATCATAATTGGCAAGGAGAAATAATGCGGTGACTCACTAAATTAATCAGTGTTAAATGATTACACCAACCAAAGAGGATACAATGATAAAATTTTCAAAATTAAAATGCGATGCAATAGAGCAAAATTTGGATATAACGAAGTCAAGGAAAGATACAACCCCTAAATTTGCGTTGTCGCCCACATTAATTGTGAATGCATCCTTTTTTGCAACGAACTGCTTTCTTCGATTGCAGTGACGGAATAAGCTCAGTGCGTCTTTCGTGTAGCGCCTCCGCAATCGTTCACCACGATCGTTGCAAAGAAAACATTGAGAGGGTCAAATAACAAAACAAAGTTAACAAAAAAAACATACAATAACAGATAAAAGCAAGGTAATGAAAGTTCATGAAGCATTGATATAAAAAGAGGATATTCCAAAAGGATTGCATCCCTGATGAGTTTGAGTCGCATAGTAATGCAGGGAATGCTTATTTCAATCTAGACTTTTTACATCCACGGCGACTTTTCCTTCTTTTCTCAGTCTTCTGGGATCTTGATTGCCTTAATCCAGAGCTTTTCCTTGTTAACGTTCATCACGATCTCCCCCTTGTGCACATCAATTTGAGCGCAATATGATGGGTGCATCTTCGTCCGCTTTATAGTCTAGAATGATGAAGTTTGCCAGCAAGGTGAATTTGTCAATCGAGATTGCGGCATCTTTCAACTCTCTCTGGGGATGTATCCGGGATTTGTCCATAAGTAGGAGAGTTTCCATCATGGGCGTGAATTTGTCCATATTCAATCGTTTGAAGATTGATAATGGCATTACATTTATACTTGCCCCAAGATCACATAGTGCTTGACCAATGTTGACCCCTCCAATTGAGCATGGTATCATGAAGACTCCTGGGTCGCACATTTTTTGTGGGATCGTCGTATTTTATGTTACTTCCTCTGTAGTGATCTTATCTTATCCTCTGTTTCTTTTTCCAATCTTTGCGGGAATGGTGGTAGTTGGACTTCTTCTATCTCATGCTCTAGAGGCTTGGAGGTGGACGCAACTCTGGGTTCATCTTTTCGGGCTCTTCTGAATTATATGTCAACGGGTCCTCGGTTGTCACCGCATTCAGTTGCTCGTGATGGGTTCCTCCCCTTATTTCGCTATCATTTTTTTGCTTAGTAAAGAGACTGCTAAGTATTTGTTCCTTTCCTGTACCCCAGAGTTGCGAGGGAGCTCAGTTGAGCTCGGCAACGCTCTTCTTGCGGCCTTTATTTTTGAGTTCGCCCGCAATCTGTCGTAGCTGAATTTTTGCGAGATTTCGGATGGACGTTGCTTGATTTTGAAGCACTGATTCATTCTTCTCAATGTACTGCTTCAGGAAGCTCTCTAAGCATGAAGATTGTGGTGCCTGCGAACTACTGACTTGGTTATGCGTCTGGCCGTTTGTTCACGGGAAAAATCCTGGTGGCCCATCCTTTTGCGCCATAGGTTGATAGCTTTGTTGTTGATTTTTCCACGCAAAATTGGGGTGGTTTCTCCACCCGGGATTGTACGATCGGAATAGGGGTTATTCTTTATGAAGCATACTGACTGCAGATTTCCTGGGCATTCTTCCATCAGATATGCTTCTCCACAGATGACACAACTTGTGGTCGTTTGAGAAATTGTGTTGACCTGCCCTTTTTGTGTTCCTATGCTATTAATTGTGATGCCTTGTATCAAACTCATCATCGCAGTCATTTGGTTCTGAAAGGATGCGATGGCCCCGTTGTTCATGCCACTGTCTTTAATTCTTAATCTTTGATCGCTTTCTCTCCAGTCTTCGTGATTTTTTGAAATGCGATCAAGTATATTTTTCGTCTCTACGTAAGTTTTATCAAGCAGACCACTAGCTGCTGCCACATTGGTAGCCGTCTGCGATGTAGGGTTTAATCCTTGGTAGAAGATCTTCATTTGTAAGCAGTCTGGTAAGCCGTTATGTGGACAATCTTTTACCAGCATCTTAAACCTCGCCCAAGCGTCGTTGAGTGATTCGTCAATATCCTGTTCAAAATTCATAATTAACTTCCTCCTTCTTGCGTTCTCTGTTGGAGGGAAGTATTTCTTCATGAATTTTTCCACTACTTGTTCCATGATGTTATCTCCCCTGGTTCGAGAGAATAAGCCCATTTCCTTGCTTGATCGCATAAGGAAAATGAGAACAACATTAGTGAACCTCCTCGGTGGAGAATTTTCATTGCATGCAGATCATCGCCACCCCTTCCACCAAATTGTCCGGCCGTTTGAATCATCTGCAACATAACCAGTTTCATTTCAAACCTCGATCCTTCTAGCGCTAGCCTCATGATTCCTAGGGAGAAATCATATAGGTTGGGCGATGCATAGTACCGAATGGGTCTATTGCGGTCATTCGCTAGGAGGATGGGGTTGGTCATTATATTATTTGCTTTTGCGACCCTCTCTTCTGGTTGTTCCACCATTCTTGGAGTTCTGTCTTGTTGTTATTGGCGATTGGTTCTCAATCTTCGTCGGAACGTTCTTTCAATCTCTAGGTCGTAATTCGCCAGAGATTTAAAGCTGCAAAGAAAATCAAGAAATTACCGTTAGTACAATGTATTGCCGAAGTCCCCGGCAACAACGCCAAACACTTGATGCGTGTTGTTATGTGATGAAATAATGGAAAAGTATGTGCTGGTGGAAAATGCATTGAGCATGCAAGTTTTCTCAGCAAAATCCAAGTATAAATCCTATTGAGTTGCCTGGTAAGCCCAGGGTCGAACACAGGGACTAAGGAAAACATTATGCGATGGTAATTTTTTATCACTTTGTGGTAACAAATAAAATAATGCATTGGTTGGTTAGTTGTTTAAAGTATGAAATCTATGCAGCGGATTTGAGAAAAAAGTAAATAATACGAAAGATGCGATGAGTATGCGGGGAAAGGGTTAAGAAGGGATTTAGCTAACACTTCCTAAGAATGCGTTCATGTTATGCGGTCATGTTACACACATACAACAGCAAGTCATCTCTCAATGTAAATGCTATGGCTACTAGTTTTAGAATGCATGCGATGTATGTGATGGTGTTTATAGGACCTTCGTTTAAGCATCTACTCTTGTCTATACGATGATGAATGACACACATATATACAAGGCGACTGCATACTCACCTAACCTATCTCTAGGGTACATGTGATGCATGATGGCAAACAGAGCTTTTCTCTAAGTATCTATCTCTAGCTTATGCAGATCTAATCTTGCTCTCTCAAGTCTAGATTCTAACCCAGCTCTCTCAAGTCTTAGGTTCTTTCTTTAGACTCTCTCTCGAGTAGCCCTAAAAGGTGATGGGTGCAACATAAGACAAGATGATCGCATGCAATGAAAATCCTAGGTTATGTTAGCTAAGTACTTCTCAACTCATTCGATAGATTTAGCTACTCATGCGTAATTTACAAAGAGTGAACAGATGTAGAAAAGAAAGTTCCATTCTATATATATATAATCGAAGTACAGAATGATAATGCGGAATAAGAATAAAGAGCCTGGTAATAATTTCTTGCTTCTCAAGGCTTTTACACTGTTCTTCTCTACTCTACTCAAAAGATATTCTTGCTCTCGCAAGAGCTGGCCCTCTCTCTATTTTTCCACGCTCCCTGGGTTCTCTCTCGAGCTGACTAGGACGATCTTCTGGCGTCTTTTCCCTTCTCTTGCTTCCCCCTTCTAAGTATAAGAAAACTAAGAACAAGGCAAACTATCCAAACTCTAAGATCTGGGTGAACTCACTAACTGAACGAACTCCTTCACTAAAGGTGGTCTGCGGTATTTATAGAGCTTCAGGGTGAAAAGCTTCTTCTCTCTTATGATTGCACTGATGGGATGGCATTAATTCTCTGTCTGATGTGCCGAATAATTGTCACAGAAAAGTTGAGTGTACTTGCTACAGTAGGTCGTTAACGGCTTGTCAACTTAATTCGGAATCGATCATCATCAGCTTTCTGTCCCATCATGATTTATTAAGCTTTCACCTAGATGCGCCTACCTTGATTCACCGGCTCTATGTGGCCACCTTCTTGAGCAGATTTTTGTGAGCGAAAATGATTTCTTTTCCTTGCGATTGCAATCTCTTAATGCGCTCGGACGTTAATTTCTTCGGATTGCATTTCCACCTTGCACCAACTCATTTTCTGCACAAAAGTACATAAGTTAGCTATTTTAATGCGATGGACGCCTGTAATCGCAATGTTGTGAACTTAATACTTTTGGATGCAATATTGTATATTTTGACTATCGCAATCCTACATTGTTCTATAACTTTGCGCTGTAATAACATGCATTTCTGCCCGTTATTAAGAGATTCTGCATTGAGGGAACGTGATTGTCACGAAGATAGCTTCAGAGCACAGCGTTGCTAATCCGTTTGCAAAGGTCCTTACGGCTATAGTGTTTGAGGGTTACTTGTAGAGTATGGGTTTATGGCATAGACCACGGCTGGACTAAGGCAACTGGGAGATCTTGTATTGAGCTTGTTATGCCCTAGCTTACTGTTAGGTGTACTTATATTTTATTATCTTATACACCCCACTCGCTTTAAGACATGTGTTTGTTCGCGAGAATGGATTCCTCGTCAAATCAGTTTAGGGGGTGGGAGATTGTTGGGGTTGATACCCTAAATCTCATAGGGTTCTATAGTTTGTAAACTTTGTACGAACAAACTCTTATGTGATTAATAATATATGATATTTTTATTCACTTTGTCTATAAACTATGTGATATTTTAGATGCATTAACCACAAACCAATAAACTAACATCCAAGGTTATCGTTGTAACTTTAAAATGTATGTGGAGACATACAAGTGGATCATGTTTAACTGATAACCTAAATGGTCTGTAGTAGATGGATAAGGTTGGGTACCTTATCCTAGTGATACTACGAGTATGGCCCGCTTTGTAGGTGTTACAATTATTGTAAAGTGCTACAAATGATCTAATCGTGATCATTCATGTATTAGACTTGCGAGCGGGAATATTTTATAGAAAAGAGTTTGTATAAGATCAGACCAAAAAATGTTTCGTCTCATTATATAACACCGTTCATAATAGAGACTTTCATTTCACTAGAATGACCATAGGTAATATGACCTTAATCCTAAGTGAGTGTTGAACTCCTGCCTATGAGGACAATCCTTTGATTTGTACGGATGAGAGTGGCTAGATCGCCGACTCCACAAGCCTACCATTTTGCGGATTCGTCTGATTGAAGAGCTGGGAACACAACTACACAAGATGGAATTCACTCCTTCCTCGAAGCAGGGGTAAGTAGATAAATTACTCCCTTAAGGGCTGATTTCGAGTCTTGAACAATGTGACGCTACACCCTTTCCTAGCCCAAAAGGGGTTTAGTCATAGTAGAACTATGATCTGTTTTTCATTAGAGGAATTAGTGGTACTTAAAATGTTAGGTGTAACTATAGGGGCAAAACGATAATTTGGCCCAACTGTACTTACGAGCAATTTGTGAAGGGTCATCGTACTGTTGATTGGTTATATCTAATGGACACAGAAATATATTTGTAGTGCGAAGAGTGCAGCTATTGGCCTTTAGTGGAGTGTTCGACAGTTAAAGGATGGTGGATAATGTAATTAAAGAGTTTAATTAATTATTCATGTACTGTTGGAGCTTCAAGCTACAGGTTCATAAGGTCCCCTTGGTAGCTCAGAAGGATTTAGTTGAGAAAAAGTTTTTGGGTTAATTTGAATTGTTCAAATTAATAAAAGGGATTTTAATTATATATAATATAATTATATTGATTCAATTATATATGATATAACTGTTATAATGTATTTGATACATTATAGTTTAATTGGAGGAAATAAATATTTTAATGAGATTCAAATATATTTTCTATGAATGAGATTTATAGTTGTATATTTATATTAAATGTCATAAAATAGAGAAAATGAACTACATATGATACAATATTAAAACTATAAGTTATGTGTTATATTTGATATAACTTATAGTTTAATATAAATAAGATATGATAAGTTAGTTATCATATTTATTTATATTAATTTTATTATTTTGGATAATAATTCCTAATTTCTCTCCAACCACCTTTGTGGGGTTAATTGGATTTTTGTGGAAAATGGAATAAAAGAAAATAGTTTTCTTTTCTTCTAGACAACACTACATGACTGCAAGTTTTCTATACGATGAAAGAACGGAAACGTTATGTGTTCTCAATCTTCTTCCTCTTCTAAACTAAAATAATCCCTCCAAACCAAAATAGTCGAAGCACACCACTCCTAGACTCTCACCTTGAGAATACTCAAGGCTCCCTGTGGTAGCGTTTGTTTTGGTTCGAGAAGTTCTTAAAAAGGTTCTTCATGTTTTTTTGTTGAGTTCAAGATTCATGATCATTCCAGGGATTTACAAGAAGAAAAGTTCTTCAAAGGTAGTATCTTTTGAACCCTATTTATTTATAAAAAGCATGTTGTAGTTTGTTTATGAATTCATATACTGTATGTTTACTATAAATTTAGCTTTTCAATCAAAATGGAATTTGGATGATCCACTTCCGTTCAAGGATCTCTTTAAAACGAGTTCCTTTAGTCACAAGATATAAAGAAAGACTAGTTGCTAATAACGGGCAGAAATGCACATTATTACGGTACTAAGTTATTAAACAATGCAAGTTTGTGTTATAAAAGATATAAGATTGCGTCCAAAAAGCAGTAAGTTTATGACATTGTAGTCGCAAGTGTTCATCGTATGAAAATAGTTAACTTTTGTATTTTTAATGCAGAATATGCGTTGACACAAGGTGGAAAATACGATCACGAGAAAGCAATGGTCGAGCGCAGCATTACTGCAAGGCTTTGCGGTGATTTGTGCTCGCAAACATCTGCTCAAGAAGGATTGCCGTATAGAGCTACCGCAACTTGGTGGGCGCATCTGGGTGAAAAGTATAATAAATCATGATGGGACAGAAAGCTGATGATGGTCGAGTCCGAATTAAGTTGACAAGCCGCTAACAAACTACTGTAGCAAGTACACTCAACTTTTTGGTGACAAATATTCAGCGCATCAAACAGAGAATTAATGTCATCCCATCAGTGCAATCATAAGAGAGAAGACGCCTTTCAACCCGAAGCTCTATAAATACCGAGGGCAACCTTCAGTAAAGAAGTTCAGATAGTTAGAGAATTTTTCCTTTGATAGAATAGCCTTGTTCTTAGTTTTTCTTGTATTTTAAGGTGGAAGTGAGAGAAGCGAGATTGTACCGAGAGATCGTTCCGGTGAACTTGGAAGAGTGTCGGAAGCGTCGAGATCAGAGAGAGTGCCAACTTCTGCGGAAGCAAGAATATCTTTTGAACAGAATAGAGTTAACTGTGTAAAAGCCTTGGGAAGCAAGGGATTGCTACCAGGCTCTCTATCCTTATCTTCCATTGTCATTTTGTACTTAAACTTATCTATAGAAATGGAATCTACTTTTTTATATCTGTTCACTCTCTGTTTATTACGCATGAGTAGTTAAATTTGTCGAATGGGTTGAGAAGCACTTAGCAAGTTTAATTGGGGATCTTCATTCTATGAGATTATCTTGTATTATGTATGCATCATTCGTCCGTTAGAGATACTCAGAAGGGTAGTCTAAGGATAGAATCTAGGCTTAGAAAAGCCAGGTTAGAATCTAGGCTCGGGAGAGCCAGATTAGAACGCATAATCAAGAGATAGGAGCTTAGGAATAAACACTGTTTGCTATTAACGCATCACATGCATCCTAGAGATAGGATATGATTGTGTGCGGTCATCTTGTCTTTGTGTGCATCTTGCATCATCGCATAGAAAAGAGTAGAGACTTAGGAATAAGCCCTATGGACACTATTGCATTCAACACATGCATCCTAGAACTAGGAGCACCGCATTTACATTGAAAAATGATTTGCTGTCGCATGAGTGTAGCATGATCGCATAGTTTGACGCATTCCCACGAAACGCTAGCTAAAGACCTTCTCAACTCGTTCCACTACATACTCAGTGTATCTACCGCATAATCGATCTTTTCTCAAATCCGCCGCATACATTTATTTTATACCGCAAACAACAATCCAAACAACTATTTGATTTACTTGTTACTGCAAAGTCTTCTAGAAAATTATCACCGCATACTGTTTTCCCTAGTCCCTGAGTTCGACCCTGGACTTATCAGGAAACTCAGTGGAATTTATACTTGGATTCTGTTGAGAAAACTTGTTGCTCAATGCATTCCCATCACCTTATTTCATTCCATTATTTCATCACGTAAAATAACACATCAGTTGCACAAGATTTTTCACAAAGACTTGATATTAATTATGAGGAGACATATTCTTCGATGGTGGATGCAATTGCACTAAGATATTTAATTGGCATTGGTGGATGCAATTGCACTAAGATATTTAATTGGCATAACTATGTATGAAAGTATGGATATGCATCTTATGGATGTAGTCACGACATATTTATATGTAACTCTTGATAACGATATTTATATAAGAATCCCAGAAAGATTCAAGGTTCCTAAAACATATAAATAAAATTCTCGGGAATAGTATTCAATAAAGTTCTAGAGATCACTATATAGATTGAAACAATCAGGATGAATGTGGTACAATCGTTTGAGTGGATATTTGTGGAAAGAAGGATATCAAAATAATTCAATATGTTTGTATTTCTTTATAAATAAATCATAGTTAGGATTTGCAATTATAACTATATATGTCGATAACTTAAATATAATTGGAACTCCTGAAGAGCTTTCAAAGGTAGTAGAATATCTTAAGAAAGAATTTGAGATGAAAGATCTCAGAAAAAAAATTTTATTTTGGTTTGCAAATTGAGCATTTAGTCAATGGGATATATGTTTATCAGTCAACATATACAGGAAAAGTTCTGAAAAGGTTCTATATGGACAAAGCATATCCATTAAATATTCCAATGGAAGTCTGTTCATTGGATATAAAGAAAGATATATTTCGACCTCAAAACGATAATGAAGAACTTCTTAGTTCTTAAGTACCATATCTAAATGCAATTGGTGCACTTATGTATCTTGCTAATAATACACGACCAGATATTGCATTTTTAGTAAATTAATCAGCTAGATATAGTTCTTCTCTAAGGAATGATCGATATTGTTTTATTTTCAAATAAATTAAATTTTAATCTAGTTGGTTATGTAGATTTCAGATATTTATCTGCTCCACACAAAATTATATCTCAAATAGGTATCTATTCACATGTGGAGGAACTGCTATATCATGAGGATCGATGAAACAGACCATAATGGTCATTTTCTCAAATCATGCTGAATTCTTGCAATTCACGAGGCTAATCGAGAATGTGTATGGCTAAGATCAATGACTCAGCACAATCATGAAACATGTGGCTTGTCTTTTAATAAAAATCTTCCAACAATATTATACGAAAACAACACAACATGCATATCCCAAATAAAATAATGATATATTAAAGAAAATAGAACAAAGATATTTTACCAAAGTTTTTCTACGCTCATGATCTTGAAAAAAATGGTGACACCACTGTATAACAAATTTGTTTGAAGGATAACCTGACAGACTTATTTACAAAATTATTACCAATCGCAACCTTTGAAAAATTAGTGCACAACATTAGAATACGACGAGTCGGGGATCTTTAGTGATATTTTCATGAGAGGAGTAAATATATTGTATTCTTTTAGGAGTATATATTATATGAAATGTGTACTCTTTTTCATTCACTAGGGTTTTTTCCCATTGGATTTTTCCTACTAAGGTTTTAGTGAGGCATATGTCATATATATAATGGGCATCTAAGGGGGAGAATTATAAATATTATAATATGTGTTAGACATATGCCCAAGCTTAGTGTCAAAAGTCAAATCTTCTCCTTCTATTACCACATATGTTGGCCATATTTCATACAACAATTTGTGCTTGATATCCAAATGTGTCACATCTTACTTGCCAAAATCCCTATAAATAAGTTGTTATTTGTGGACTTTTAAGACACATACATTGGGCAAAATCCATGAATTTTGAGAAAGTGGAGAATCTTGAGAAATTTTCATATTTTATATTTTTTTATTGATTTAGTATATATTATATTATATTCTTTTTAATATTATATGTTACTGGTATCCATGTTGACGTTGTGCTCCTCAAATTCACAACAAAGATAATATTTAAACAAAGGAAATTTGAGTTCTTTGCTGGATCTAATTACCTAAACGTCCTTATCATCTTTTTTTTTTTCTTCCTTTTTTTAAGTTTAAAATATACGAATATTTGTGAATATTTCAGTTCTAAATCTTTGATTTTTTTTTTTTTTTTTTTTTTACAATTCAATCTTTGAATTTTATGAGAGAGAAATGGAAGAAATTAGAGAAATTGAGAGAATAGCTTTTAATTAAAAAGTGGATTCTTTTCATAAAAAAAAAAAAAAAAAAAAAAAAAAAAAAAACAACAACAACAAATTTGAGTTCTGTTTTTCACTCGAATCTAATTTATGTACTAGAACATAAAATAAAATAAACGTGTGCTTTCCACTATAGAATCCAAAGATAAGAGTAATAAGTAAGCTAGAGTAATAAGTAAAGATTGCACTGGAATAACTAAGGCTTTTTTTAATCATTTTATTTTTGAAAAATAAGCCTATGCATACTACTTTTGCCTCTAAATATCTTCCTTTGTTATCTACTTTTCACTAATCGTTTAAAAAAACTAAGCTAAAATTTGAGAACTAAAAAAAAGTAGCTTTCAAAAGTTGGTTATATTTTTGAAATTTGGCTAAGAATTCAACCAATGTACTTAAAAAAAGATGCAAATCATTATAAGAAATGTGTATGAAATAGGTTTAATTTTTAAAAATAAAAACAAAAATCAAATGGTTACCAAACGGAGTCTAAATTATATGGGAGTGACAATACCTAACTTAATCAAACAAATAAAACTTTAATATTCCCACATGACCACTCATTGGAATATCGAGTTTAATTGAATTTTTCACTCTAATGCAGGTCATCGTTTTGTCGTGTAAGGTTTGAGAGAATCGTTTGATATGCTATTGTCTATCATATTTGGTGCAAACTTAATCTTTGTGTTCATAGTGTTACCTTACACGCTCATTGGGTGGTTAGCTTTGGAGTTTTTGTACGGAAGGCCCAAGATTCAAATTTGCTCGAAAAATAGCCTTTTGCTTATGTCAACCACGTGTAAAAGTACCATCTTGTTCCCAAACCGTGCATGAGGGCTTGGTGCTCAAACAAATTCTCGTTCCTTCATCTCGTTTCTCACTCCTTCTCTTTGTGCCTTATAAGACACAATTGAAATTTTTTTCTTCGATTTTTTTCCCTTGTTCAGATTCTTCCTCTCGCTTTTCGCTTTTACCTCTAGCTTCTCATTCTAGTTTTTTACTCATTTTTTTTTTGTTCTTTATCAGACACAACAATAATTTTTTTCTTCAATTTTTTTCTTTGTTAAGATTCTTCCTCTAGCTTGAAAAAAAACTGCAAAACAAAGAATGAAAAGAAAAAAATTGGAGAACAAAGAAGAAGAAGAAGAATGATGCAGAAAAAATGGAAGAAGAAGATGAGGCACATGACCAAAAAAAAAACAAATAGTTAGAAAAAGAAATGAAAAAAAAAAAGCGAAGGAAGAAACGAAGAAAAAAAAAAGAAGAAGAAGAAGAAGAAGAAAGAAGAAAAAACACAGAAAAAAAAAATGAAATTGCAAAATGAAGAAGAAGAAAGAAGGGTTAAAGTAGTAATTTCACAAAATATTGACATTAGTAGACTAAAATTAATTTGTTCTGAAACTTGGGGCTACTTTTCATTTGGACCCCTATAAAGGGTCCCTCTATACCATCATTCCGTTAATTTTGTTGTTCTCGGTTAGCTCGTGGCTTCTATTGAAGGGACTCAAATAGGGTTCATCTTCTTGGGATCTTTTTCGTTGAGTAGTATATGTCTATTCTATGTATTTGGTTTGTATTTTTTTGTTAATGTATTCCTCTTAATTCCTTTAGTAGTATTTTTGTGTTTTGATTGTGCCTTGACTTCAAGTAAATTGCAAAAACTACTCTTGAAGTACGATGGTGGCAATAATTACATCATTAAATTTTCAATTTTAAAAATTAACCTCAAACTTTTAAATGTGTAAGAATTGAATCCCAAAACGTTAGTAAAAATTATTTCTCTAGTATTAAAATACTAAAACAGTTGATTTTGATAAGTTGAAGGAAATGGGTTGTTTTTGAAATAAACGATATGGCCTTTTAACTCTCTCTCCTTAACTCCCCGAATCGTTGGGGAAGAACATAATGAAACTATGGAAAGAGTTAAACAAACTTTACAACGTTACATAGAACTGCAGGACATTATAATTATCTGGATTGCACGAAAAAATGAGTGTTTCTTATCACAACTTTTTTTTTTTGTAGCACCTCTGGTCCATCCTTTAACTCTGCTTCTACCATCCCCCTTCCGCACACCTTGGTGCTTGCCTCTGGACTCTTCGACTGGAACGTAATAGAAGAATATTTAATGAGAAAGCCATCATGTTGGGCCAATTATGGGATATCTCATCAGTCTTGCTGTTTTATGGAGTACTAGATTTAAGTTATTTTACAATTATGATGCATTCTTGTATAACTCTCAATTGAAAGACTTTTCTCTAGCCTCTTTCCTTTCTTTTTTTTTTTTTATCGTACTTTAACTCATGCGCCTTGTATATTTCCCTTCCATCTATGATATGTTTCCTTTTGGACCGGGATGTGATAAAGGCACTAAGGATGTTTCAACCTAGTTGAGATGTCTGGGTACGCTTCCTGATCCCTCAACCTATCAATATCTTTCAAAAAAAGAAAAAAACGATATGCCTTAAGATACTGGTTTATCGTGGCAAAATGTCCTAACGAAAAATTAATGAGAGATCGCCAACGGGAAAGTGGATGATTGAAGGAGAAGGAAATGACCATAGATGAAACTTGAAAGGGGAAGGTAGAGAGTGAAATTAGAAAGAGAAATAAGAAATATATGAGAAATATTGTGTAAGATGGGTTTAATTATTACATTTATCATAGTTTGAAGGTTAAATTTTTATTCTTGAAAGTTTTGGGATCCAATTTTTACATCTTTTAAAATCAGAGGGTCTAATTTTTAAAATTGAAAGTTTAGATGTGTAATTATTATCACCATTTACTTTAGTGGTAGTTTTTGCAATTTGTCCAATTATTTATTCATCTATTAAGAATCACTTTTTAATTTATTATAAATTGGAATCAATTGATATTAACAATTTAACTTTCTTAAAAATATGCCATCTTGATCGCTAACGATTTACAAATTTCAAAATTTCCATTTAATACTAATATATTTTTACAAATCTGTTCCCTCATAAATTTTTTATTGATTTAGGTTTGGATTGGGAGTGAAAAACAATTGTGGGAGAATCTTAACCTTTTGCAGTTTGGTAGATATGATATTCATTTAAAATCTTAACTTTTTTATTTCAACTTCTGCCAAAAAAAAATGAAATAAATAAATATATTCTCTCTAGTTATTATTTAAAAAAAAAGTATAAATATATTATTCCTTTCATGTCTTTTCACTTTTCAATTTTTAATAACATTTTTTCAACTTTTATTAGATAATTTAGATGGAAATATGGTTTATTTTCAATTAAAGCCTATAAAATTTGAAGTAATTATCTTAGTAATTTTGATATAAAATATCAATACATAATTCAAATAATATGTCTACTTTAATTATTAATAGCTAGAATATACAATGTCATATTAATTTTATCAAATACGTTAGTATGCTTTTTTTTAGTTTAAAATTGAAATTTATTGAATACTATTTTTATTTCATGTCACATGTGATTTTTCTGAAAGCATTGTCAATTTTGTGTAACCATTATTTATTTTATTGTCAATTTTGTATAACCATTATTTATTTTAAACTTATATATAGTAATTTAGATTAAACAAAAATAAATTGTAAATCTAATATAGTATGAAAATAACAGAAATAATAAATACACTTTAACCCATATAATTAAATTACACTAATCTACTTACGATCATGTATAAAAAGATTAAAAATTATTATTGTCATTATTTCAAACTCTAAAAATATCATTATCATAACTTAGAGAATAATCACAAAATTAATTTTTACATATCAACTGTCATGTTGATTTATAATAATGTTTCAAGTAAAGTAATATCATGAATATCTTTTAATTTTTACCGTTCAATTACCATTCATATTTTAACATAAAAATCTTCTTACGGGAACCATTTTAAAATTTAAATTAGGTCAAAATGAAAAAAATTCAAAATCTACCCTACAAGTTAAATAGTTTTAACGAAAAAACTTTAGTCACAAGTTCTATGACGAAAATATAATTGATTATAAATGTTACGACGAAACATAAATTTGACGCTAACAAGTTTCGATAAAATAGAAATTCTCTATAATTTTTGTAACGAAAATTCAATTGGCCGTAGTATACTTGCAATGAAGT
Organism: Benincasa hispida; assembly: GCF_009727055.1. Lineage (NCBI taxonomy): Eukaryota > Viridiplantae > Streptophyta > Magnoliopsida > Cucurbitales > Cucurbitaceae > Benincasa > Benincasa hispida. The sequence continues at coordinate 4,066,735 of NC_052350.1, forward strand.
CACATAAGATTACGACGATTTGTTGCTTTTGTTAAGAAAATCCCTTCTTAGCTTGATTTTGATCTTCTTAGTTAAGCTCGGTAGGTAGATTCTTGCTTCTTTTTTTTTTTTTTTAAGTTGAAATTTTGTTATTTGAGAGATTAAAAGAGCGATTTGAATGTTATTTATATAACTTATGTTCAATTAGAGACTACTTTTTGACTAAAGTGATAGAAATTGTAATTTATTTAATTGTAGTTGGAGGTTATTTGTGTGATTAAAGTTTGGTTTGGACTTTATTTTTGAGTATCTTGCTTGTAATTAAAGTTTGATTCTTATCTTATAGTATGATTTGATTTGAAGCCAACTTTACGATTCTTGTCCTATTGAGTTTATTGAACAATAAAATTTTACATTTCAGATATGAATCATGTTCTCTATGTTAATGAATTGCGAGATTTTAGTATGGATTTCTTGTAATCTCTCCATTTCTTTTCTTTTTTGTGCTCTTTTGATTGTCTTTAACCAGGATGGGGGGTGTCATTTTGTCTTGAATCAAAATTAAAGTTTGTATATGGGTGAAAAAAATTTTATTTGGATCTTATTGTATAATTTGAGGTTGTTCCCTTAGATGGACTTTTATGATTATTTATTCACATACTTTTCTTTTTTTTTTTTTTGTTTAGAGACTTCATTTCAAAGTTAATGTTTCTTTTCGGTTAAAGCTCCTTGAAAGTATGTAGTTTGTTTTTTTTTTTACTATTTCTTTTATTATTCTTGCTTTTTAATTTTTTGTTGAAACTTTGTTGTGGAGAGGTTTAAAGGATGATTGGGGTGCTAGGTCAAGAATGTTTTTACATAGGATATCGAGATTTATTTTGTATTAATTTTTTTGGAACTACTACTTATATTTAAAGTGTAATAGTATAAAATCATTATGTGAGTTTGGTATAGTGGTATTGGAGTGGCCTCCGTACCTAGAGTTCAGTCTCCCACCCCATCGTTCTAGCTAGAGGCATAATTAAAGATACAAAAGATAATTTGGGATAGTTTAATTCTTTTTTAGTGGATGGAAGGATTCAAACTAAACCGGCCTCTTGACTAATGAATTAACTCATGATTAAAATATAAGAAAACTTTGATATTATAATTTTTTTTTAGAGATTATACTATTTTTTATGGTAACTAATTAATTATTGTTATTATTGTTCTACTGACTTCTTGTTGCCTCAAACTCCAAATCAATACTGCTACAAATGGTATGAATGGACCATTCTCTCCACTTAAGGTTAACACCAACCACACACACATATAACACACTTTCAACTAGGACAAAGTACACATAACCCTATCATCTTCCTTGTAAGTTTGAATTCTCAATTCTAAAATTATTATAAATACACGTATAAAAATAAAATATTTAAAAATGAAAAATTAAGTCTTTAATCTCTTAATCGAAAATATGTATCTTACGAGTTAGATCTCAAATTTCAAATAACATCCACCATTAAATATTATTTATCCTTATAAAAAAGACATTTCTCCTTTTATTGGTAGTGGATGAAAATAAATAAATAAATAAAATAATTAAGTTGACCCTCAATCTTTCTCCTTTTATTGGTGGATCTAAATTAATTCCACAATAATGTGGAGCATTTATACTTCTCTATGTTTGATACTTTATCATTTTTATGTAAATAACATATTAAGTGGAGAAAAGAAGATTTGAGTTTTGGACAAAACTTTTAAAACTACTTAATATTTTTTATATATAAAAAAAAAGCATTCAAACTTCAAATTAATGAACTATTTAGATAGATTAGAGAAAAAAATATTTTTAAAAAAATAATTTTATTTAAATTCGTTCAAATAGACTTTGAAAATATTTCAAAAGTTATTTTAAATGATTCTCAACCACTTTAATTTTTTTTCAATAAATTATTTTCAAAATTAAACACTAAAAATATTAAACCAAACATATCTTTAAACTTTTTTTTTTTTGTTAACATTACATTTTCTTCACGTGGATAAAAATTCTTATCTTCTCATTTTTCTCTACACGAATGACTATGTGATAATTCCTTTTGCTATTTAAATTTACTCACTTATGATAAATTATAATTATAATCGATATAATGGTTAGTTTAACAATTCAATTGATTCAATGAGCAAAGTCTTAGGGGTTTATTATTATTATTATTATTATTATTATTATATGTTTGGTGAGCAAATTGAAAATAAATTTTATTTAATTAATGGGTCGAATTACTAATTTGTTCACAATATTGTTAAATAATTAATAATAATTAAAAGAATACTTTCATCCCTAATGTTTCATGAAATAAGAAATAATTTAGTCTTTCATTTTTATTACATCTTAACTTAGCTTTTCACATTAATTACTATGATAAGTTGTACTCACTTTGGCATTATAATAATGTAACTTTATAAATACATTTGACCCCTAATAAATTTTTCTAGTTATGCAAATAAGAAAATCACATTAAATATTAGTGTCATTGTTCATGAAGGGATGATTAAATCATTACAAATTATAAAATATAGTGACAAATTATTACATGTATATTAAAGTTTAGGAACTAATAGATTGCTATAAAACTGAAAGTCAAAAAATTAAAATGGTTGCAAATTAAAGTTTATATACTAGATTGTAACTTCTCTAAAGGTTGAAACACTAAAAGCTTTTTTAACCATCCATAAATTAATTTGGTCTAGGTAGTTTTTCTTAACCATCAATTAATTTGGTTTGTATAGTTTGAGTTTAGTTCCTTTGAATATAAAATTTTCAATTGGTTCATCTTCATATGATTTAAGTGTGAGAAAGTTTAGTATTTCATAAATTAATTCATTTCATAATTATTTTAAATTAATTAATATACATTAAAGTTTAGTATTTAATGAAAAAAAAGAGGTTAAAAGTGTAAAATCTTGAAATTTAGAAATCATTGAAACAAAACTCAAATCTCAAAAGTAAAATAACCTTTTGAAACTTGAGACTGAATCGAAACCAAACTGATCAAAACATAAGAATTAAAGTATAACATTTTGAAGTTTAGTAATCAAATAGAAACTAGACCCAAAACCTAGGAACTAAGAGGGCATTTGGGGCAAGGGGTTGTTTATTAAAGTCCTAGGTTATTATAGTTAGGTTGTAATAGTTTGTATTTGGATGGTAGATTATTTTAGTTTTGGTTATAATAGTATGTGTTTGAGGTATAAACTATTTTAGTTTGAAAAGAAAATAGTAAACACGGTAACAAAGAACAAAAAAAAATTGATGAAGGTAAAATAGTAAAAACTATAGCAAATAATAAATATTATAGCAAATGAAGGTTTTGAAATAGTGTTGATAGTAATTAATTGAAAAATACAAAATAGTATTTACTGTAGTAAAAAGTAATTATTATAGCCTTAAAATAGTTCTCGCCTCAAACAAACCATAAAAAGATATCTTTCTCAAAAATTTAGTAACCTCACAAATGGTTTATAATTTTTTTTAGTTCATTTGAAAACTTAATATTTTCCTCTTACTTTTTACTAAGCTTATTAGAAACATCAAGTCATTGTCACTATAAGACGAATTAAAACAAAATTCTTAGTGTACTATAAAAGAAAAATCAATAAAACAAAACCTAAAAGCCTACTCTATGAAGGCCACAATGATAACTATGTTATATATTTTTGTTTTGTCCTTACATTACAAGTGTAAAGATTGAGACCTTTTAATATGCGTAGTCTTTTTAGTTACGTTGCTTAAAAAATTTATTTGAAATTAATTTTTCTTAAAATAAATAAATAAATACCACTATCTTTTACCTGAGAAAAAAAAAAAAAAAAAAGAACCGACCAATATATCGAAAGGAAACCTTGCACTATGAGATGTAGAGTACCGTTAAATGAATAATGACAAAAATAATAACATAATTATAAGAGAATTGTACTTAAAAAAACTATATATAATAGAGAAAATTGATAATTGGATCTGATAAAACCATAGGATAAGAAGTGGTAGTGAAAAGAAAAAAAAAATCTATAAGATAATTGTATTGAGAAAACAATACAAGGAAATTTATTGGACTAAAAATAAAATATAATTTTACTATTTGCCCACTAATTAAAAGTATAGTTATCTCGTGCAAAGTTTTAACATTATAATATGCTTATGGAGTGGTTTAGGCGCATATTAGGTGATTAGAGCCACGTTAAAAAAAGAGTTGTTTTAGGATAAAAGAAAATGAAACAATTTATTTAAAAATATAGTAAACTGTGGCTATCTATTAATGATAGACCGCGATAATAGATGTCTCTCACAACTATCTTCCACTGATAGATTTCTATTGTGGTGTATCGCGATCTATCACTAATAAACAATGATACTTTACTATACTTGAAAACAATTTCAACAGTTTTACCATTTAAAACAACCACTCTTAAAAAATTAAATAACATGTTCACGACTAATAATAATAAATAACTAATAAGAGCTTAGCTCAATTGACATTTATATGTGTTAAGGACCAAAAGATCCATGATTCAAACTCTCCATCTCCATTTATAATAATAATAATAAAAATAATAAAATAGTAAAATAATAAAAAAATAACAATTTCCTAACAATAGTAAGGGTAGTTGTAATCACTACTAAAAAATTATATTACTTGACGTTTTTTGGCAATCAAAATCAGTGTTACTTGACGTTTTTAAAAACGTCAAGTAATCCTATGTCAAGAATAAGAGAAAAAATTTTACTGGCTAAAAGCATCAAGCTGTAATTTACTTAATATGTTATAACTATCAAGCATATAAGATATGTTGACTTATTTTAAGTGTCAAGTATCTAAATTCTTGATATTTATTATGAATAAGGTTTTCATAACTTGATAGTTTTTACTTGTCAAATGTAATTTCTTCTTAACACCCAAAAACTGAGAACTTAATGAATACTTGATGCCTTTTGCTTGTCAAAGTTTTTTTTTAAAAAAAAAAAAATATACTATTAGAATTACCTATATAATTGCTCACGTTTTGAAGTCCAACAATGATATAGATGATCATCATTTTATTAACAAAATTGTTGGAATGCCTTGAATTTGTTTGTTGGCGCTTCGAACAACCAAGTACGGGGGTCTCGCTGGAGATGTTGACAGTAGGAGGTCTATGATTGGCTATGTGTTTACTCTTAGTAGTTTTGTTGTTAGTTGGAAGGCAACCTTACAGCTTACAATTACTTTGTCTACTACTGAAGCAGAGTACATGGCCTTGACAGAAGCTGCTAAAGAGGAATATGACTAAGGGGGTTAGTTGGTGATCTTGGTTTGCATCATGACCAAGCTATTGTACATTGTGATAGTTTGAATGCAATATGCCTAGCCAAGGATCAAGTTCACCATGAGAGAACTAAGCACATAGATGTAAGATATCACTTCTTAAGAAGTGAGCAGAGAGTTAAAGTGATGAAAATTGGTACTGCCGATAACCCTACTGATATATTCACCAAATCGGTCCCACAAGGCAAGTTCCAACATTGTTTGGACTTGCTGAATGTTTTGAATTGTTAGTGGCCACCTTTGTGGGACACGTTGAGGCATGAGGGAGAAGTTTGGGTACGTCTGGCAATATTAATTTATGTTGCATTTGGTACATCTGTTATATAGGAGAGAATTCAAGTCAAGGTGGAGATTTGTTAGAATGCCTTGAATTTGTTTGTTGGCACTTCGAACAACCAAGTACGGGGGTCCGCTGCTAGGTCAGCAAGCCAGGGTCCAAGGGTGGCGCACCTTGGTGGGGGTTCGGGGGCAACGCCCTCGAAACCTATTCAGAATTCGTATTTAGCATATTTATTTATTTATAGTTATTTACGATTATGACCCTAGGGTTTAGAGTAGTGCGTTGTATAAACTATCTAACCCTAGAGACGCCGTTTGATGTAATTGTCTGAAAACATTCTCTCTAATAATATTGTTCTCCCTCTACCCATTGACATAGCTAACACACAGTGAACCACGTATATCTGTGTGTCGATCTTCTTTATCTCTACGTTCTTTTTTGTATTTTTTAATTGTCAATTTCGTAACAAAAGTAAACAAACAACACATATATTGAACTACTTAAGCTTCTTGAATCAATCAAAACTTTCCACCAACTTAGCTTACAAATAAACAATACACATTTCCAATATTGTCAACCATATTAACAAATAATATATATTCACAAATATATGTCTACAACATTACTAAACTAAAAGTTATATAAATAATTCCAAAATTACAATTCTATACTACAACACTAACAATCTCGTGAATAATTCAAAAGTTACAAACTATCTCTCCCAAAAGTGATTAAAACTCATTTGGACACAATATACTTAATAACAAAAAATGAGTTATATATATTATCCTTAATTATAAAACATAGAGCATGTGTAATAATAAGAAAGAGAGACTACACCCTCTTCCAAGCACCACAACACTCGTAGGTAACTCCAAAATCAAAGCCTCATTAGATGTTATCCTCAACTCCTTGAAATCTACAAACAAAAAGAAAAGAACATTAAAACCAACAACTTTAAGTCTAAATAATACCTCCAAGAAAATATATAGATCAACTTATTGAAGAATAGTTCGTACATTTAGTTGAAGAGTCACATGCCTTTTAACAAACCCAAAGAGACAAATACAATAATGTTATGTTCTTACCTTAACAAAGTCTTAACTTCGAACTCCCTTTTATCTTTGCAAAACACACGCTTCGGTTCCCTTGTAATGTCTAAAACTCTTTCCCAAAAGCCCTTTGATCCACAACCTACTAAGTCCTATCAAGGAGAAAGAAAATGGCAACCATTTCAAAGCATAAGGAAAATGTACATATTAACAAGGAAAATGTATATAATTTTGCTCCTATATAATCCCATCCGCCCAAGGCTGAAAAGATGATATGAAAGTAAAATGAATATTCATAGCACTAAGGTAATTAACTATAAGTAAATTTATTCATAGCATAACTAATTAAGGCCCCACTTAGACTACGAGCGCAACTTCATTTTACTTCCAGAAATATAACAGAAAAACAAATACATATAAAAACGTGAAAATAGCAATGTAAGGAAGGGTGAAAATTGAACGATGGATTCAAGTGAAGTTAAAATGAAACAATTACTATTCCTTGACATTCAGACCATGATCGTAGTTGCTGACAGAACAACTTGTAGATCTGCAACAATAAATCAACTGGACAGGAACATAGAGATCAAATAACAACAAATATTTAACAACATGGAGATTAGGTAATCACTCAAATAACAACAGAACCACCCTAATTAAAAATTGAAAATTCAAACATACAGTAATTAAATTTCAATATTAGCATTATAATTCTTCTTAACATGGGGTCGAGAAAAGGAAAATATATACAGTAGTTAAATGCCTTCAAACTTGGATTCCACGACCTAAACTAAAATAAAAACAAACAATATCAAGTTAAAATGGGTTCACAAGAGCATCATTTTTTCAAATACTTGGAAGATGGGATTTATCACTAAAGGATTGAGAATGCAATTATTAATACCTAAAGAATGTAGAACGTATAATAGTAGAAGTAAATTAAATTAAATTAAATTAAAACAATGTCATATGAAAGAGGAAAATAATCTAAGATGTAGACTAACAAAGTTCCTTAGAAAAATGCATTTTCAATTTAATGAATTTCACAATACAAGAAATTTTTCTTACATGATTGATTTTGGACAAGATAACACATAGACAAGTATATCATTTGGCGATGACACCACATCCTTTAAAAATATATCTTTAGCAACCAATTCAGGAGGACAATGCTTCTAAGATTCCAACAAGGTGAAAAATTAATGAGTTCTATTGTGGGCAACATTAGATCTATGAGGAAAGTTAATGAGTATCCATGGATTTCAAGAATAACCCATAAAACTTATCAAAAGGACGTCGAACAATCTTAAAGTTTTCGGACAGTACCTCAAAAGCTTCTAGGACTTCAATCTAGCATCCAAACATCATGGATAAATTAAGACCCGAGTCAAGCTAAATGGATTAATCAAGATTTAATTAAAAAACCTAAGATACATTGCTAATATACATACATTACCATGAAAATTAATCAACATCTTAATATTTTAAATTTTACAAAGCTTGAAAACAAATGAGATGAGTTATAGATAGAGATACATCAAAATATATATATATACTAATAAATATAATAAATAAAAACAAAAATGAAAAACCCTTAGTGACCTAAGATTTCTACTATACACTAGGAATTACACGTATAAATAAAAAATAATAATTTCAACAAAGAGTGATTAAGTAATTATATCTCTTATAATTAAACTTACGATAGAAAACTTGTCAGAGTATTATGAACTAAAAAAAATAACAATAAAAATCAACTCAAAAGAAATTCCAAAGTCAATAGTTTCAATACCCAATAATCATAGTTTCAATATTCAAAATATATGTAACAGTAAAAGAATAGTAGAACTTGAGATTGCTTTAGCCTAACCTCTTTAAAGTCAAGTGGACAAAATGAAACAGAAAATAAAGTGTTACCAACTCATAATTTAGGAAAAATACAAGCCAGAGACGTTTGTGCTCATCAACCCACCTAGACAGGCGATGCAACCAGCAAAACCACTATATCAAGACTACCCAGAATCCAAAGTAATAATGTTACTATCGTCGAGAATCAAATAAACATTTCCTCTTCACGGAGCAAATGAAATTTTTCCAAAAAAATGAAAAAGACAGTGATAATATTTGAAAAACATGTACCTTCCTGCCAGCAATTTTGCAGGAACGCCTGCATACAGACCGGAGACATCCATATTCTTCGCACTTGATTACCACGATATTTCAGCTTACTGTCAAAACCCCACAAAGGAGAACTCGAGGTTTCGGCAGCCAATGATGATGATGAACACAACCCATTCCCTAAATTGCCAAAAAAATCAGTAATCAGTTCAAGGCAGTGGACGTGATTGGTAGAGGGGATACAACAGAGAGAGCTGAAAGAGACTAGCGTGACACAGATGTTAGGTATGTTTAAATAATAATATGTTTAACTAAAGTATGAGTTATGTATGTAGATTAATTATTTATCACATTGAGTTATTTTATTAGATTACATGATCTAATTAATTAAGGTTAGTACCTGACTAAACGATTGCTTAGTAACGCGAGGTAAATCGTTTACCAGTGTCGAGCTAAGCGATCACATAGACGATCGTTTACCTGTGTCACGCTAAGGATAAGGTAACTTAGTCTTTTGTCCTAATTTGCTTCTTCCCTATGGTGGCTCATTAGGACGAGACTCTGGCACCGAAAGCGAGGGTTACACTTACGCAAAATAGTTAAAGGTTAACGATTCTGGACCGAAAAATGGTGGCTGTTAGGTTCAGTTCCAAGAGTTAGTTCTGCCTAATGGTTGAGAATGTCTCATCCCAGCGAAGGGGCAAATGATCACCCCACCAGTGATGTTTGTCCTGCCTCACCGGGGCATAATTGCAAAATAGAAGTCTATAACTTAGGGTACTTAAAACTGTTTTGCAAAACTGATTGGTTTAAAACTGGTTTAGCAAAATCTAATAAAGTTTTGTTCGTATTTTCAACAACATTTTCAAAAATGGCAACCACCACGTTAGCATTGTTAAGCGCCGAAAATCTTAATGGCGATAATTTCACAACATGGAAACACATGATCACGATGATCCTGATCATCGAGGATCTCATATTCACTCTCACGGAGGCTTATCCTCATATTCCAACTCCCAATGCCGCTTAAAATGTTCAGAAGGCATACGAATGATGGACAAGGGCGAATGAAAAGGCCTGAGTCTACATCTTGGCAAGTCTTTCTGAAGTCTTAGCCAAGAAACATGAGCCTATGGTCTAAGCGCGTGAGATCATGGAGTCCCTGCGGCGGGATGTTTGGACAATCGTCTGAACACCTTATGCATGAGGCTCTTAAATACATATTCAACTCCAAAATGCAAGAAGGAACCTTTGTTCGTGAACATGTGCTAAACATGATATTGTTGGGATTGGTGTCCTAATTCTCCCAGAGTCTCGTTGTATTGTAAAGATACACATTGTTCACTGAATAAAATAAGTGTTATTTAATTCTGGCATTTACTCATATCTAATAAACAAACCTCCTTGGTTATCTTATGTGAACTTAAGCATGCGTATGTAATATACAAGTGGATCATGCCTTAAGTGATAACCTAAATCGGTCTGTAGTATAAGGATTAAAGTGGGATACCTGATCCTAGTGACACTATGGATACAGCTTGCTTTGAGAGGTTTGCAAGTGTTATAAACTACTATAGCTGGTAGATCCTGACCATTCATGTGGAGACGTGGAGCGAAGATGTCCTATACAAAGAGTTTGTATAAGACCTGGACCACGAGATGACTAGACTCTGCATGTAACGCCGTTGATAATAGAGACTTGCATCTCATCTAAATGACCATAGGTGACACGACCGCAATCCTAAGTATTTTGTGAACGTTTGCCTTTGAGGGCGGTTCTTTGATTAGTATGGGTGAGAGTGGTCAAATTGCTAACTCAACATGCCTACCTTTTTGGGGACTTGTCTGATCTGGGAGCTGGGAACTCAATCCACAAAAATAAATTCACTCCTTTCCCAAAGCAGGGATAAATAGAGAGATTGCTCCCTTAAAGGCTAATTCCGGGGCTTAAACATAGTGGCCACAGCTTCCCTTTGGAAAAGAAGACTTGGTTATAGTAGGACTATGACTTATGTTCATTAGAGGGATTAGTGGTACTTAAGGAGACAGATGTAACTATAGGGGCATAACGATTATTGGCCCAATTGTACTTACGAGCGATCTATAAAGGGTTGTCGCACTACTGATTGGTTAAGATGGACATATAATATATCAGTAGTGAGGAGAGTTCAGCTGTCAGTCTTTAGTTGAGTATCTGACAGTTAACGGATGGTAGATCTCGTGAATAAAGAGTTTAGTCAGTTATTCACGTACCGTTGGAGCTTCAGATCTACAGGTCCATGAGGTCTCCTTGGTAGCTTGGATTCTGTTCAGAATCAGTTCTTGGCGTTGATTTGAAATGTTCAAATTGACAAGACGTATTTTAATTATATATGGTATAATTGGTATGATGTATAAGATACATCTAGTGGAGGATTGATGTAAATGAGATTTACATTAAGTACTATGGAATAGAAAAAGAACTATGGTTTATATATTTAATGAGATGAAATATTAAAACTATAGGTTATAAATATAGTATGATAAGTTGGTTATCATTTGTGTTTATAATAATATTAATTATTAGATAAGTAATACTTTTTCTTTTAAATAACTAAAGTAATGGGTGATTATTGGATCATAATAATCGTGAGTTTAAAATGAAAGTGGTTTCTTATTTTGAAAAAAAAGTGTTACAAAAGATTGAAAAGAATTTTGAGTTTTCTCTCGGCGTATAGAAACTCACAGAAGTCGTCAAGTAAATACATATTTACTAAACGACGACTGGGCGAGCTAAACGATCATGCAGGTGCAAGCTAAACGATCGTGCAGTGTTTACTAAACGATCGAATAGCTTTGCTAGACAATCGCTGGCCCAAGGTAAACGATCGTGTAGAGTCTGTACGCAACAGACCGAGCTAAACGTTAGAGCTAAACGATCGAATAGCTTTTGCTAGATGATCGCATAGTTCTATCTAAACGATTTGGAATCGACCTATGTGATAGGTTTCCGACTTCTCCCACTTGCCCAGTCGTGTACGCGATCGTTGTTTCCTCCGTTCATCTTCCTTACACCAAGTCCGAACAAAGCCCACCCACTGGATTCTTACACTGAGAATACCAAAGTGACCTTGTTGGTGGTGTCAGACTCAACTCGACATCGTCGAGTTTTTCTACATGTCGTTTGTGGTGATGTGGTGGTCGTTCGCTGTTGCAGAGGAGTTCGTGACCGAGGAGATTGTTGAGGACGAGTGCGAAGAATACATACTTTGTTCGTGCGGTGTTACGATTGTGTAGATCGAGTGTTCGTGGTTGCTGTTGTTCGAGCGGTCACGCATCGGAGCGTGGAGACGCTTCTGCATATGTGTGTAGAGTTTCCCTCTATACATTTGGTATTTATTTACATGCTGTAATTTCTGTATGAATCGCATAACCGTTTGTTTGAAGTCGACTGTAAATGATTTGTTGATTCATGATTGTAATTTGGAATAGTTTTATTATGCTGCTCATGGAAATCATCGCTTCCGATTTCCTTCAGATGGTCCACTTTAATATGGCGGAGTTGAATGGGTCTACCATCGATGAAGGGAGCCAGGTTAGCATAATCCTGCATTCTTTGTCGGAGAGTTTTCTGCACTTTGTTAGCAATGTGATTCTTAACATGGTGCAATATAACCTTAAAACTCTCCTCAACGAGTTGCAGACATACTAATATTTACTGAAAAGTAAGGAGAGGCAGAAGAGTGAGGCAAATGTTGCTTCATCCTCCAGGACGTTCCATAGAGGTTCGACCTCAGGAACAAAGTCTGCACCTTCTACAAATAACTCTGGAAAAGGGAAAAAGAAGTAGGGTGGTAAGGGTAAAGGGAAGGCACCTGCTAACCCACCGCTTGTCGCCCCAAGGAGGAGTCCACAGGTTGCTAAGGAAAATGTTTCCACTACAACCAAGATGGACACTGGAAGAGGAACTGTCCTCAGTATCTGAAAGAGATGAAAGCAGCCAAGGCTAAGGCCAAGGCCGATAAAGGTAAATGTAATTTACTTATGCTTAAAACTTGTTTAGTGGAGCATGATGATTCTGCCTGGATAATTGATTCAGGCGCCACTAACCATGTTTGTTCTTCTTTTCAGGGGATTAGAACTTGGCAACAGCTGGAGGCTGGTGAGATGAGGATGCGAGTATGCACTCAGCACGTCGTCTCAGTTGTGGCAGTGGGAGGACTCCAGTTAGCTTTATAGAATAGGTTTCTTGTTTTACATGATGTATATATTGTTCCTAAACTAAAAAGGAACCTCATTTCTGTAAAGTGTTTATTGCAATGTAAATATACTATCTCTTTTAATGTGGATAAAGCGTTTATTCATAAAGATGGTGTTTTTATTTGCACGGCAAATCTGGAATTGAATTTATATGTTCTAAAGCCATTAGCCATTAATTCTCTCCATAATACTGAATTGTTCAGAACTGTCGTAACTCAATCAAAACGTCGACAAATTTCTCCAAAAGAAAATTTCCAACTTTGGCATCTTCATTTAGGGCACATCAATCTTAATAGGATTGAGAGATTGGTGAAGAATGGACTTCTAAGTGAGTTAGAAGAAAATTCTTTACCAGTGTGTGAATCTTTCCTTGAGGGTAAGATGACTAAACAACCTTTTACTAGAAAAGGCTATAGAGCCAAGGAGCTTTTTGAGTCAGTACATTCTGACCTTTGTGGTCTTATGAATGTGTAAGCCCAAGGTGGCTATGAGTATTTTATCAGTTTTCCTAATGATTACTAAAGGTACGGGTATGTTTATCTTATGCAACGGAAGTTTGAATCCTTTGAAAAGTTCAAAGAATTCAAGGCTGAAGTTGAAAACGCATTAGATAAACGAATTAAAACACTTCGATCGGATCGAGGTGGAGAGTTTTTGGACTCGGCATTCCAAGACTATTTGATAGAACATGGAATCATTTTCTAACTCTCAGCGCCGAGTACACCTCAGCAAAATGGTGTAGCGTAGAGGAGAAATATGACCTTGTTAGAAATGGTTCACTCAATGATGAGTTACGCTTTCTTACCAGACTCGTTTTGGGGTTTCGCAGAGGAGACTGCGGTATACATACTCAACAGTGTTCCCTCCAAAAGTGTTGCAAGAACACCTCTGGAGATGTGGAACGAGCGTAAACTTAGTTTACGTCATTTCCGCATTTGGGGTTGCTCTGCACATGTGCTTGAGGCTAATCCCAAGAAGTTGGAATCACAGTCAAGGTTATGCCTCTTTGTAGGCTACCCGAAAGGTACACGAGGGGGTTATTTTTATGATTCGATGGAAAATAGGGTGTTTGTTTCAATATGGTAGCACAGTCTACGAAGTAAAGTCTGTTGCGTGAGCTTTCCAATGAAACTACTGAAACTTCAACAAGAGTGGTTGAAGAGCCTACTACATCAACAAGAGTTGTTGATGGGAGTTTATCCAGTAGGTCAATTCCACCTCAAGAGTTAGGGGAACCTCGACGTAGTGGGAGGGTTGCGAACCAACCCATTCACTATCTGGGTTTCACGAAAATCCTTTTATCGTAGCAGATGGCGACGTTGAGGATCCGTTGTCTTATAAGAAGGCAATGGAGAATGTTGATCAGGATGAATGAGTCAAGGCCATGGATCTCAAGATGGGGTCGATGTACTTCAACTTAGTTTGGGATCTTATAGATCAGCCTGATGGGGTTCTCCCTATAGGTTGCAAATGGATCTAGAAGCGCAAACGGGCTACTAATGGGAAGGTACAGACCTTCAAGGCTCGACTTATGGCAAAGGGTTATACCCAAGTAGAGAGAGTCGACTATGAGGAGACTTTCTCACCTGTTTCCATGTTAAAGTCGATCCGTATCCTCTTGTCCATTGCAGCTTATTATAATTATGAGATCTGGCAAATGGACGTCAATATAGCCTTTCTGAATGGCAATCTTGAGGAGACCATTTATATGGTGCAGCCCGAGGGATTCATAACCCAAAGTCAAGAGCAAAACGTTTGCAAACTGAATCGGTCCATTTATGGACTGAAACAGGCGTCTCGATCTTGGAACATATGGTTTGATACTATGATCAAGTCGTATGGCTTTGACCAAAACGTTGATGAACCTTGTGTCTACAAGAAGATCATCAACGTTTCAGTAGTCTTCTTAGTGTTGTATGTAGACAATATCCTACTCATTGGAAATAATGTAGGTCTACTGACTACAATTAAGAACTGACTAGCGACCCAATTCCAAATGAAAGATTTGGGAGAGGCTCGGGCATCTTTTGGGATCATAAGAACAAAGTGCTAGCATTGTCCCAGGCATCGTAATTGACAAGATATTGCTCAACTACTCAATGCAGGACACCAGGAAGGGCCTACTGTTATTAAGGCATGGAGTCACTTTGTCTAAGGACATGTGTCTTAAGAAGTCTCATAAGGTTGAGGAGATGAGTCAGTAGGTATCAGTCTAATCCAGGCCATTTTAATGTTGCTGACCTATTTAAGAAGGCTCTCATGGCTACAGTGTTTGAGGGTCACCTACGAAACATGGGTCTACAGGATCGCCCGCAGCTGAACTAGGGCAAGTGGAAGATTTTCTTGTACTAGGCTTTTATGCCCTAGTTTATTGTTTTGCACTAGTTTATTGTACACCCCACTTCGCTTTAGGACAAGTGGGAGATTGTTGTGGTTGATGCCCTAAAATCTCATGTCCTGTAGTTTCTAAACGTTTTGTACAAACGCTTGTGTTGTTAATATATGATATTTCCTTCACATCTTGTATTTTTGCTCATTTGCTTGTTTTATTTGCTTTACCACAAACCAATAAACATAAAATCCCTGGTCATCTATATGTGACTTAAGCATGTATGTGGTGACATACAAGTGGATCATGTCTTGAGTGATAACCAAAATGATCTGTAGTATATGGATATAGGAAGGAAACGTTATCCTGGTAACGCTACAGATGCGGCCCGCTTTGTGGAATGGTCACAAGTACTTGTCACAGATGCTCTGATCCTGATCATTCATGTTGGGGACATGCGAGCGGGGGCGTCCTATACAAAGAGTTTATATAAGACCTGACCACGAAGTGTTAACGTCTCGTTGTATAACACTGTTCATGATAGAGACTTCACTACACAAGGATGACCATAGGTAACATGACCTAAATCTTGAGTGAGTTGGGAAGTTCTGCCATTGAGGGCGGTCTTTTGATTTGTATGGGCACGAGTGGCCAGGTCACCGATTCAAACCTACCATTTTGGAGATTCGTCTGATTTGGGAGCTGGGAACTTAGCTACACAAGATGGAATTCATTCCTTCCCCGAGCCAGGGGTAAGTAGATAGATAGCTCTCTTAAGGGCTGATTCTGGGACTTGAACGATGTGACGCCACACACCTTCTCTTGGCCCGAGAGGTGTTCACACATAGTTGGACTATGTTGCTTATCTTTAACATTAAGAGAAATCAGTGGTACTTAAGGAGTGAGATGTAACTACAAGGGCAAAACGATAATTTCGCCAACTGTACTTACGAGCATCTGTGAAGGGTCATCGTACTCATGATTGGTTATATCCGATGGACACAGAAATATATCTGTGGTAAAAAGAGTAAGCTATTGGTCTTTAGTGGAATGCCTGACAGATAACGGATGGTAGATCTCGTTGCTAAACAGTTTGTCAGCTAGTCACGGACCATTGGAGCTTCGAGCCATAGGTCCATTAGGTCCCCTGGGTAGCTTTGATAAAGTTGAGAACCAGTGTTTGGCTTAATTTGAAATGTTCAAATTGAAAAAAGAAAGTTCGATTATATTATTATATAATTGGACTGGTTTAATTATATAATATAATTGACTAAATGTATGAGATGCATTATTTTGGAGGAAATTAGATATAATATATTTATATCAAGTAGAGGAGAAAATACTATAGTAGATATGTGATATCATACTATAGGTTAAAAAATATAATATGATTATATTTATTAATATTTTAATTGGTTAAGTATATGATAATTAATCCAAAAATCATGTTTGGGTGTGGGTTAGTGGAATGAGTCAGTTATTATAACCGATGAAATAAAAATGAAATTGTTTCATTTTTGAATGGCCGATCAAGTAATCCAAAAGAAATCGCAAACGCGCGTTGGTAAATCGAAAATGATTGATTAAACAATCGAGAGCCTATATGATAGTCGCCTCTCTGCCTAAATGATTGTCTACCTCGCACTTAAACGATTGCACACTAGTTCCTACACGATCACATAGCTTCTCTAAACGATCGTAGTGTGTGCCAATTTTGCTAAACGATCGTATAACTTTTCCTAAATGATCGTTCAATAAAATCTTCACGATCGTGTAGCTTCTCCTAAACAATAAGCATTCTGCTATGCGATAGCATCTTTTTCCCTCCCACTTGCTTATCGCCTACACGATTCATGTTTCCTTCTTCCTCTACCAAATTCACCAAACCACACTTTGGGTTCTCACTCCGAGACACCCCGGGGCTCTTTTCTGGTGGTGTCGTCCCCATGGCGTTCGTGTTCATGGTTGTTCGTGCTACTACAATCGACGCTTCCGTTGGGCATTGGTAGATCGCGTGGAGGTTTTTCGCTGCGTTGAGTTCCAAAGTTTCGAAGATTGTCTTCAACTGTATGGCACTCATTCCCTTGTTTTTTTTCTTGTTTATAGCATACCGTTAATTAAGATTTGTTTGCATAACTGTTCGTTTTAATGTATATTGTTGTATTTCAGTAACTGTGAGATCGGAACGATCCGAATGGGTTCATGGAACTCTTCGATAAGAGATCTTTTAATGAATCCCTTGAACTGCTCCATGTAAATGGTCTCTTCAAGATTGCCATTCAAAAAGGCAGTCTTGACGTCCATCTTTCAAATCTCATAGTCATAATATGAGGCAATGGACAAGAGTATTTTGATAGATTCAAGCATGGAAACTGTTGAGAAAGTCGCCTCGTAGTCAATTCCCTTAACCTGGGTATAACTCTTTACCACTAATCTAGCTTTGAAGGTTTACACCTTCCCATCAGCACCTCGTTTCCTCTTGTAGATTCATTTACAACCTATAGGTTTAACCCATCAGGTTTATCTACAAGATCCCATACAGAACTAAAGTACATAGACTCCATTTTGAGATCTATCGTTTTGATTCATTCATCTTTGTCAACATCCTCCATTGCCTTCTTGTAAGACAATGGATCCTCAACTTCATCATCAGCTACCATAGCCAGGATTTCTGTTAAACCCATATAGCGAATAGGTGGGTCCGCAATCCTCCTACTACATCGAGGTTCCCTCAACACTTGTGGTGGATTTGACCTACTGCATGATCATATATCAACAACTCTTGTTGAGGTACTAGGTTCTTCAGCAACTCTTGTTAAAGATTCAGTAGTTTCTTTAGAAATTTCATTTAACACAATTTTACTTCGGGGCTTGTGCTCCCTTATGTGATCTTATTCAAGAAATGTAGCATTTTAACAAACACTTTGTTTTCTTTAGGATCAAAGAAGTAACCTCCTCTCGTTCCTTTAGGATAGCATACAAATAGGCACAATTTTGAACATGGTTCCAACTTTTTACGATTAGCCTCTAGCATGTGTGCTAGGCAACCCAAGATTCTGAAATGGTGTAAACTAGCTTTACGACAATTCCATAACACTAAAGGTGTTTTAGCAACACTCTTGGATGTAACACGGTTCAGGATGTACACTACAGTCTCTACTGCATAAATCTAAAACGAGTCAGATAAGGAAGCGTAACTCATCATAGACCAAACCATGTACAACAAGGTTCAATATCTCCTTTCTGATACACCATTCTATTACAGTGTACCAGGTGCTGAGAGTTGGGATACTATTCTATGCTCTATCAAATAGTTCTAAAATGTTGAGTCCATAAACTCTCCACCTCGACCAGATCGAAATGTTTTGATCGTTCTACTTAATGCATTTTTAACTTTAGCCTTGAATTCTTTGAACTTATCAAAAGATTTAGACTTATGTTGTATTAAATAAACGTATCCATATCTTGAATAACCATCAGTAAAGTGGATAAAATATTCATAACCTCCCCTTGCTTTAACATTCATCACACCACAGAGGTCTGAATGTATTAGCTTGAGTGGTTTTTTGTCTCTATGACATTTTCCAGTAAAAGCTATTTTAGTAATTTTTCCTTCAAGGCAAGACTCACACACAGGTAAAGACTTTTCCTCTAACTCACTTAGAAGTCCATTCTTCACCAATCTCTTAATCCTATTGAGATTTATGTGTCCTAGTCTTAGATGCCAAAATGGGCATTTTCTTTAGGAGAAATTCTAAGCCTTTTATGTTGAGTTACTACAGTCTTAAACATTTTTGTGTTATGGAGAAAATAAGTTGCTAATGGTCTTAGCACATAAAGATTGTTTTCCAATTTTGAAGAATAAATATCAACACCATTCTTAGAAATAAACACTTTATTTAAAAGAAAGTTGATAATATAACATTGTTCAGTCAAACACTTTACAGAAACTAGTTTCCTTTTTAAATCAGGATCTACAAATACATTATCTAAAATAAGAATTTTTTTTTTTGTAAAGTCAACTGGAGACCTCCCACTGCCACAGCCAAGACGATGTGCCCAGTTTCAACCCGCATCATCATCTCACAAACATCTAGTTGCCACAAGGAACTAATTCCCTGAAATAAAGAAGAAACATGGTTAGTGCCCTATAATCTATAATCCAAGCAAAATCATCATTCTCCACTTTGCAAGTTTCCAAAACAAGTAAATTAGATTTATCTTGCTTGGCCTTCTTCTTTTCTGCCAAGTATTTGGGGCAGTTCCTCTTCCACTGCCCATCTTGGTTGCAATGGAAACAAATTTGCTTTGCAGCCTTGGTCGGTTTTCTACCCCTTTAAGCAAGAATTACAGGGTTAGCTTTCCCCTTTCCACCCTTCTTCTTCTTCAACTTTTTGGTGCCAGAAGAAGAAGGTACAGACTTAGTCCCAGAGGTCGAACCTCTATGAAACTTCTTAGAAGATGAAGCAACATTTGCTTCACCCTTTTGTTCCTTACTTTTCTTTAAGGGTTCAAAGATCTGTGGCTCATTGAGCAGAGTGGTCAGATTATAGTCAATCCTATTCAAAACAGCATTGCTACGAAAATGTAGGAAACTTTCAAGTAAAGATTCCAAAATGAAGCTAACCTGAATAGCTTCATCGATGCTTGACTCATTCATCTCTGCCACGTAGAAATGGACATCCATATTGAGAACATGTTCTCGAACAGATTCCCCTTCTTGCATACGGGCATTGAAGATGTGTTTCAAAGTGTCATGCCTGAGTTGTGCGGATGGTTGTCTGAACATTCCTCTCAAGGACTCCATGATCTCATGAGCTCTGAGCATGGGCTCGTCTTTCTTAGCCAAGACTTTGCCAAGCTTGCCAAGATATACACTTGGGCCTTATCGTTTGCCCGTGTCAACACTCATAAGCTTCCCGAATATTTCGAGGAGCATTAGAAGATGGAATGGAAGTAACAACATACATGAGGACAAAACGAAGATCATCAATGTTCAGTATTATGTTGATATTGTTTTTCCAACTAGCATAATTTCACTGGTAGCCATAATAAAATAATTTCTGAAAATGAATAAACTATTTACAATTAATTTACTTAGCATTAAACCACTCATACAACCAATCAGTTTTAGAAAAAATTTAATGTACCTTAAGCGACATCTAATTTTGCAATGATGTTTCAGTGAGACAGGACAAAAGTCACCATAGGGTGATCAGGTGTCATTTCACTGAAATGAGACATTCTCAACCATTAGACAGAAACAACACCTTGTTATTGTGACTAACAGTCACCATTATTTGGTCCTGAATTTTTTAACTTGTTTAACAAGTGTTCTAAATGTAACCCCTCATTTTAGATTCTAGAGTTCTGCCCCAATGAGTCAACCATAGAGAAACACTAATTAGGACAAGAAACTAAAGCAAACTTATCCATTTCTGGAGATTGAATAAAGAGTTATGCAATACTGTCATCCTTTAGGGGGACGCCCATGATGCCACAAGGCGATGCATGAAACTTTATTTCAACCTAATGAGAGAGACTGAGGGATGTGTTGTCACATATCCTGCTCCCGTTTACTATAAACATTCTCTCATTCACCTTGATATTAATCTACCCAAATGCCACCCGTAGGGGGGCACCCATGGTGCCTTGAGGCCGAGTGTAGATCTCACAGTGTGAATTTACAAGGAGAAATGTGTAGAGGATAAATTGAAGTATCATACACCCCATTTTTCTCCCACTGAGTGTTTTACCTAGGGTTAATTAACTTAAGAAAAACCTGGCTACTGATTTTAACTAAATGAATGCTTAATTTGCTAAAAAACAACTCTTGTCTTCGATGATTAAACAACTTTGATTGAAGTCTTATTAAACTCTGTAATGAACTTTAATCAAACTTGCATGTATGTAACAAATCTATCTAGTTCACCTTTCCAGGTAGGTTCCAAGGTAGGGGTACAACGTTTCCGTAACTTAAGTACGCCAGCCTAAACAGAATTTGCCTTAGGCAAAAGGTCCCTTATAGATACATTTGTTACATATTTAATCTTTTATTAAAAATCAATTTAATCGTATTAAATCGTTTAAAATATTAAACTAAGATTTCTATTCTTATTAGAAATGTGATCTTAGGTCTATCTCAATCATATTTTTTTAAAAAAAATTTAAAAATTATTTTAACCTAAAGTTTGCATACAACTCTTTATTATTGATTTTAATTCTAATTTCATTTAGTTATAAAGTTATAAATAAATTAAACAAATAAATCAAACATTGCATGCTTGACATACTTTAGTTATGCTATAAATGTATGCATACATATACTATAACAATTATACTATCTGATGCATGAGCACGCTAAATAAATTAATTCATGCATATACATATATTATAACACTTATAATATAAAATGATGCATGAATATACTATAAATGCATAACCTATGGTGGGATTTTTAAATTTATATGACATATAAATTAATAAAAACATACATCACATGTATATTTTTATAAAAAATAAAAGTTGATGGATCGGGATAGTGTTGGGGTTGATGTCCTAAAATCTCATGTCCTGTAATTTGTAAACACATTTTATACGAATGCTTGTGATGTATAATATATGATATTTACTTCACTTCTTGACTTTGCACATTGGATGTTTTATTTGCTTTGCCATAAATCAATAAACGTTAAATCCCTGGTTGTCTTTATGTAACTTAAGCATGTATGTGGTGACATATAAGTAGAATGTGTATTAAGTGATAACCAAAATGTTTGTAGTATATGGATATAAAAGAGAAACCTTATCCTGGTAACACTACGATTACGGCCCACTTTGTGGAATGGTTACAAGTGTTGTGACTTTTCACAGATGGTCTGATCCTGATCATTCGTCTAGAGGACATGTGAGCGGAGGCGTCCTATACAAAGAGTTTGTATAAAACCTGAAAACAAAGTGTTAACGTCTTCATCATATAACACCGTTCATGATAGAGACTTCATTTCACTAGGATAACCATAGATATCATGACCTCAATCCTGAGTGAGATGGGAACTCCTACCATTGAGGGCGATCCTTTGATTTTCTTGGGTGCAAGTGGCCAAAGCGTCAACAGTTTGGAGGAAAATATGATTTATATCTAGTGGAGAAAAATATTATGTTTATGATTTATATCTAGTGGAGGAAAATATTATGGTTAATATATGATATTAAACCATAGGTTATAAATATAATGTGATTATATTTATTATTTATTAATTGGATAGTTTTGAGACAATTGGTCGGCATCTCTTCTATTTTCTTAACGGATGAGTAAGATGAAGAATCATTTAGAGATGCTTAAATAGCTCACAGTGTGTTGTGATTCATCACTTAGTAAATCAGAGCCTATATGATAGTGTTAAACGATCGCTTACACCCGCGCGCGCTATATACTAAACGATTGCTTATCTTTTACTAAATGATCGTACATTACTAAACGATTGTATAGACGATCGCTTAGCTTTTCCTACACGATCGTATATTTTACCTAAATGATCAAGCATTTTGTCTATTCAATAGATGAGTCCTTCTCCCACTTGCTTGATCGTGTATACGATCACTCTTTCTTCTCCCTCTACCAAATCCGAACAAAGCCCACCCTTTGGATTCTCACTCCAAGAATACTGAGGGCTCCAAGTGGTGGTATCATCCCCATTTCCTTCTGCCTGTGTAGAAACTATTCATGGTAGACGATTAGGTATTATTGAACGATAGCTTGCCATTCCAGCAAAAGCGACATTTGCTGTGAAGAAGTATTCAACTGGTATGATCTCTTAGTCTCTTATTTATTGGCCCTATAAGCATGCTAGTAATTTAACGCTGTGAATGCATATCTGTATGTTTGAATGTATATGTTGAAATTCTGTCACAATCAATTCGAAAGATCCACTTCCGCCACTTGTATGAGAGTTCCTTCAAATAGGACTCAAAAAGAAATTAAAAAACTAACTTATTACAAGAATAAGAGTCAACTAGTTCAAATACAAGCGAACAGGGTCTTGAATCGCTCGAACCAAGTAAACCAGCCACCGAACCTAACCAAAACTGCATGAAAAGATTAAACCACGGCCGAACCAGGTGAACTGCTAACCAAACTGGACCAAAACCAGTTAGTTCTTTCCGCATCGAAGCATTGCAACGTTGTGCCAGCGTTGCAACGCTACGAAAAGAACATGTCGTTATTCTTCCTATGTTGCGCTTCTGGACAGCAACGAACACGGTCAAAACAAGGTCGAAAAAAACCCCCGAAATCTCCAAATCTGCTTTAAAGAGGCCACAAACGACTCAAGGACTCAAATTACAAACTCTATTGCTAAAAAGAAATCCCAAAACAGGGGCTTTTACATACCAAAATTAAACAATAAAGCCACAAACTAAGCCTTATCCTGAAAACATTCATCAACAAAAAACCACATTAACCAATAGCCATTCATTGTATGAAGTCTAGACATAATACAAAACAAAATCTCACGTTACTGTAAAAATCAATTCAAGAAAAAAAATGGAATTGGGATCTAAACCTAGCTCTGATACCAATTGAAATATCCCGTTAAAGGAACCCTTGAGCGGAAACGAATTGTCCCAATTCCCATTTTTTCATAGAAACAAACAAGAAATTAGCATTTACCAAATTGATTCAACATGCTTTTAGAAACAAGATACTTAAGGTTTCAGAAATCCTTCCTTTGTCTATTGGTTTTCAAGAATCCCTCAATCAGTAATGGGCACTACCACAATGGAGACCTGAGTATTCTCAAGCAGAGAACCTAAGAGTGGTGGGGCTCTAACTATTTTGGAATAGAGAGGGATAGAATTGTGTGAAGAGAGGAAGGGAAAAGATTTTCTCTGGAGATCGCAAACAGAGAGAACCCAGGAGTGGTGGGGCCCCACACGTCGAAGAGTTCCAATTCAAATATAATGTTCATCGGTATTACATTCTTCCTTAAAATGTTTCCCGTGCGTTGGCACTTGTCGCATTTCATAGAATAGTCTCGCGCATCCTTAAATAGAGTTGGCCAATAATAACAACTTTGTAACACTTTTTCTTGTCCTCCGAAATGTCCACCATAGGGTGAGTCATGGCACTGAAAAAATATATGCTGAAAAGCAGTCTCTGACACACAGAGTCATAAGATCTGTTCTAGTCCCCTTCTGTAAAGATTCGGCTCGTCCTAGTAGTAAGACTTACATTCATGCATGAGCCGCTTCTTTTGGTGGGCTGTGTAATTTTTCGAAAATTACTCGCAGACCAGGAAATTGACAACATCTACGTACCATGGTAATTCTTTAAATTTGAACAACTGCTCATCTGGAAAGGATGTGTTCGCGTCCGACTAAATGTGATCTACTTTCGGATTCTCTAATCTCGATAGTTGGTCAACGATCTGGTTCTCCATTCCCTTGCAGTCAATTATCTCCATGTTAAATTCTTGAAGGAGGAGAACTCATCAGATTAGCCTAGGCTTTGCATCTTTTTTGGTCATTAAATATCTTATTGCCAAGTGGTCGATGTGAACTATAACTTTGAATCCCAAAAAGTAAGGTCTAAATTTTTCAAGTGCAAAGATTACCACAAGAAGCTCCTTCTCTGTGGTATTGTAGTTTGCCTGGGCGGAGTTCAATGTTCTGCTCGCATATGCGATGGGGTGCAACATTGTCTTTTCCTTTTGTGCTAACACTACCTCCATCGAATAACAGCTGGCATCGCACATTAACTCGAATAGCTTTGTCCAGTTGGGTGTGATCAAAATAGGCGTTATAATTAATGTGTTCTTTAGTACTTTGAATGCATTAAGGCATTGTGAATCAAAGTCAAAAGTCCTATCAGCCTCTAGAAACGCACTTAACGGTCGAGCTATCTTAGAGAAATCCTTCACAAATCATCAGTAGAATCCAGCATGTCCCAAGAAACTCCTTACAGCCTTCACATTTACTGAAGGTGGAAGTTTTTCAATGGCCTCAATTTTTGCTTTATCCACCTCTAGCCCCTCCTTGAAAACCTTGTTCCCGAGCACAATTCCTTCGTTAACAATGAAATGGCATTTCTCCCAATTCAGTACCAGATTGGTCTCTTTGCATCTTTTTACTATCCTCTCTAAGTTTTTTAGACAGACTTCATACGTTTGCCCATAAACTGAGAATTGATCCATAAAGATTTCCACTGAATCCTTGAGATAATTAGAGAAGATTGCCATCATGCACCTCTGAAACGTGCTCGGCGCATTGCATAATCTTAACGGCATGCGGCAAAAAGCGAACATTCCGTATGGGCAGGTGAATGTGATCTTTTCTTAGTCTTCTGGTGTGATCATTATCTGGTTGTAGCCCACGTACCCATCAAGAAAACAGAAGTAGTCATTTCCTGCTAGTCAGTCTAGCATTTGATCAATAAAAAGTAAAGGGAAATGGTTCTTCTTCGTCGCCGCATTAAGCTTCTGGTAGTCCATGCAAGTCCGCCAGCCAATGACGGTTCTCAGGGTATTAATTCATTGTTTGCATTCGGGACTACCGTTATTCCGCCCTTCTTTGGCACGCATTGCATGGGGCTAACCCACGTGCTATCCGGGATAGGGTATATGATGCCTATGTCCAACCATTTAATGATCTCTTTCTTTACAACCTTCTTCATCGCAAAGTTCAGTCTGCGTTGATGTTCGACAAAGTCTTTCTGGCTTTCTTCGAGTCAAATTCTGTGCATGCAAGATGTTGGGCTAAAACCTCTTATATCTGCTAGAGTCCACCCGTTTACTTTTAATACTTCTTCAAGATGTTGAGCAGCACATTTTCTTGTTTTTCTAGTAGCGCAGAGGATATTATTACCGGCAAGGTTTCATTTTGCCCAAGGAAAACATATTTCAAATGACTCAGCAAAGTTTTTCAGCTCCAAGGTAGGTGGTTGTTCTAAGGAAAGTTTATGTCTTCTTTTCTCTTCAGTCAATTTCAACTTTTCTTCATTGTTTACTATCTCCGTGATTACATGGCAGGTTTCTATGGATGTTGTCGCATCCTCTTCTTCATCTTCTTCTTCGGACTCCAATTCTTCATTGCAACTATTTTCATTGTCAGATTCTAATAGGTTTTCATCTTCTGGATACTTCATTACCTTTATGATGTTAAACCTGAGCTTCTTCCCATTTATATTTCTTCGCAACTATTTTCATTGTCAGCTGCCTCACATTCAACTGTTTGAGATTGAAAAGGGCATTAAATTTATGTTGGGCCCAAGATCGCATACTGCTTGACCAATGTAGATCCTGCCAATTGAGTAGGGTATCGTAAAGCTTCCTGGGTCGCGCATCTTTGGTGGGATTATAGTGTTTGACTTTTTCGTTAATGCCACCGTAGTGAATTTTCTTGTACTTCTTTTCTTTAACACCATATCCTTCAAAAACTTGGCATATTTCGGCATTTTCTCTATCGCTTCTGTAAATGGAATATTGATGTGTAGTTGTTTTAATAATTCCAGAAAGTGATGATACTGACCTCCATCATTTTGCTTCCTTTTCAGTATTTGCGGGAATGGTGGTAGTTGTACCTTCACTGTTCCTTGATTTAGAGGCTAAGAGGCGGTCGCAACTTCAGGTTCCATCATCTCGGGCTCTTCTGATTCATCTTGCGTCAATGGTTTCTTTCATTCCATCACATTCGGATTGATCCTGCTAGGCTTCTTCTTTTCTTCTGTTGTCGTCTTTCCACTTTGCAGGGTGACTGTTTGGCAGGGCTCTTTCCCTGTGTTCCCCGGGTTGCGTGGGAGCTCAATTGAGCTCGACAGCATCCTTGTGGTCTATTTTTCAGTTCTCCCGCAATCTATCCTATTTGGATTTCTAGACTGCAGATGGAAGTCGTCTGGTTCTGGAGGACCGTATCATTCTTTTCAATGTACTGATTTAATAGGTTCTCTAGAGAGGATGATGGTGGTGCTTGCGAGCTGGCCTGTTGTTGCAGTTGATAGTTAGTTCGTTGGAAAAATCCTGGCGTTCCTTCTTTTTACGCCATAGGTTGATATCCTTGTTGTTGGTTATTTTTCCAAGCAAAATTAGGGCGGTTTCTCCACCTAGGGTTATATGTATTTGAGAAAGGGTTGTTCTTGACAAAGTAGATTGACTGCAGGTTCCATGGACATTCCTCAATCGATTGCGATTCTCCACATGTTGCACAACTAGTGCTCGTCTATTCAATTGTATTGACTTGCCCTCTTTGCATTCCAGGATTATTGATTGTGATGCCCTGTAACAAATTTATCATCGCATTCATTTGATCTTGAAAGATGCGATGGCACCATTATTTGCATTACCTTCTTGAGGTTTTACTCGTTGATCGCTTTCTTGCCAATCTTCATGATTTTTCGATATGCGATCAAGAATGTTTTTAGCCTCATCATAAGTCTTGTATAGCAGATTGCCTGCTGCTGCTGCATTGGCGACTGTCTGCGATGTAGGATTTAATCCATGGTAGAAAATTTCCATATGAAGGCAGTCTGATAATCCATTATGCAGACAATCTCGCACTAATCTCTTAAACCTCACCCACGTGTCACTTAGTGATTCGTCTTCTTCTTGTTCAAAATTATTGATTAATTTCCTCCTTCTTGCATTTTCCATAGGAGGGAAATCCTTCTTCATGAACTTCTCAACAACCTGTTCCCATGAAGTTATCTCCACGAAAAAGGAAATAGTGTGAGTCGAACTTCTTCAGCAAAGATATTCGAGAACACAAAAGTGTTACAAATTTCAATAAAGCTCTAGAGATAGGCATACGGATCTTCGCCACACCGTCCAACAAATTGTCTGACTGTCCGGATCATCTGTAACATAACCAACTTCATCTGATCTGTCCAAAGCTGGCCTCATGATTCCTGGGGAGAAATCAAATAGGTTAGTAGACGCATAATCCCGGATGGGTATTGCGATCATTCGCCAGGAGGATAGGATTTTCCATAATGTTGTTCGCATTTGCGGCTCTTTCTTCCGGTTGTTCCGCCATTCTGGGACTTCTTCCTTGTTGTTGGCGGTTGTCTCTCTGCCTTCTTCGAAATGTTCTTTCGATCTCTGGGTCGTAGTTGGGATTAGAAGTGTATCTTTCACTCATGTGACGTCTGCTTCTTCCTTACTGAAGGAATGGTAATGCAGAAAGGTCGAAAGCTACAAAGAAAATCAAAGAGGTTTGCTGTTAGTGCAATATATACCGTAGTCCCCGGCAACGGCACCAAAAACTTGATGCGTGTAAATTGTGATGCAATATGGTGTGAGTTTGCGGTGATGTGTGTTATGCGATGATCATGCAAGTTTTCCTAACAATACCGAAGTATAAGCCTTATTAGGTTTCCTGGTAAGTCCAAGGTCGAACACAGGGACTACTAAGTAAATATGCAACAGTTACTTTGATTCTCTTGCGATAGTAAAAACAAATGAAGTGGATGGTGTTTTGATTAAGGATTTTCCTATGCGAGGAGTTAAACGCAGAGTTGATGAAATCATAGAGTTATAATGAGTATGCGATGAAGGGGTTGAGAAGGGGTTTAGCTAACACTTCCTAAGAGTATGTACAAGTTATGCAATCATGCTACACACAAATAACAGCACGTCATTTCTCAATGCAAAATGCTATAGTTCCTATTTCTAGGAAACATGCAATGTGTATACGAAAAATTCGATAGGACTTATGTCTAAGCCTCTATTCTTGTCTATGCGATGATGAATGATGCATACATAAAGCAAGGTGATCGCATACAATCATTCCTATTTCTAGGGCGCATGCGATGTGTAAATAGCAATAGAACTTATGTCTAAGTTTTTATTTCTTGCTTATGCGATTCTAATCTGACTCTCTCAAGCCAGATTCTAATCTGACTACTCTCTCAAGTCTAGATTCTATCTTTAGACTACTCTCTCAAGTATATCTAAAGGGTGAATGATGCATACATAAGACAAGATGATCACATAAAATGTAAATATTAAGTCATGCTAGCTAAGTGCTTCTCAACCCATTCAGAAATTTAGCTACTCATGCGAAATATGGAGAGATTGGACATAGATTGAAATGAGATTTCCATTTTCTGTAAAAGTACTGAATACAAAATAACAAATGGATTTGAGCAATAAAAAGCCCGGTAAGCAATTTCTTGCTTCCCCTGGCCTTTTACATTGTTCTTTTTCACTCCAACTCTGTTCTAGATGTGTATTCTTGCTCTCGTAAGTGTTAGCTCTCTCTCCTTTGTAATTATTTCCAGCAATCTCTCGATCTGTCCGAGAATGATCTCTCAGCTTCCTCGTCTCCTTCTTTGTCTCCGTCTTCTAAGTATATCAACAAGTATGTGCGTGAACAGACTAACTAACTCTCTCACCCCTCACTTGTTAACCCTTTTACACTGGTGGCCTTCGGTATTTATCGAGCTCAAAGTGAAGCCGCCTTTCTTGCTAATGATTGCAATGATGGGCATCTCCCCTGCTCTGATGCGCCAATTAGTGGTCACCGAAAGTTAAGTGTACTTGTTACAATGTGGCTTGAACGACTTGTCAACTAAATTCATATTCGACCGTTATCAACTGAAGTCCCATCATGATTTATTATGTTGTCACCTTAATGCGCAGTCTTTATGCAACCACCTTTTTAAGAAGCTTCTCACGATTGCATGACTTGCAATCGCAATCTTCAAGCGCGCTGACGCCTTGTTCCTTTGGATCGCAATTTCCCTTGCACCATCACATTTTTCCTGCACAAAATATGTAAATTAACCGCTTTTATGCGATGAGCGCTTGCGATCACAATTCCTATTAGTTTAGCGCTTTTAGACATGAAATTGCTTATTTTTCTATCGCATTTTCTCATTGTTTTACTTATTTGAGCTATAACAACTTGTATTTCTACCAGTTATCACCAATCAATAGTATGATTGAAGGAACTCTTAACGAATAGCATCCATGAGCGCGTTTGAATCTTTCCGATTTCATTATGACCGAAATACAACACATACATTCTAACAAATAGTAATGTAAATTAATATTAATCAACGACATGCTACGATAAATAAAACACAAGGGAAAGAGTTCTCATACCAGTTGAAGACTCTCTTCAAACGTCGAACTCAAGGCAGCAAAAGAACCTCTACACGAACTCTATCGTCCAGCAAACCAGTTGGCTACGACAGCACGATTGTCTACACGAACAATCACGAACAAGTAAGAAGCGGGGATGACACTACCAGTTTGAGCCCTTGGTATTCTCGGAGTGAGAATCCAAAATGTTGTTTTTGGTGAATTTAGTTGTGATAATTTGTAGAAATACAAGTTGTTTATACTGTTTTATTTAGATATTGGAGTTAAAAGAGAGGAAAGTTGCTTCAATTGTATGGAAGTTGGCTAAGAAATGCAAGAATTATAATTTGCCGTCAATGCACCCACTGACTTCATTGCGATGGTAGAAAAGGATATTTCAAGTCTGTTTTGCAGGAAATCAAGTCACCCTACGCGTTCATGGCTCAAGATAAAAAGATCAATGCATCTACGTCGCATTGCGCCCATCATTCAAGAATGAATAGACGATCAACGCAATGACAGCGTATGCGACAATCGATCAAGAGCTAAGAGATTAATGCAACTTCAATCGCATGCGGTAATAAAAAAACAACACTGCATGCGGACAAACGATCGAAGATGCAAAAGAGCAACGCAATTGCGGAGGATCCAGACACGTGTATAGCTAACCACTGTGCATTTCTAATGGGATTGATTGCGTAACAAAAGGAATATTCAGTCCACCATTTCTGGAGCTGCCATAACAATAAAGTAGGGTCCACAAGTCAGAGAGTCAAAGCTGAGCCTATAAATAGCCTCTGAAATTCCATTGCAAGATATACTGGATATGAGCATATTTTGATATTTGTATATTGAGAGAGAGACTGGTCTGAGTGCTGATCGAAGAAGATCCGGGAAGAATTAAGAGACAAGGCTGAGAGGTGAGTCTCAGGGAAAATCCTTCAAATCCCCGCACTAAAGCTCTGTACCAAGGTCACCTCTACCGGACGAGCAAGCCCGAGAGGGAAGCTCTTCTGACCATTAATTCCATACGCCGGCAAGCAAATCCACCGTCCAGATCTGTGTCAAGACGTTGGCACTCTTCTATATTTGTTTCTATCTCTTCATCATCATTGGTATTCATCTTCTTAATCTCTATCATTCACACCATGTATCAGACGCTAAATATTAGTATTGAATGTCATGATCATTTTCATCTCCATCGTTCTGTCTATTTTCGTTCATCCATGAATCGCTTTCTCCACTATATTTTCTTAATCCCTTAGTAATTAGAATGAATCTAACAAGTAAATTAATATGTGCTAAAGAAATAAATATGTTTAGCTAAACCATGCTAGATGGCATCTTCACCTATGAGAGCAGAAGTGAAGATGTCATTCTGCCTATCGAGAAAAGGTTAGAAGAATGCGTTAACTAAAGCGAGAAGTACTTCTAGAGATGGAAGCAACCATGTGTTCATTACGTTCATCCCTATTTCATCACAGAGATGTGGGAACGCGGCTGATCACCGAGAGGTGTATGCTAAGGGAAAGCGGAACCGTAGTTATATCTTTAACGCAAATAATGAACTTGTGATGTTTATATTAATTATCCTTTCTATTTCTGACTCATATATAAAGACTTGCCACCACATAACACGACCCTTGTATAATCTTCACAGTCAATCTCAAACTCAGTATCATGTATCAGTATCTTGTATCTTGTATCATAATAGCTTAGGATTACTTTCATCGCATTTTATTTTATAATCACAACTTTACTTTACCGCATAATTTTACTTTATCATAATTTAAATACCTGTACACACACAACTTTTATTAATTGAAAAACCCCCAGTTGCATATATCACAAATGTAACGCATTAACTACGCAATCCCTGTGTTCGACCTCAGATCTCTCCAAGAAACTTGCAGTGGAATTATACTTGGTTTCAACGCAAGGAAACTTGTGACAACGCATAGCATACTACAAGCATTTCATTAATAACGCATACATCTAGAAGTAGTATCGCATAAAGTCTGAATAAGCATAACACATCATCCACATTCCATTTCCATCTCAAGTCATCAGGTTTATGGAAACATGAGCTAGTTTGATCCATCATTCATCCCCATCCACATGATTATTTAGAATCATCACATCATTTCATGCCTGTACAAGTTTATGGCGCCGTTACCGGGGATGAAATGTACAAGTTAATGTATAAACTTGACAGGCATGAAATGATGCGATGATTCTAAATAAGCATAGGGATGGGGATGAATGATGGATCAAACAACCTCATGTTGCCATAAACCTGATGACTTAAGATGGAAAAGGAATGTTGATGATATTTTATGCTTATTCAGACTTTATGCGAAACTACTTCTAGATGTATGCGTTATTAATGAAATACTGGTAGTATGCAATGCGTTGTCACAAGTTTCATTGCGTTGAAACCAAGTATAATTCCATCGTAAGTTTCTCGGAGTGATCCGAGGTCGAACACAGGGATTGCGTAGTTAATGGGTTACGTTCGTGATATATGCGACCGAGGTTTTTCAATTAATAAAAGTTGTGTGTGTACAGGTATTTAAAGTTGTGGTAAAGTAAAATTGTGCGATAAAGTAAAGTTGCGATAATAAAATAAAATGCGATAAAAGTAAACCTATGCTAATATGATACAAGATACAGGATACTAATACATGATACTGAGTTTGAGACTGACTGTGAAGATTATACAAAGGGTCGTGTTATGCGGTGGCAAGTCTTTATGTATGAAAAAAAATAGAAAAGATAACTAGTATAAACATCGCAAGTCATTAATTGCGTTAAAGACATAACTACGGTTCCGCTTTCCCTTGGCGTACACCTCTCGGTGATCGGCCGCGTTCCCACATCTCTGTAGTGAAACAGGAATGAACGTAATCAACGCAAGGTTGCTCCCATCTCTGGAAGTACTTCTCGCTTTAGTTAACGTATTCTTCTAAACTTCTCTCGACAGGCAGAATGGCATCTTCACTTCTGCTCTCACAGGTGAAGATATCGTCTAGCATGCTTTAGCTAAACATATTTATTTCTTTAGAACAGATTAATTTACTTGTTAGATTCATGCTGATTACCAAGGGATTAAGAAAACATCATGGAGAAAGTGATTCATGGATGAACGGAAATAGACAGAAAGATGGAGATGAAAATGATCATGACATTCAATACTAATATTTAATGTCTGAAACATGGTATGAAAGATAAAGATTAAGAAGATGAATACGATTGATAATGAAGAGATAGAAACAAATATAGAAGAGTGCCAATGTTTTGACACAGATTTGGACGGTGGATTTGCTTACCGTCATATGGAATGAATGGTCAGAAGAGCTTCCATCTCGGGCTTGCTCGTCCAGTAGAGGTGATCTTGGTATAGAGCTTCACAGCGAGGATTTGAAAGGATTTGCCCTGAGACTCACCTCTCGGCCTTGTCTCTTAATTCTTCCCGGATCTTCTCCGATCAGCACTCAGACCAGTCTCTCTCTCAATATACAAAATATCAAAATATGCTCATATCCAATATATTTTGCAATGGATTTTCATAGGCTATTTATAGGTTCAACTTTGACTCTCTGACTTATGGTCTCCACTTTATTGTTATTGCAATTCCAGAAATGGTGGAATGAATATTCCTTCTTTATGCGATCAATCCTATGATAAATGCACAACGGTCAGCTGTACACATGTCTGGATCCTCCACAATTTCGTTGTTCTTTTGCATCTTCGATCGTTTGTCCGCATGTAGTGTTGTTTTTTATTACCGCATGCAGTTGAAGTTGCGTTGATCGCAAAGCTCTTGATCAATTTTCACATACGCCGTCATTGCGTTGATCGTCTATTCATTCCTGAATGATGGGCACAATGCGACATAGATGCGTTGATCTTTTTATCTTGAGCCATGAACGCACGGTCCTTGATTTCCTGCAAAACAAACTTGAAATATTCTTTTCTACCATCGCAATGGTGTCAGTGGATGTATTGACGACAAATTATAATTCTTGCATTTCTTAGCCAATTTCCATACAATAAACGCAACTTTTCTCTCTTTTAACCGCAATATCTAAATAAAGCAACATAAATAACTTGTATTTCTACAAGTTATAAATAGGTAGGAGGAAAAGTTGATCGTGTAGACAATAAGCAAGTAGGAGAGAAGAAGACGGCTATCATAAAGCAGGGATGCTTATCGTTTAGACAAAGCTATATGATCGTGTAGGTTTTACTAAGCGATCGTCTAGTAAAATGTATACAATCGTTTAGAAAATATGGCACGTTATGCGATCGTTTAGGAAAGCTAAGCTGTTGGTTCTCCTCCACTTGATATAAATCATATTTATATCTAATTTCCTCCAAAATTAATGTATCTCATACATTTAGTCAATTATATCATATATAATTAACCAGTCCAATTATATCATATATAATCGAACTCCCTCTTGTCAATTTGAACATTTCAAACTGACACAAATATTGATTCTTGACTTTATTCAAGCTACCGGGTACGTCCAACTATACATAACTGGACCAACAACCTTTGCTTCGTAAGACAAGTGAACAGCAAGATGAACCATTACATAAAAAAAAAGTTGGCGGAAATTTTTTTTCAAACTTACATAATATGAGTACAATATCTTATTGCAATCAGTCCAAGTTTTTGACACATATTACTTTCGCACATAAATCACCAAAAAAAACTTACATAACTCCACAATAGGTGTATACATATTCTTTCATAAGTATGCTCAAACACCAATAGGAATAAGTTGCTAGAGTAGAATATGAGAGTCGTGCGTCTTTAATCCCCATAATTTTCCATCATTCACACTAACACACTGTGATAAATTTGAGGCAAACCCATCAGGAAACTTCATTGATTTCAAGAACTTACAAAAAGTTATCTTCTCACTTGTAGTAAAAGTATATGTTGCATGTGGCTTTACACATTTAGATCCGTCTTTTTGTAAGTGTAAGTCCTTTCATATATTCAAATCTTCAAGGTCCAAACGGTCATTTGTCGTGTCTTTGGTTTTTCCTTCAATATTCATCAAAGTCCCAAGCAAGCTATCGCATATTTTTTTTTTCAATATGCATGACATCTAACTTATGTCGTAACATTAGTTTAGACTAAAATGGGAGCTCAAAATATATACTTTTTTTGTCCAATTAATAGTTCTTTTTCATTTCTTATCTCGTTTTGATAGATGCTTACTTAGTACTGGAAATTTTAGTGCATTAACTTGCTCTAGGATCTCATCTCCATTCATTACAACGGGTGGATGTCTATGCTCTAATTTACCATCATGTTGCTTACTCTTATGCCAATTGTGGTTATCTGGAAGATAACGTCGATAACCCAATCTCTCTTATCTTAAACGACGGTCCATCTTGTTTACAAATGGGACATGCTTGATAACCTTTAGTACTCCATCCTGACAAGTCCTCATATGCAGGAAAGTCATTAATGGTCCACAACAAACATTCACATAACTGAAAGCTCATGCAATCGTAAGTGCGCACACCATTGTTCCATAATTCTTTCAACTCTTCAATCAGTGGTTGTAAATCGACGTCAATTTCTTTTCTAGAAGACTTTGGTTCTGGAATAAGAAAAGACATGAAAAAAATTAGATTCCTTCATGCACTTCCATGGTGGCAAATTGTAAGGAACAAGCATCACGAGCCAATGCCATATGTAGTACTCATATTCCCAAATGAATTAAATCCATCGGAAGCTAAGGCTAACTGAACATTCGTTAAGTCTGAAGTAAATTCAGGAAACTCTCTATCAAAACATTTCCACCCTTCAGCATCAGCTGGATGTGGCAACACACCATCAGTTTCAACTCGTTTATCTTTATGCCATCGCATCTCAGAAGCAATGTGTTTTGATGAAAACAATCGCTTTAACCTCGGTATTAATGGAAAATGACGTAAAATTTTGTTTTGGATCTTCTTATTCTTGCCATCCTTCATTTTGTATCGAGACTTACCACACACTGGACAACTTTGACAATTAGAATATCTTTTCCAAAATAAAATGCAGTCGTACTTGCAAGCATGAATAGAATCATATCCTAGTCCTAGGTCACGTAATTTCCTCTTGGTTTCATAAAAAGAACTAGGTATGCATGCACCAGTTGGAAAGGCATCTTTCAACAAATCTAGTAACATATCAAAGGATTTGTTATTCCAATTATTGAAAACCTTAATATGCATCAATCTCACCAAGAAGTTTAATGAGGAAAATTTTGTACAACTAGGGTACAACGGGTTACGTGCTTCATCCATAAACTCCTAAAAAATGTTTAAAGTGTTAGATTTTATGTCCTAAAACTCGTAGTTTGTAAATTAATAAACATATTCTATTTTGTTTTTTGATAAAATTTTTATTGAAATTGTAATCTTGAATCCAATAAACTAAGGTCCTGGGGCTATTTAATGTAGTTTGAACTTTATGTAGTGACATAAATGTGGATCAAGTTCAAATATATAGCCAAAATGGTCTATAGTATATGAATAAGGTTGGGCGCCTTATTCTGTGGATACTATGGATGCGACCCACTTTGTAGTTAGTACAAACGATGTGATCCTAAATCGTTCATATAGAGATATATGAGTGGGGGCATCCTATGTAAAGTTTACATAAGACTGAACCATGAAATAGTCACTTTTTACGTTCTAAATGTCGCTTTATGTATAAAACTGACTATTTCGTTAATTGATGACCTAGGTAACTTAATCTTAATCCTGAGTTAACTATGAACTCCTGTTCACTCAGAATTATCCTTAGATCTAGGTGAGGGCAGCTCAATATCGCTGGCCCAATAAGCCTCCCATTTCAGGGGTAAGATTGAGTGGATAGCTGGGAACATATGGTACAAGACGGAATTCACTTCTAGCCGTTATAGGGATAGTAGATAGGTTGTTCCCTTTAGTACTGAATCCAGGTCTTAAACAAGGGGCCCCACCCTCTCCTTAGCCTGAGAGGGATTATTGTTCATTAGAGGATTAGTGGAACTTAAGAAACAAGATGTAGTCTTGGGGGTAAAACGGTTTTTATGACCCACCTGAGATTACGAATAACCTGTGAAGGATTAGCTTACTAATCATGGTTATATCAAATGGACACACATATATCTATAGTAAGGGGAGTGTAACTACGGAACTATAGTGGAATGATCCGTTAGTTAACGAATGTTGATTAGCTTCGTCTAAAGAGTTTAGCCAGCTAATCTCGAATCGTTGGAGCCCATGATCTATAGGTTCATTAGGTTCCCCTACTAGCTCATATGGAATAAACTTAGAACAGTATGATAGAATGATTCGAAATGTTCGAATTAGATGAAGAGAGAGAAACCGACAAGTATATGTGATATAATGGTCGGATTTTTCAGTTTAGAGATACAACTTTAATATTTAAATGTGATTTGAATATCAAGAATATGAATATGTTCATATTCGGAAGCTCGAAAATAATAGAAATGGTCAAAGATGTAAAAAGTCAAATAGTTGACTTTTTACTTTGAAAAGTCAAACTTTGACCAACCTTATATTCAAATGTGATTTGAATTTCAAGAAAATGAATGTGGATTCATGCTCAGGAGGTCAAAATTAGTCAACACAAAAAAAATCATAAAAAGTCAAAATGTTGACTTTTTGGTCAAAGTTTGACTTTGACCAAATGACTATTTTGCCCTTTGACTAAAGTTAGTGGGAAAATCCAAACTTTTGTTGGATAATTTCACTAACAAAATAGTGGGCTAGGTGTTGGCTTATAGTGGAGACATTAAACCCAATAAGATAGTGGATTATAGGTGTTGGGTTTTTATAGATTTGGTTCATGCAATTATGGTTTTTTTTCTATAAAATAGGCTTTCATTTTGAATGAAAAAAGTTTTGCCATTTTTCCAAAATTGTTTTGTAAATTTGGGCTAGAAAAATCACATTTTTTGGAGAAAAATTTAAAACCCAAACCTAATCCAAAATTTCATTTCTTTTTTCCATCTCTTTCTCTCTCTCGGTTTTCTTCATCCACGGGGTCCCACAACTCAGTTCTGAGTTCAGAGGATAGTAGGTCAACTCTAGTGGTGGTCTGGAAGAGTTCGGGTTGATATTCAACAAGGAAAAGCGTTGTTCGGGAGCTACAAAGGTTGTTTCCTATCCACTTTTATTTACTATTTTTCCTTCAATTGCATACTAGTTTCCTTTGAATTAAAAGCAATTAGAGTGTAATTAGATCCTAATTCCGCTGCGTATGTCTCGTGTTCCATCATGAAGTATCCCTTTGTTCGATGTTCTCTGGCACTTCATCTCCAAAGTCTTCTTCATCTTCATTATATGCCCCTTCTCTCATCGGTCCTTGCAAATAATTTAAAAGATTGAACAACTCATCATCATCATTGTGTGCAGTATGTTATTCCCTTAATCCATCATCTACTAAATGAGCTAAATGAGTCGTGACTTTCTTAAATTGAGCTAAATTTACCAATTCTCCATGATAAATCCATTGACTATATGAAGAAGATATTCCATTAGCAAATAAATGTTGTTCTACTCCATCTAATGTTTAAGACATTGAATTTTGACAATATTTATAGGGGCATCTCATTTTCTCCTCTCCATTTACATGACACTTTGCCACTTCCATGAATTTTGCAACTTCGTCATGTACTCTCTTGAGAATCTAGCTCTAAGCTTAATCCAATCCTTATTCATCGTTGAACCAAATGAATAAAACATGTCTAAGTTTTGGATATATGAACGAGATTTTCCATCATCTCTAAGTTTAAGCCTTTATGATGAGAACAAGAGAGAAATCATTACATTTCTAGTGTTCCTTCTTACTTTACAAAAGGGTCGGTCTGTATCAAGCATGTGACGAGAACATTAGTAAAGAAAAATGGTCAAATATTTCTATTTTCTAATTTTACTAAAGTTTTTTTAAAACGACTATTTACTAGAGTTTTTTAAATGGTATGATATCAAATTTACATTTACTTATCAACTTAAGTTTTTCGGGTCAATCAATGATTTAACACTAGCAAGTAAAAAGTGTGAAATTTAGTGAATTTTCTTTAAACATCCTTAACAATTTCATAAAACTTAAAGCATATTATATCCATAAAAAGGAAAGATTAAACTTCAATCTTAACAAATGAATCTCAATCTGAAACAAAATCATTTATCAAAATAATAATACAGACACAACCTGCGAATAACATTTATTAGAAAAAAGCAAAGAGAAAAAGAACCAACCAATGCGCGTGTGGCGATAGTAGTGTGCGACAGCGTGCGTTGGTGTTCGGTATTGGAGCGATGGTCGTTTATGTAAAAAGTGTAGGAAGAAAGAGAAAATAATAGGAAAATGAAGGGAAATTTTAATTAGTGGGACTTAAAGGAAGGGAACCGAAATGGGTGGAGAGGGTAAGCAACTGAAAATCGAAGAAAAAAGAAAAAAACTGGGGGACGGGAGGTTTTGATGGAGGTCGAGCAGGATTTTAAGGTATGTGGCGTTCGGTGGGGGAGAAAGAAGAAGATGGGGGTCGCCAGAGGGGAAAAGAGAAGGAAAACGGAAAAAGAAAAAGTAAAACAAAAGAGGATTGAGGTCAGCCAGAAAAAGGGAATAGTTACTGGTTTTGTTTTAGGTTCAAAGCGAGAAATTATCTCTTTAATTTCTTGATCTTTAATTTGACTAATGCTTCAAAAAAAAAATTCTCTTGAAATGACATTTATAGTTTTATTGCATATACATGTTCCTATTTGATTTCACAAGAGGATAATGATGTTTCAGAATCAGAATTATTAGTATTTTCTTGGATTTCAAAATTTTGGCCACAAGAGGATTCTTCTTTGTTATCTAATGAAGAGGAAGGGCTTGAATGTGTTAATAAATTTAATAATTGAATTTTTAAATCTTCTTCTATTTCTAAGCTATTAATTAATTTTCCTTTTCATATGGTAGTTGGGTACAATATAAACACTATATTGAATATTATGAACATAAAAAATTAACAAACCTTGAATATTATAAAATTCAACAGAGCCCATTAACAAGAAAATGACCCAAAACATTAAACACTCCTCTCTTCCTCAAGCCAAGATCATACAGAGCCCACAACTCCTGGGTTCTCACCCAAGAATATCAAGGTAACACTTGTGATAATGTCCTTACTCTGTTCGTGAATCAAGTTGGACTCGATTGGGTTCAAGGAGCATTCAGACGATCATTGTGTTCGTTTACATGTGTGTTGTTCATTGTGTTCGAGTGTTGCTGTAGACGCATTGTAGACTAATCGAGGGATACTTCAATAATGGTTTTTCAAAGATACGCATACTCTATCCCTTGAGTTCTATTATAGCATGTTGTAATTTCTAGTAATGCATAATCTGTATGTTTCCGTTTTAGACTGTAATTGGTCGCGTTCAATCCGAATGGAATTTGGAACGATCTAGTTTTGTTGCTCATGGAGATCTCCGTTTTAGATTTCCTTCACCCTTGTATCCTCGGGATTATATATTTAACCATCGAAATTAGCTTTCTTTTAAAATTCTTTATTTAAATCTATTCTTTTTTTCAAATGTCATACATGTTTGAATTTTAAAAATATCATTTAAACTAATATAAAAAAATGTCACAATCAAGTAAATGTCACACCAAAGTAAATATAGAGAGCATGTTTGAATTTCAAATTTTAAACATATTATTCGTCTCAAATTAACAACAATACATCCACAATTCTTCAATAAAAAAATACAAGCTCATGATAGTGTTGGGTCGTATCGGGAGATGCGTCTACAACCTTAATCCACAATTGCTAAATCAAAAATAACATTAACATCTGCAACCTAAAATGTATTTGTCGAGAGATGCATTTGCAACATGAACCTCGATGTACTTACAAAATGCAAATTTAAATAAGTTTAATGCTCAAATACCATATACCACTCTCAAAATGAATATAGAATTTAAAACTCAACTAAGAACATTAATGAATTGAAACAAACCAATTCAAACTTGTATATTTCAATCTCAAACTCAATATAGAACTTAAAAGCAATATAAGAACATTAACAAATAAAACTCACTTTAACTTGAACCTAATGTAAACTTAAAATCCGACTTAAACCCAACGAACTCATAACTACATATTTCAATCTCAAACCTAATATAGAACTTAAAATCCAATTTAAACTTAACCAACTCAAAAGAATTGAAACAAACCAAGACATATACGTTTACTTATAATGAATTAAGTTTTATTATCTTTTTCATAACTATTAAAATTAATTCAAAATTTTCACTTTATGATTATTTTAAATTTATTGGCAAACA
Source organism: Benincasa hispida (assembly GCF_009727055.1). Classification (NCBI taxonomy): domain Eukaryota; kingdom Viridiplantae; phylum Streptophyta; class Magnoliopsida; order Cucurbitales; family Cucurbitaceae; genus Benincasa; species Benincasa hispida. The sequence goes on from NC_052350.1 coordinate 4,108,516, forward strand.
TTAATGTCAAGGACTAAAGTGAGTATAAGGGTAAACTTATTTGAAATTTTTGGATCAAATTAAAATAAAAGTCAAATTTAAGAAATAAAAATGTAAGCCTCGTTTGGTAATCATTTGATTTTTTATTTTTTGTTTTTGAAAATTAAGTCTATAAATACTATTCCCACCTCTAAATTTCTTTCTTTGTTATCTACTTTTTACTAATAGTTTAAAAAACCAAGTCAAATTTTGAGAACTAAAAAAAGTAGCTTTTAAAAGTTTGTTCTTGTTTTTTAAATTTAGCTAAAAATTCAACCATTGTACTTATGCGTGCAAACTTAATTTTCAAAAATAAAAAATTAAACCACGAAATAGTTATCAAAAAGGACTATAACATTTTGAAATATTAAAACTAAATGGAAATTAGACTCAATATAGGGACCAAGAGTAATTTTGCCGAGAAAAGTTTTTGAAACACATGAAAAAACCCCTTTTAAGTCTAATGAATTTTTATTTTAAACAATAAGCTGTTTTATATATAATTTAAAATAAGTTACTGTATGTATATATATATATAAAAGTTTGTATATTTTTTTAATCTCTCTTTTGAGGTGAAAAATTAATGAATTAGAAACATCTCAAACCGATTACAAATATTACTCAAATCTGTTCCCCAAAATCTTTGGGTTTCCTTTTTTTTCCTTTTGTTAGAATAACAAAGTTCTTAAAGTAAATCAATACCTAAGATTTAACTATGATCAATTACAAGTGAGTACAACTAATTATATATTTTTTTTCAAAAAATATAAATTTTTGTTAAAGAAATAACAATATTTAATTCATCTCCATCTCCATTTAGCTAATAGAACAAAATTTCATCTCGTTCTCTCACTCATTCTTTCTGTAATGGAAGATATTTTACTCCATTCGACGCGGGTCTCGATAAAATTAAGCGGACATCAATATGCAAGGACAGTGCAATTTAAATACACAACAGAAAATAGCGCATGGGAGTTCAAAAAGACACGGGAAGAGATTCACCAAAAATTCAAGCAGAGTTGGTGACGACTGGACGGCGAGCTGACAGCATCTAGATGGCGACTGGATGGAATGGGTGAGCCGACGGTGACTAGACGGCAAAGAGTGAGGAAGATCAAAAATCGTTTCAAAGATCGAAAGGAGAAAAAGAAAAATAGAGGAAGAAGAGGCTGCATGAGGCTTTTAAACGGATTTCTCCTGACGGTCATCTGGTAAATCATTGGGAGAAATGAAAATATCGCAATGGTAAATCAAAAACCGTCGGGAGAGTTGTCAACTCCCGACGGTCACATGCAAACCATCGGGCTAACACCAAGTTCTGCCGACGGTGTTCTGACACAACCGTCGGCATAAATTCATAAATTCCAACCTAATTTTTAATTTAATACCCATGGGCCGACGGTCTTTCATGTACTGTCGGACGTACTCCACATCTCCCGACGGTCTTCTTACACCACCATCGGCATAACGTCCCCATTTTCCATAAATTTTTTATTGTAATAACAATCATCTGACAGTCTTTCCACGTACCATTGGGCTAACGCCACAAAGCTCGACAATATTTGAGTGACCGTTGGATCAATGTTAGCTCAACAGTTACTTCCATATCGTCGGCCGAACTATAACAATTTCCCATAAATCATTTCATTTATATTTCATATTTTTTAAAAATCAAACNCTATAACAATTTCCCATAAATCATTTCATTTATATTTCATATTTTTTAAAAATCAAACTACTCCCAACAGTTGCTCGACCACCGTCGGGAGAATTTAATTTTACCCCGACCGTGTTACTTCAACTATCCAGATAAGAGAAAGATATCCCGACGATTATGATACCGTCGGGATAGTTGAATACGCCCAACGGTTGGTTATTAGATCGTCGAGATAGATGTGTTATCCCGATGGTAGTAAACAATCCGTGGGAATAGTTTTTTATCTCGATGCCGTTCTTACACCTGAAGGAACTCGTATGAGAGAACCTTGAGCAGAAGTGGATTGACCAAATTCCATAAGTTATCGAATACAAAGTTTTACAGTAAACAAGCAATAAGATATGCATTTACAACTAAATTACAGCATGCTTTAAAATAAAAAGTTTTCGTAAAACCTCACCTTTGAAGAACTTTTCTTCGTGTTTTTCCCTCGAACAATCACGAACAACTTGAATACCTTTTTCAAGATAAACCTCAAACGAGAAAACCCGAAAACTACCACAATGAAACCTTGGTATTCTAAGGGTAAGAACCCAGGAGTGGTGGCTCATACTATTTTGGTTAAGACAGAAAGTTTAAGGTGGAGGGGGAAGAAAATTGAGAACTTTCTAATCTTAAGATAGAACTCACAGAAAACTTCTGTAACTTCTCAATCGTTTAACCAATTTCAACGTCCAGAACAAGAAGAAAATAATTTTCTTTTTATTCTCTTTTTCCAAATAGAATAACCACTCCTACTAATGTGGGTGGAGAGAAAAGATGGGGAAGGAAGTTGTAACTCCCTTCCTTATTATTCAAATAATAATTTCAAATATTTATTTCCGCCCATTAACCTATTATGTATCAAATACATTATGACAATATGTCATATATAATTGAAACAATTTAATTATATCATATATAATTAAATCCTTCTATTAATTTGAACAATTCAAATTAATCCAAAAACTGATTCTCAACTAAATCCTGTTGAGCTACCAAGGGGATCTTATGGACCTGTAGCTTGAAGCTCCAATGGTACATGAATAATTAATTAAACTCTTTAATTACATTATTCACTATCCGTTAACTGTCGGACACTTTGCTAAAGACCGACAGCTGCACTCTTCACACTACAGATATATTTCTGTATCCATAGAATATAACCAATCAACAGTATAATGGCCCTTCATAAATTGCTCATAAGTATAGTTGGACCAAATTATCGTTTTTCCCCTGTAGTTACATCTAACTCCTTAAGTACCACTTATCCCTCTAACTCTTTAATTATATTATTCACCATACGTTAACTATCGGGCATTCCACTAAAGACCGACAGTTGCAATCTTCATACTACAGATATATTTCTGTGCCCATTGGATATAACCAATCAACAGTACGATGACCCTTCCCAAATTGCTCGTAAGTACAACTGGGCCAAATTACTGTTTTTTCCCAGTAGTTATATCTAACTCCTTAAGTACCACTGATCCCTCTAATGAACAATAGATCATAGTCCTACTATGACTAAACCCCTCTCGGGCCAGGAGAAGGTATGGTGTCATATTGTTGAAGACCCAGAATCAACCCTTAAGGGAATAATTTATCTACTTACCCCTACCTCGGGGAAGGAGTGAATTCTATCTTGTGTAACTATGATCCTAGCTTCCCAATAAGACGTATGGCCAAAATGGTAGACTTGTTGAGTTGGTGATTTGGCCACTCTCACCCATACAAATTAAAGGACTATCCTTATAGGCAGGTGTTCACAACTCACTCAGGATTTAAGTCATGTTACCTATGGTCATCCTGGTAAAATGTAAGTCTCTATTATGAACGGCATTATATAATGAGACTAAACATTTCATGGTCCATTCTTATACAAATTTCTTTGTATAGAATATCTCCGCTCGCAAGTCTAATACATGAATGATCTGGATCAAATCATTTGTAGCACTTTACAACAATTGTAACACCTGTAAAACGGGTCATACTCTTAGTGTAACCAGGATAAGGTACCCAACCTTATCCATTAACTACAGACCATTTAGGTTATCACTTAAACATGATCCACCCATATGTCTCCACATGCATGTTTAATTTACAAAGATAACCTTGGATGTTAGTTTATTGGTTTGTGGTTAATGCAACTAAAATATCATATATGTTATAGACAATGAATAAAATATCATATATTTTATTAAATACATAAAGGGTTTGTTCAAATATGTTTATAAACTATAGGACCCTACGAGATTTAGGGTATCAACCCCAACAGCACCATCAGGGGAAGTTACATACGCCAACGTTTTTTGCTGTGTCGGGGTAAATTTCGTCGGAAATAATGAAAATTCTTGTAATGAACCTAAAACGACGATCCAACCGTTCAAAACAAGGCCCTAGGTTTCCTAAACATACTGACTAAATTTCAGTAGGATCCAACAGTTAGAACTCTGGAAATCGACAAATTAGTGAAAGTTGTCTCTAAAAATCCAAACTGCATTGTTTCTCTCCGTTTTCTCTTGTTTCGCTTTTTTTTTCTCAGATTCTTTTCACAACAACTTTTTGCCATGAATGATATAGACTTATAGACTTTATTTACAATAAAAATTCCCCAAAACAATGGGCTCTTATATGATCAAATCAAGTAAGACGAATCTACGTACCAAATATTGAAAACATCTATTAAGTCAAAAGAAATATTCAAATGAAATTTACTGTAATCATTCATGAAAATAGTACACAAAAGTACCCACCATGTTCTCTATCTTTTGTTTCTAAAAACCGAAAATCAAAGTTGCAAGAATTGGCTTTGATACCAATTGAAGGAATTGACTTCCCACAGAAGCGTGTGAACGCCTTGCATTTAGACATTTGATTTTTGTGGAAACAAAAACAGTAAAATAAAACATGCATTTGTAGGATAAACATTCAAACAAAACTATAAACATGCTAGAAAAGAGGAAGAAGAGAAGAAACCAAAACTTACATCTTTTGATTCTTCTAGCTTTCATCTTCCACCATTATCAACGATCTCGAATTTCATCAATGAAGAAGGATACCACCAACAAAGTTACCTTGTTATTCTTTAGGATTCCAAAAGAACTTGGAATGGTGGTCTCCAAGAACTTTTAAGGAGGAAAATACTAGAGAATTTTTAGAGAGAAGTTAGAGAGAATGTGGAGGCTTGGAGGCTAGGTTTTTTGTGTAATAAAAACTTCTCCTCTAAATGGGCTATAAGGATATTCATATGGAGAAGGTTAACTCATTTCCCTTTATACCCTTAGTGCTAATTAATTAAATAATTCTTATTTAATTAAGTGATACATTAGTTAAATAACCATATATTAAATCTCATTTAATATACATTTAATTAATTATCATAAATATCATATATTTATATTAACCTCCCATCTCCATTATTTCTTAATCAATTAATTAATCATTGATTAATCAATTAAACAACTAGTTGTGTATTTAATATTGGACAAATACAGAGTGCTAATATTATTATTAGTAGTAGTAAACACTTGACATAATTTATACCTCTTTTTCATGATTTTTCATAAGTTTAAGTTTGTGCGATAGCCATCATGGATTGACCTGGCGGTAAATAGAAGACATGGCATTGGATAAAGGGTTAAGAGGCCATGGTTTTAATCTATGGTAGATACTTACCTATGATTTAATATCCTACGAGTTTCCTTGATACTTAAATATTGTAGGATCAAACGCGTTGTTTCATAAATTAGTTAAAGTGCGCATAAACTAATATGAACCCACATAAATAAAATTAAAAGAAAAAAAAGAGAAAGAAATTAGGAAAAGTTTGTGTGATATTCTTTAAAAAATTTATAAACTTAGTTCATAATTTGAGCTTGCACTATATGTAGTTATAGAAAAAGTTTCGATGATAATTTTCTCTTTTTACTCTAAAATTATATAAACTTTAATAGAACACACATAGATAAAATAAATAAATAAAAATAAAAAAGAAAAAGTTTGTGTGATATTCTTTAAAAAATTTATAAACTTAGTTCATAATTTGAGCTTGCACTATATTTATTTATAGAAAAAATTTCGATGATAATTTTCTCTTTCTACACAAAAAGTTAAGATGATAATTTTCTCTTTTCACACCTAAAATTATATTAAACTTTTAATAGAACATTGTATGTAACATATAACGCCATCTTATTCATTTTGGGTTGGGATTGAAACATTTTATCGAAGAATACATATTTATGCTATTTAAACTATATTTATGTTGATTAATGTCAATATTTTGTAAATGAATTAAAGACCAATAGTGATTTAAAATTTTAGAAGTTGATTTACACATATTTTTCTGTAGATCTTAATGGTCTCAAATTTTTTGAGGTTTTGTTGGGTGGAATTAAAGCACCTGAAAATAATATCCTATATTACATCTCAAGATGAGGTCCTAAAATATTTTATAATAAAAACAAATTATAGAATATCAAAATTTATAGTAGCCTACAATTGTTATTTACAATTAATAATAATAAAATATATGAAACTTAGAAAATATCACCACGCAACTACATAACAGTGATATTTTATTTAAAAAGTGTATTCTCCAAATTTTCTTTGAAGTAAAATGGTCAATCTAATTCTTTATAGTCAACCATCTTCAAAATATCATTCTCAATTACTATCAATGCTAACCCATTTAAGCCTTTCCTGTGACATTATAGAGTATATATAGGTTTTCAACCACTTCAATTTGGAAAATTTTCTTTTTGTAGATGCAACTGTCAAATGAGTAGTCAACAAAATTATATATGCAATAATAACGTTAAGAAAAATATTACGTTTCACAAACCTCAAATATCTAATGGCTCCATTTTTTAAGTAGACAAGAATTCTCTTGGTAACTTCAATTCCATATACAATTTATTTCCATCAATATCTAATTTTTCATTATTCTTAAGAGTAGACTCAAAATAAGTACAATGAGACAACAAATTTGTATCATCTAGTGATGGCAACTTGAGAGGTAAATAAAAAGTCAACTTTTTTTTTTTTTTCATATTCTTGGTATTGTTCAAACCCCCTATTAAGAGAAACAATAACTTCATCAACGATATATAAAATTAATAATTAACTCTAAAAATTCTTCTCGAGATCATGGAACCATATTTTGGGTGTGATCCGAATTCTCATTAAAAAAAATTTCTTTTAATTTCACGCTTCAAAGAAAAAGGACATCAATGTTCATTTCCGTGGCATATTCTCTGAATCATTCCAAACATTCTTAAAGTCAACCTCTCTATATTGCTCAAAAAAATCAATTAATCCCTTTATTTATTTATTTTTCCATAGCAATATCGATAAGCATATTCTTTGGTTGTAAGTGTTACTAACCACCTTAACCGCACATAATATATCAAACCAAATAATAATAGCCACCAAAAACTCACAATCACTAAGCTCATTTGTTGTTAAAGATTTAGCTTCATTTTGCACTTTGAAATCATTATCACTAATTTCAACCACTTGAAGTAAAGCTTCATGTATTTCAGGCATTTGTTTTCTTATAACTTTAACACTCTCAATACGAGTCACCCAATGAGTGGATGAATACAGTTTAAGAGTAAATTTTTCAATTTTATTCTCAGGATTTCCCATCTTTTTGGAGAATGGGTAAATATAGTATAAATACGTTCTATGATTCCAAAAAAATCTCTAGCTTTACCATAACTATTAGCCATACGACACAAGGTGAAATCAATAGTATGAAACCACAAGGAGTGTAAAACATTCTTGGATTTATATCTAACAATTTTTTCTATACTCCTTATGCTTACCTTTCATATTCGACCCATTATCAAACCCTCGTCCCCTTACATCATCCATGTCAAGACTAAGATCCTTCAATTCATTTTGTAAACATCAAAAAGTCATTGACTTGTGGTATCATTCACATTTAAAAAGTCCTAAAAAGAACTTCTCGATAGTAATAGGACTAGATTATATATCAACATATTTTATCATAATAGACATTTGTTCTTGGTGGCTCACATTTGAAGTACAATCAAGTATGATTGAAAAATACTTTGCTTGTTTTATATTCTTAATGACTTCAGACTTGATTGTAGCACTAAACAAAAGTACATTTTCATTTTGAGCTCTAGGACCAAGATAATGAAAATGAACTTCATCCTTTTTAATATGTTGAACATGCTCTTGAATAATAGGATTGAATTCACATAACATTTCAATTAAGCCTAAAAAATTTCTATTACATTTTTATTTAATTCGTCACTAGTACACGAAATGCTAAGTTATGTATTGTAAGGTATTTCACAATTGAAACGAGTCTAAACAATACACCTTTTCAGTGATCCTTTTCTTTCTCGAGTTGTTCTAACTCCACTTTGTCAATAATCTCATTCTTTTGGAATCTAAAACACAAATCATACCAAGTTGTCATATTCTTAAAATGCTACTCTACCCATCATTAAAACCATTAGTAGCTAATTTTCCCTTACTAAGCCCTTTGCTAGATAATTTACAACAAAAAATTCAATAGACCTTTTTTTAATAAACAAGTCTCTCTATCACTTTTTTTTTTTTATTTTGTAATACTCTCGTATACAATGCAGAAGAAAAACACTTTAACAATTGGTTTTTGAGGCATTTCTCTATATAAAAATCTCTTTTAGGGCCTTTAGCTAAGAGATCAACTATTTTGGTACTGAGATTACCCTAAGTTCTAGAATCAAATATATCAATATGTAGCATCAATATCAATATCATTTTGAGCATTTAAAGCAACATTGTTCTTAACCTTATCAATAATATGATTAGTATTGCCAACAAGAACATAGTTTAACTGGCATAATGTTCCTACTATCAACCTCGTGGTTTGAGGTTCGATTCCCCCACCCCACACTTTAATTACAATACCTCTTCAAAAAAATAAATAAATAATATGATTAGTATTCTAAATTGACACATTACTAGAAGGGTTCTCATTAGACACATTTTCATCCAAATTAACACGATTATTAGCATTATCGTTTCCATAGATCTATTAATAAATTTAATTTATAAGAAAAAAATATTTTCTTTCTAGATCACCGAGAATCTACAAATTCTGTAGATAGTAGTGGATAGGAACCTTCCTTTTTCAATTATATATTTTTTTAGTTATTGTGTAGACAATAGCACATCCAAGAATTCTATGTAGGAGTACTATGTAATATAAAAATTATAATATGGGAGGAGGAGGAGAGGGAGGACCTTGAACCCACTAACAGATCATTCAATGTGGCCCTCCTTACCACTACACTACCAGCAGATTTTGGTAACTAAATTGAATTTCTTAATTTATATTTAAGCTCAAAATTTATATTAAAAATGCAAAAAGCATCAAGTTCGGAGGGAGAGGGGCACATGTCCCCTAACCCCTACGTGGATCTGCTGGTGTGTTAGATCTCCAGTAATACATTTTTATTTGGAACATATAGCTAATTAGTTATAGGGTGGGACCTACCGTGGGTTTTTTTTTTTTTTTTCATTTACTCTTTCTACAGTCTTTTGTTGCACTCCCTAAATTCAAACAGGGAGTATATGTTCACCTCTATTCATGTTAGCCTCAATATTATTTGTAAAATTTTTTAATATATGATTATATCTTCTATTCTTAAATTGATTGTGTTCTCTCTTTTTATTTGTTCATTAATGTTCGCAAATTTTGAGTTAAATGATTCTTAATTTGAAACAAATATATACTATTTCATCTATGATCCAATCGTTCATGACTTGTAGTAATTGGATTCTCTTTTAAAATTCTTATTATCTTTAAAATTTTAATCTTTTCAATTAAGATAATTTATTTTATTTAGATTTCCTATCAACCATATGTTAGTCTAGATTTCAACAATATTAATCTTTCCTAATTGCAAGTAAATTTAAGGTTGATGATCATTATATACTATTTGACTCAATTTTGTTTCAAGATTTTTTATTTGCTTTTAAATATAATGTAGTAATTACCTAGATCTTAGTGGTGAGTCATATCTATTTTCTTATTTTATGTAAACTAACCGGGTATTTTAGTTTTTTTTATTATTTTTACCAAACGAAAGTTAACTATTTTTCAAAATAGATATTTAAATTTAGCTATTTGTCCAATTGATCCAATAATATTATCATTCGAATTCTGATTTGAGATGGGTGGTAGGCCACTTGATAAAACTTCACTTAACATATGTTAGTTGGGCATAGGATACCAAACTTCATCTTAAATCTTATAAGCCAAACCCTCACCAAAATTTCAATCATGTTATACTTTTAATAGAAGGGGATGTGACATATACCATCCAATTCATTTTGGTTGAATTAACATGGCCGGCAATTAGATAACAACTTTTTGTTTTTCCTTTTTTTCGGTTCAAACAGGTAGATAAAATAATAGATATGTATTGACATTTTATCAACAGATTCAAGGCAAATAATCATTTGAAATTTTAGAAAATAATTTATGCATATTTTCAAATGTAGATTTTAAACTATAGTCTACCATATTACCCTTAGGGATAAGTATAGTTAAATTCTCCCTTATATGTAAAAATATTGTATTTTATTATAGTTTATTGATAATTAATTGATTAATCTAACAGTATATTTAATAATACTAATTTTAATTTTACAATATCATTTTATATTAATTAACAAAAAATATTAAAAAATTGTTGATACTATTTTAATACTTTATATGTAATTATTTGATTTTAGTTTCATGTGTAATTAATTAATCTAACAATATATGCATATACAAAATTGGTAACTCCTCCAGATTAATTATCGTGCAAATCATTTTAAAAAATTTATCGTTCATGTCCAAATACATATAATAATATCTCAAACAGGCCCTTAGGGATGATTAATCCAAATTTATATATCCATGATTAAGGACCTATTTGGATTAAAAAAAAAAATGTTTTGAAAAAAACTCATTTTTATTTAAGGGATTATATTTCATTTTTGTCCAACTTTCCTATTATTTTTATAAAAAAAATGTACTAATGGCTTCTTAATTATACAAAATTAGGGTCTAATTACCTTTTTATCCTCAACCTATAATTAATTACACATATTTTACAAAAAGAAACTCAAAAATTCCCTTGATTCACGTGCAAGATTTATTTCAACCAATTTTCATTCAATAAGTTGATACGTGAAATCAAAAAATAAAATTTCATTAAATGTATTTTCATTCACCCATTAACCTAACGAAAAAAATTTCAACAAATAAATACATTTTCTTTCTCCAATTAAATAAAATAAATAAAATTTTATCAAATAAATGCATTTTTTTTCTCTCCAACTGCCCGCCACATTTAAGGGTATTCTAGTATGAAAAATCCAAATCTTATATATGAAAATATAAAAAAGTTTGGACATTTATAAAAATAAGTTTTGAAAATGGATTAAATTTATAATAATCCGTTTATTTAAACACTTTTGATAAAAATGAATTAAAATATATGTGGTGGCCAAACATTTCAAATTCTTTTAATTTATTTTTTAAATTAAACATTTAAAAATGTACTTTCAAACATATCCTAAATTTGGTTCTTAAATTTTGAGCATATGTATCTCTAGAGTCATAAATTTGAGGTCTATCTTTTGGCTTAGAGTTTCGTTTTTAAATTTTATGTACCTGAAATTTTGTTTTCTGTTTTCTCCTAAATTTTTTTACATTAACTTTTATACTTTTCAAGATAATATTGGATAATTTTCCAGATATCAAAAACACAAAACAAATTTGTTTGATAATGATTTTATTATCTTTTAAAAAAATTATACTGACTTTCTCTCAAATTTTAATTATGACTTCTACATTTCTTAAAGAAACACTTTGAACTCCGACTAAATTCTAGAAATAAAAATAAGTTTTGAGAAACTATTTATTTTAATTTTTAAAATTTTGACTTCTATTTTTTAAAATATTTTGTTAAAAAATATATAGCGGTATATAGAAATTTATTGATAGAAATAGTATTAAAGCAACAAATTTAGAGGGATTTTTCAATTTAAAAAATCTCTCTCTCCCTCTCGATGTCTCTTACATGGGTTTATGGGTTGTGGAGGCGGCAATAGAATAGACGGCGTGTTTGGTTTGCATTGATGGCGATGGCGGTGGAGGGGATTTTTTCAGGTGGTTTTTGGTGATTGTGGAGGATGGGATTGAGAGGAGACAATTGTTGCGGTAGCGATGGTGACAGAGTAATGACTGGGGGATTTGATGTAATGGGAGGTGGCAGAGATGGAGTGGAAGGAGAAGTTGGCAATTTAAGTGCCAGCGATATTTAACCACCTTTATATTGTCTTTTCGGTGTACTTTCTCATTTATTAGGGTATGCTTTGGTACTCGAAAAATAAAGTAATTTTAAAAAAAATTGTAACAAATTTAGAGACAGAATGGGTGTTTATAGAGTTAATTTTCAAAAAGTAAAAACCAAAAACTTAGACCCTCGTTTGGTAACCGTTTCGTTATTTGTTTTTAGTTTTTGAAAATTAAGTCTATAACACTCATTCCATCTCTAAATTTCTTGATTTTTTAAATCTACTTCTGACCAATATTTTAAAACTGAGCCTAAATTTGGAAACTAAAAAAAGTAAGGTTTGAAAACTTGTTTTTCTTTTTAGAATTTGACTAAGAATACAACTCTCATACTTAAGTAAGTTGCAAATAATTGTAAGAAATTGAGGGAAAAAATAGGCTTGAATTAAAAAAAAAAAAAACGAAAAACTAACAATGTACCAAAATGGGGCTTAAATGGTTACCAAATGGAGCCTAAAATCATTATCTAATGAGACTTAAATTTTAGTTTTCAGAACTTAGCTTGAATTTTTAATATATTTGTAAAACATATAATAACAATACAAAGAAACTTATAAGCGTAAGTATTTTATAATTTTTTTAAAAAGTTCATTACAATATTAGTTTTCATAAATTAAAAAAAATGAAAATTAAAACCTAAATGATTATTTTAAATATTTTTTTTTTCAAAGATATTGTAATTAAAGTGTGTAGTAAGGGAATTGAATTTCAAACTTTGAGGTCGATAGTACGAATACTATGTCAATTGAGCTACGTTCTTGTTGGTATTTTAAATAAAATTTTAAAAAAGAGAAAATATGTTAATTATTACTAAATTATGTTTACTTGAATGATACGATGGAGTGATGTACCTATTAAATTAATGTGTGTGACATTACAAATTAATAAAGATACACATAAATAAACATGTAAGGCTATCATTTTATTTACAATGATAATGAATCAAAGTCTAAAAAAATATGATTGATTGGATCTAAATTCCAGAATTCAATAAACAATTTTATATATATATATATATATAATCGCATTATTGGTCACAATAATGTACTAAAAAATTACTAAAATGCAGTTAAATCGTTAATCATGGGATGGTGGAGGACTGGGTAGTTGTATGGTATGCAGCTAAAGGCCCCACATTACCCATCACAGCCATGTGGAAACTACCACGTGTCATCTTCTAATTGGGTTGCATAAATTAGTTTCTCTTAATTAATTTTTCAATGTTTTCAAATTATTTTAAGGACTGACGAAGAATAATATTCCAATCCACCGCTCGATTAAATTTCTCGAGTTTTAAGATTTAGTTTCTAAATTTTAAAAGATAGGGATGGATTTTAAATTTTCAATTTTATATTTTAAGGGTTGTTTAGGCTCTCAACACAGTGAATGTTATAATCTACAATTCACTATTAATTTACAGTTTTGTAACTCATTCACTTTTTCGGCTTTCAATTATAATGGTTGGTATTTCTAACTATGTCACACTGAAATAGTCTGCATCTCAAAACATACTATTATATCCTGGGCTAAAATAGTCTGCACCTCAAATACAAACTATTGTAGCTTATAGATTATAATTACGAACTATAATAACCAACTCAGCGTACTAAATGTCCTTAATAGATTTCTAAACTTTAAAAGTGTCTACTATGTCATTATCTAATATCAATAAATAATTTTACTTTATAATACTCACTAAAATCCTTATATTTTATGTTAAATAGATTTCTAAACTTTAAAAAAATGTCTAATATATAGGACTTTAAATATTTAGTTTGTTTCTAATATCTTTAATTTTGTGTCAAATTGTCAAATATTCATGAGCCTAAAGTTTAAAAACCAAATAAGTACAAATTTAAAAGTTCAAGACTTACATTAAACCATTTTTAATGTTCACATTCCAATTCCAAGTAAAACAGTTGTAAGCATTTTTTTTTTTAATTAAAACACTATTTTGATCTCTATATTTTGAAATTTGTTCAATTTTAGTCTATCCATCTTCAATAAATCTTAATTTTAGTCCGTGAAAATTAATTTTTACCAAAATTGATTTCATTCAAGGAAGTGTAAGATATAAATATGTTTTTCTCAAGAATTACAGTAAAAATAATAATAAATAATAAAAATATTTTTTTCAAACATTAATTTTAAAATTTATTGAAGATATAAAGTATAAAGTTCGATCATTTATTTATTTATTTTTATCAATGATTAGTCGTGAGATGCGCTAATTCAATATGCTTATCTTAACTCAAGGAATCAAATTACAAGGGGGAATAATCTTTCATGAAGGTACTACGGACACAATTTGTTTGTACTATAAATGTCCCATTACATTCAATCATAGTCGTTCATTAATTTCCATATGTCTTCGACAAAAATAATAATGTTGAGAATACAAAGGTTGTCTTGTTTTCTTATTTGGATGAATCCCTTTTGGATTCAACTTTTGTATTTTCTATTCATTTCATCTTTTGGGTTTTTTATTTTGGTTGTTTTAAATCCAAAAACTACTTCCAATAATTCTTTTAACCCAAAGAAATTAGATCTTTTCTTCACCTCTGTCTCAGCTTCCACAGTTTCAAGCATGTCAACAGTGGAAATGGAGGTTTTCTCAAATTCCCAACTCATTGTTTTGACAATTTTAATGTTTATAGGAGGTGAAGTTTTCACTTCCATGGTTGAACTTCAATTAAGGAAGTTCAAGCTCAAATTTTCTGAACAAAAAATTGCTTGTGTTTCAAGTGATTTAAGTGTAGAATTGGGAATTGTTAGGAATAATAATACTTTAGATATTATTATTCTAAAATACAATTCAATAAAGTTTTTGGGATTTGTAGTACTTGGTTATCTTCTAATTTTCAATTTCTTAGGCATAGGAATGGTTTTAATTTATTTCAAATTTGTTTCAAGTGCTAGACAAGTCTTGGAACAAAAAGGTTTAAAACTATCAACTTTTTCAATTTTTCTCATAGTTTCAACTTTTGCAAGTTGTGGGTTTGTACCAACAAATGAGAACATGATAGTATTTAAGAAGAATTTAGGTTTACTTATCATACTTATTCCTCAAGCACTTATTGGAAATACATTGTTTCCTTCTTGTTTGAGGATTTGTATTTGGAGTTTAGGAAAATTTATGAAGAAGAAGAAAGAAATTGTTGGGTTCTTGTTGAAAAATAGTGAAGAAATTGGGTATTTACATTTGCTTCCAAAGCTACATTCATTGCTTTTGGTTGGGAGTGTTTTAGGGTTTGTTTTAATGCAATTTGTAGCAATTGGAGCAATGGAGTGGAGATCAAATGCATTAAGTGGATTAAATTGTGTTGAGAAATTGATTGGGATTTTGTTTTTGAGTGTAAATTCAAGACATAGTGGTGAATCCATTGTTGATCTATCAAGACTCTCTTCAGCCATCTTGCTTCTCTTTGTTGCCATGATGTTAGTTTCCTTCTCTCTCTTTTAATTAATTTTTGCTTTAATTCCATTCAATTTAATGCAGAAATTATTAACTCAATTAAGTACTACAACATTTTCTTTGGAAAATATTAAATAAAGAAGACATACTTTGTTATTCTTCACGGGATGTTTGATAACTTATTAGTTTTTTTTATAAAAAAATAGTTTTAAATTTAGGTTATAATCATCGATTTCTATGAACATAAGAGTTTCTTTGAGAAGTATTTGAGAAGTATTTTCAAAATTCAAACTAAGTTTTGAAATTTGAAATTTGGTTATATGAATTTAAATGTTCTTTAAAAGAGAGAGAAAAAGAAAAGAAAATATGAGAATCATCCTAAAGAATTGTGAGAAAACAATTTTCAAAAACTAAAAACTAAAAATTAAATCATGAGCCCGACTATGTAGTTTTAAGTTTTCGTGTTTTGAAAATTGGGCTTCTTTCATTATGATTTTTTTAAACCATAATTTTCATCTCTATAAATGACATGTTTAGATTCTTAAGACCTCGCATGACTCCCTTATTCGAGTCTTGTATGAATATAAAGGAATGCGTCAAAATTAAATGACTCAGGACATCCAATCGGTAGCATCGTAAAATTCCTCAAAAATAAAAACTACTTCAAAAAAAATTATTAATTTAAAAAAAAAAAAAAAAATCTTGGCTTGGGCTTTAAAATGCTCCTAAAAATTAAATAAATAACATAGCAAAGAAACACATAGATAGTAATGTTTATAAGCTTAATTTTCAAAACCCAAAAAAAAAATGAGGGTTTTTGATAACCATTTGATTTTTCGTTTTAGTTTTTAAAAATTTAGAATTGTGTTTATTACTATTTCTTTACCATGGTTTAAACATTTGGATTCATAACTAAATCCTTAAAAATTAATTTTGTTTGAGTTTTCAAAATTTGACTTGAAAGTTTGAAGATGTTTCTAGAATGTAAACAATAAATTAAAAGTCATGGTGTTTATAAATTTAATCTTAAAAAAATACAACAAAACAAAAACCTCTCAAATAATCATCAAACATGGCTTAAATTCTTCTGTGTGTTTTAAATATTATTTAGAACAAATATACAATTAAAATAATCAATAATACACTCAATTCCTTGTGCTAGTCAAAATAAAAAGAAATATATATTCATTGAGTTGACTATCAAGGTATTCTAATAATGACATTATTAATAATTAGAAATTTTTTTTTTAAGGATGACTACTTTTATTTATTTATTTATTTATTTTTGAAAAATGACTCATATTATTAGTGACCAGGAATCCTCGTAGAAACAAGTCTTAATTTATGTTTTTTATTGGTAAAATTTTGACTTATGATTAGCATATGCATATATTCTATAATCTATATCATTTTTACTATATAATTAATCTAGTGACTACTCAAGGTAGATTGATTATATTATTTGAGTTTTTTAATGAAGAAATATTTTACTAATAATCAAATATTTTATATTATTAAAAAATATTGAATTATTATTATTATTATTTAATGAAAAATATTAAGTTGCCATAAAAAATTAGATCCAAAAGTTAAAAGTAGTTTTTTTCTTTAAAAAAACCTTATTCTTTATTTTTTTTTATTTAAAAACAGTTTTAAATTATTTTTAATTTTGAGATTTATTTATGCAATTTTTTTATTCTTTTGTTCTTTCCCATTTTTTCTATGCTAATTTAAAAATTTTAACAAATCAAAATTCGCCAAGAGACTACTAATACAATGACTATACGTGACTAACCAATGATAATATAAAATTTAAAAAAAAAAAAATCAATGACAATATGGTTTTGCACTTCTTTCCTAAACTTTCATTTATAACAATTTGATACTTCTTTTCCTTTATAAATTTGACTCTACCTTTCTTAACTATATTTATTTAATTTTGAATGACTTAATTTTTTGACCTTTAATCATTTTATCAATATCAATTTACACGTGTAAAAAATTCTATTATATGTTACATTCTTTAAAAATTCAAATACCAAAAAGCAATTCTTAACTATAAGTTTACAACATCAAAGAACCATATCTTATTTTACAAAACAGAAACTTTCTTTTCAAGTATTAGTCACAAATTTGTTATATTAAGGACAAAGTTTAATATTTATTTTTAAAAATCTTATTGTTAAGTTAGGTATAAATTTAATACTCAACAGATTAGTAAGAATTTGAATTTAGAACTAGCTCATTTGTTTTAACATTAATTCCTTATTTATTTAACCACAAAGAAAGTATTTAAGTATTAAATTAAATTCTTATTATTATTTGGTTGATGGGTTTTAATTTTTTGCAGGTATCTTCCACCTTACACTTCTTTCATGCCAATAAAAATTGATGAAGGAGAAGAAGAAGAAAATCAATTATTGGAAGCCAATAAAAGAAGTAGAAAAATTAAAAGGGCAAAATTTATGGATAATTTTGTCTTTTCCCAACTCTTTTATCTCATCATCTTCATCTTTATTATATGCATTACAGAGAGACATAATATCAAGGAAGATCCTCTCAATTTCAATATTTTCAACATTATTTTTGAAGTTATCAGGTAATTAACCTTTAATTAATTTTTTTCTTCATATTCTACAAATTTTTGGTCAAAATAAAAATTATAATTTTCCAAAAATTTCCACCCACAAATAATGTACTTTTCATTTTTCTCTTTCTAATTTCATGATCCTTTTATTTCACATTAAATTTTTAATTTTTCAAAAGTAGTTTTCATGAGGTTCAATCTTGCAAATTTTATAGCGTAATCTAGTTGAATACTTATTCGTGTCAACTTTTAAATTATATTATTATTTAGGATTTACAGATAAAGGAAATTTAAGAGTATAGGGTTTGAAGTTAGAAAAAAAATTATAATTAAATCTTCACACTTTGTCATTAAATCTTTTCATAGTACCTATTTCCTCAACATCACACCCTTGTATTTTGTACGTATTTTTTTAATGTATTTTTTATTTTTTTTTTCTCTATATAATTTTACATTTTCTTTTTGTCATTAAAGCTTCTAATAATTTCAATTTAGTCTTCCTATCTTCTTTTTTAACCACCTCTTCCTCTTTTATTTTATTTTTTTCTCTTTTTCTTCATGGAGCCTTTTTTTTTTCTAATGATAAAGGATTGATATAGTAAAATTGAAAACTCACATCCTTTCACAAATATATAAGTCTCTTCACATTATAAATACACTTCTTACTCTCTTTTTTTTAATGTATTTTATTAAAAAAAACATTTAAAATTATATTTTTTTAGAGAAAAAAGAACATTCAAAATTATAAAATAGAAATATATTTACTTCATTTAAAGTTTACAATTTTTTGTCCAACATTTAACAATTTAAAATCAACAAAAATAATTTTTTATATTTCACCATAGAAAATTATATGCTTAAAAGAATTTAAACTCTTTTATTACTTTAAAATTTAATCTAAGATATTTACTCTTTAAATTTAATTAGAAGTAATAATCATTTAAAAAAACATCTTCTAAAGATTTTTAACCACTCTATATGCCTTCAAACTAGTACTATTAAATTCCTATGTGTGACACTTTCATATAATTGTCTAAGATTGAAAGGAAATTTGTAAATTAATAAAATTTGAAAATACGTGTTTAAATTTGGACAGTGCATATGGAAATGTGGGGTTTACGATGGGATATAACTGCAAAAGACAAATTCATCCTCAAAGCAATTGTGCCGACAAATCGTTCGGGTTTTCAGGAAAATGGAGCGACAATGGAAAGGTGGTTCTTATTGTCGTCATGATCTTTGGACGACTAAAGAAGTTTAATATGAACAAACAAAGACCTTGGAAGCTTCTCTAAATAATCTTTGACCCACGTGGAAATAACACCTTTATTTGTAATTAAAAAAAATTGTAACTTTGCCTATCGTAATATTTCAAAATATTCCCCTAGAAATTTACTAATGTGTTACAAATGAACACAATTCAAGAATTTTAGGTAAATTTACACTTAATTTAACTGAAAATTTTAGCATATTTATTAAGAGGTCAAAAGTTCGAATCACTCAAATCGGATTCAAAATTTAATCATGAGATTGGATAAAAATAATAATTTTTGACATACATATATATATATATATATATATAACTGAGTAAAATACTAAATCTAATTTTTAAATCTTCATAATTAAATAAGTAAAAAAATTAAATATATAAAAAAGGAAATTAATAATATTTTATTCAAGTAACTTTTATATGCATGTGTATATGTATACTTGTAAATTTTTATTATTTACTTTTAAAAAATGATTAAATCTATTGCTATATTAAAAGAGAGAAGGAGGGAGAATCTTTTCTTCCCAATTTGCCCTTCATTTTACCCTAAATCATGTATGTATCTTTTCTTTCAACAAACACGACTTATAACTCTTGCAAAACAATGTGACCAACTTCTGCATTTGAAAACAGATTTTCCTCTTTTCTATGTTGGAAAAATGTCTTTCCTTTTTACAAAAGCAAATGAATAATTATCTTCTCTGTGTTGGAAAAAGATGTTAGATAAATGAATAATTATTCGAATTGAAGCCTATCGTAAGACAAATCGAAAAATGTATCATACCAAATAATGCGGGTTATCTTTCTCTTTTCTAGATTTGTTCTATGTGCCTCTCTTTAATTACTAAGGTATTTCATCTTTTTTATAGTAATAAAATATATCATCAAATAAGGCATTTCATTTTTTTTTTATTATTATTTTGTACGTCTCTCTTTAATTACTAGAGTTCTTTTCGAGAGATTTGAAAGTGAGAAAAGGTATCATCAAATAAGGTATTTGATCTATTTTTTCCCTCTTTTTTTAAGTAATATATGTCATCTCTTTAAAATAATATGATATAAGATATTTCCTCTATTTAGTTTTACCATTTTAAATACAGTTTTATCATCAAATGTGTATTATAAATTTCAAGTTTTGAATGAACAACCTATAATCAAAGTGTTTTTATTTTTATTCCAGTATTCAAATTGGAAGAGATTTAGTGATATATTTATTGTTTTTTTCATTTTCAACCTTCAATTCTTGAAAAAAAACTTCTATATCTAAACAAATATTTTCTTTTTAAGAAATTCATTTTTTATATACATTTTTTTAATCACCATTCTTCTTTTCCAAGATTTCATAGTGAAAAAAAATATTGAAATAAGTTTACTTTTTTCTTTTTATAAAAAACTATTTTAATATGACTTGGCTATGATATCTTTTGCATGAAACATAGAATGAAGTATGCAAGAAATAGAAGAAATGGACACGTGATGTATGTGTGGCATGAAGAATATAGAGTAAATGGAGTTGGTGGAAGCATGCATGGTTGATACATGGCAAAGAGAGATGAAATAGAAAATTATGGAATGAAAAATTATGATGATAGAATAGAATGAGTATGTTGGTATTGATGAGGCAAAGGTTTAATATAATATGTGTGTTTGAAATGATGATGAAAACTTTGTGTAAATTGAAAGTTAATAAAAGAAGACTAAATTAGTTATTGGAAATTATAAAAATTGGTAAAGAAAGATTGATGTAAATAAAGAAAATTTGATGTAAATAAAATAGGTATTGGAAATATGAATACTTGAATTGTTTGGGAGAAATGAAGAACTTTTTTATTTTATAAACCAAGGTACAGGTTCTCTTGATTTTCTCTCTAAGGCAAAAACTAAAAAGATGCGGAAGAAAAAAACTTGTCGAAGGAAAAACTTGTGTCCCTAGATTCATACTACACCCTCTTTATAGAGATAGTAAGCTTATTATGCATTACATTGGGTGGACACGTTATAGGACACATGACACCTAAAGTCTAAAAACCAAACATTTGTACAATACATTGAAACTAAAGTTTGACACGCATACAACATTTTGTCTTCAATTGGATTTTGTCGTCTACTTATTTGGATTAGTGGATTGAGTTGGCGTGTGGATGTGACGCATAAAATTTGTAAATTCGTTGTCACATCTTTCTTGAATATTGGATGTATTTTCTTCTTGACTGGTAGTGGATGGAGACGAAATTTATTGAAGAATAATATTGAGCTCTTCTTTATTTGATATTTGTGTCATTGTAGCCACCAATCTTGATTTTTTAGTAAAAAATTGTTGATTCTTTTGTAGGTTTGGTTTCATGTTGTTGGCATAAATGGAAAACCATTTTTCCACCACATTTTTTGAAGTAACGGTTGTGTTGTATTTGTCCCATCACTTGATTCAATATGATTGAGATAGGCGGAAGATGTCATTTGACTCTGTAACTAAATAATTCCAGCAAAAGATCCAGGCTAGATGAAAGTAATTTAAAAACGTAGAATTAAATCAAAAGAATTTGAGAAAATATTATTTAAAAAATATTTAAAACTTTCATGAATTGAGTATGGTAGGTTAGCCTCATTAAGGCCTTAGGTGATAAATTTAGTGGGTTTATTTATTACTTTTTGTGAACGTTTCTCTAGAAAAAAATTCTAAAAAAAAAGTATTTGGTCGTAGTATTTCTTTTTTATTTTTGTTCAAATGACTAAATTCATATTAAGAATTTTTTTTTTGTATTGAATTTTTAATGAATGTGTCCTAAAAGGAAAATTCTTATAACTAGAAAAATCCTAAAATATTGACACTTATAATAAAAAGTTCAAAAAATACTTTGTACTTTTGAAACTTTTTGTTATAAATTTTAAATATTTTTAAATATTTTTTTTATATTTAAAAAGGTCCCTCGAGTTTGTTAAGAATAAAAGATTTATTTAGGTATAGAATCTTATTCTTAAAATTTATAGGTTTAAAATTTTAAAAATAAAAAACATACAACTAAATTTCTTTGATTTTGAATAGAGTACTAAAAATTTATAAGTTGTTCGCTCAAATCTTAAAGAATATGCATAGTGATTAAAGAAAGACATTCTTTTAATTTCTAAACTTGTTTTTTATTTTTAAAATTTTAAAATCTTTAAATTTTAAAAACAAGATTCTATACCTAAATAAATCTTTTGTTCTTAACAAACTCTTTTTATTTATTTATATATATTTTTTAATCAATATGCTTTTTTCTTTTAACGTTTGATAGTGAAAAAATATCAAAAGAAGGCTTCTTTTTTTTCTTTTTTTCCCTTTTTATAAAAAATTATTTTTTCCATATATATATATATATATAGGCGATAAGTTTACTGGTTGTGTTTATTACTTTTCTGAACGTTTTTATCTTAAAAAAAAAAAATCTAAAAAGAAACAAGTAATTGGTTGCTGTATTTTTTTTTTTTCTTTAAATTTTTCCCAATTCACTGAATTTCAAGTAAGGGTTTTTTTTTTGTTTTTTAATTTTCACTTCAATATATGTATTACTTTTACATTTTATGAATGTTCAAATCTTTGAAAACAAATTTATGTATCTAAATAATTTTATTTTTTATGTTAAGAAGATATACTAATTTATCAATAATTTATTTGAAAATGCGTGTAAAATAATATAACTTGATAATTATTTGGAGTGTTTCCCTCTTATTTTATGAATGTTCAATTTCTTTTAGATATATATATAGAAGAAAAAAAAAATGTATCTAAACCATTCCTTTTTGTTTCATTCTTTTAATTTTAAGTGTATATATAATATATTTTTTTAATACTTTATTATGCTGTCCCTTTAAAAATTTTAATATATCTTTCATTTCATGTATTTTAGTTATATCCTTATTATTACTACTACTATTATTTTTTTGTATTTTTCTATCTCTTCCATTATTTTTAACTTTAAGGCACTTAGCGAGAAGTATATTCATTCACCGTTTATATTAATATTTCACCTTTTTTAGACAACTATTTATATTTCACCTTAAAAATATTCTAAAGATTTTTAACATGTCTATTTTATTTTCAGGGTAAATTAACCTAAAACAAAATACATATAGTTTTAGTACTAATTTTTTTCATTAATAAATTTATGTCAAATTATTCAAACTAAATGATATATATATTCATTCAATATTCAAATTCTACCGTAAAAAATTAAATTCCAACAAAATTTAACCACATCGCAGGTGCTTTTTAACTAATATTTTTAAAAAGGGAAACATTTCCTTTTATTAGAAGTATTTATAATTTTTTTGCATTAAAATGTCAAAGAGTAATTAAATATGATTTTAAGAATTTGGCTCTAAGTTACTCCACACACACACAAAATTTGAACTATCGGCATTCTTACAATTTTATGAAAATGATAATTAAAAGCTTGAAAAAATAAATTATGTCGATGCCAACTTTTAATTTACCTAAGCTATATGTGACAACGACAATAAATTTGTAATTTGGGGAAGAGAGGTCCTGCAAAACAAAGAAAAATGACTCTAATGCCTAAATTAATAAGAGAATTAAATAATTGAGAAGAAATCAAACGTTTTAAGTTACCTCATATAGAGGCATAATGACGTATTTATTGGAGATTTGACCTAAGGTTTAATTTAAACCTCCTAGGATTAGGATATCGATTTTTCTTAATTTTTGGCAAGTTAGATCAAATCTTATCTTTATCTCATTTTATCTTGATTTTTGGTTTTATCCTACCAAGTCAAAATTCATCCCTCAATAATATATAACAACTCAAAAAGAGGAAGGGAAAAAAATGAAATTTGGGATAAATCTAACACGAAAAATATAATATCATTATGTTTATTGATATTTTATAAATTATTTTAATTTTTTTTAAAACAATTATGACCTACAATCATTTACAAGAAATAAAAGCCTGTATTTTTAAAATAAAAAAGCCCCTAACATAATGCCATACAAGTCTAAATTGTTACAAAATAGATAGAAAAGAAGAGCAAACATAAGAACATTGAGGTGTCATGTACAAAGGCACCTTACAGTTCTATTTATAGGGCATAGTGGATTGTATGTTACAAAGTAAAAAAATTGATGGGGGAGGTTATGGGATTGGGTACCCTATGAAGGTTAGGGGTGTGATGTAACATAACTAAGTTATGGATATCTACAATATTACATTTATAATACTCTCCCTTAGAATCCATAGTATATAAAATATCTCGTTAAAGCCTTACTAGGAAAAACTCAATGGGATAAAAACTTAGTAAAAGAAAAAGAGTACATCATTCATATACTTTAATAACTGCCTCACTACAAATCTTGCTAGGAAAACCCATTAGGACAAAATCATATTCAAGGATAAAAGATAGCACATTTACTCCCCTCATGAAAACATCACTTGATACTCTTGGTTGTCACATACAAATGTTGTGTATTAACTTCTCAAATGTCGTTGCATGTAACACCTTTGTCATTAAGTTTTTCAAGTCGTTTTTTGAAGAAAATTATTGAATAGTGATGTTAGTATTTTATAAAGAAACTCGTATGAGGAGAACCTTGAGTGAAAGTGGATCGACCAAATTCCATTAATTATTGAATACAAAGTTATAGTAAACAGACAATAAGATATGCATTTAAAGTCTAAATTACAACATGCTTTACAAGAAATTGTTTCAAGAAACATCACCTTTGTAAAACCTTTTCTTCACGATCTCCCTTGTACGTATCACAAACTTCTAAGACCTTCTTCAAGATAAAGCCTCGAACAAAAACCCGAAAACTACCACAATGAAACTTTGGTATTCTCAAGGTGAGAATCCAGGAGTTATGGGCTCTAACTATTTTGGTTAAGAGAGAAAAGATTTAAGATAGAGGAGGAAGAAGATTGAGAACTATATCAAGAACACAAAATCCACAGAACGTAATTTCTTTCTCTCAATCGTTCAACAACAACAATAGAGAAGAAGAAAACGATTTTCTTTTATTCTCCTTGCCATAAAAACATAACCACCCCACTAATGTGGGTGGAGAGAAAAGATGGAGAAGGGACTTGTAACTCCATTCCTTATTATTCAAATAATAATAATATAATATAAATAAATATGATAACTAACTTATCATACTATATATATAATAAATTATATGTTACATCAAATATAACATATAACCTATAGTTCTAATATTGTATCACATACAATATAAACTATAGTTTCTTTTCTTTATTATATGACATTTAATATAAATCATATTTATATTAAATTTAACAACAATGAATCTCATTCATAGAAAATATATTTGAATCTCATTCAAATATTTATTTCCTCCAATTAAGCTATAATGTATCAAATACATTATGACAATAATATCACATATAATTGAATCAATTTAATTATATCATATATAATTAAATCCCTCTATTAATTTGAACAATTCAAATTAATCCAAAAATTGATTCTCAACTAAATCCTATTGAGCTACTAAGAAGACCTCATGGACCTGTAGCTTGAAACTCCAACGGTACATGAATAATTAATGGAACTCTTTAATTACATTATTCACCATCCGTTAACTGTCGGGTACTCCACTAAAGGCCGACAGCTGCACTCTTTGTACTACAAATATATTTCTATGTCCATTGGATATAACCAATCAACAGTATGATGACCCTTCATAATTATCGTTTTACCCCTGTGGTTTCATCTAACTCCTTAAATACCACTGATCCTTCTAATGAACAATAGATCATAGTCCTACTATGACTAAACTCCTCTTAGGCCAGGAGATGGTGAGGCGTCACATTGTTCAAGACCCAGAATTAGCTCTTAAGGGAGCAATTTATCTACTTATCTCTGCCTCGGGGAAGGAGTAAATTCCATCTTGTGTAGATGTGTTCTCAGCTCTCCAATTAGACGAATCCCCAAAATGGTAGACCTATTGAATCGGCAATCTGGCTACTCTCACTCATAGAAATCAAAGGACCACTCTCATAAGCAGGAGTTCACAACTCACTCAGGATTCAAGTCATGTTACCTATGGTCATTCTGGTGAAATGTAAGTCTCTATTATGAACGGTTTTATATAATGAGACTAAACATTTCGTGGTCCGGTCTTATACAACCTTTTTTATATAGAATATCCCCGCTCGCATGTCTAATACATGAATGATCAGGATCAGATTATTTGTAACACTTTACAACAATTGTAACACCTATAAAATGAGTCATACTCATAGTGTCACCAGGATAAGGTACCCAACCTTATCCATCTACTACAGACCATTTGAGTTATTACTTAAACATATACTTAAACATGATCCACCCGTATGTCTCCACATACATGTTTAAGTTACAAAGATAACCTCGCATGTTAGTTTATTGATTTGTGGTTAATGCAACTAAAATATTTGATATTTTATAGACAATGAATAAAATATCAAATATTTTATTAAACACATAATGAGTTTGTTCAACAATGTTTATAAACTATAGAACCCTGCAAGATTTAGGGCATCAACCCCAACAATCTCCCACTTGACCTAAAGCTAGTGTGGTGTACAATATAATCAAAATACAAAGTACACAAATAATAAACTAGGGCATAACACACTCAGTACAATATCTCCCACCTGCCCTTGTCCAAACGTGGCCTGTCCCATAGATCCATATTTTGCATGTGACCCTCAAATACTGTAGCCATGAGGGCCTTTGAAAAGGATCAACAACGTTGTGCTCCGAAGCTATTAATGTGACAATCACGTCCCCTCGATGCACAATCTCTCGGATGAAATGATATTTCTACTCTATACGCTTGTCGTGCTTATGACTCCTAGGTTCTCGGGAATTAGTCACAACACCACTATTATCACAATAAAGTGCGATGGGCTTTGACTTGTCTGGAACAACTTCCATATCAGTTAAGAATTTATTGAGCCAAACGGCTTCCTTGGTAGCTTCACAAGCCGCTACATACTCAGCCTCCATGGTAGAGTCAGCAATGCACCCTTGCTTGGTGCTTCGCCATACTACTGCCCCTCTATTAAGAGTGAACACTGATCTTGATGTAGATTTTTTAGAATTCCTATCAGTCTGAAAATCAGAGTCCATGTATCCCATATGGATCAAATCCTTAGAACTATATACTAGCATGTAGTCCCTCATTCTCCGTAGATACTTGAGGATGTTCTTAACGGTTGTCCAGTAATCTAGATTGATATCTACTAATTATCCCTACTGCATAGCAGATGTTAGGTCTAATACATAACATCGCATACACCAAGCTGCCCACAACAGATGCATACACCAAGCTGCCCACAACAGATGCATAGGGGATCCGTCTCATCTCCCCTCTTGAAGTGTCTTAGGACACTGTTCCTTAGACAATGTAACTCTATTTCTAAAAGGCAATAAGCCCTTCTTGGAGTTCTCCATCGAATATTTGACAATCATCTTGTCAATATACGATGTCTGAGACAGTGCTAGCATTTTGTTCTTTCGATCTCGAAAGATTTGAATCCCCAGAACAAAGTGAGCCTCTTTCAAATCTTTCATTTAGAATTGGATCGCTAGTTAGTTCTTAATTGCAGTCAGTAAACCTACACCATTTCCAATGAGTAGGATATCATCTACATGTAACATTAGAAAAACTACTAAACTATTGATGATCTTCTTATATACACAAGGCTCATAAACATTTTGATCAAAGCCAGAAGATTTGATCGCAGTATCAAACTTTATGTTCCAAGATCGAGATGCTCGTTTCAATCCATAAATTGACCGATTAAGCTTGCAAACCTTTTGCTCTTGACCTTAGGTTATGAATCCCTCGAGCAACACCATGTAAATGGTTTCCTCAAGATTGTCATTCAGAAAAGCAGTCTTAACATCCATTTGCCAAATTTCATAGTCATAATATGAGGCAATGGATAGGAGGATCCGGATAGACTTAAGCATGGCAATATGCGAGAAAGTCTTCTCATAGTCGACTCCCTCCACCTAGCAGTAAAGCTTAAATTTCTTTTTGGAAGGGCATTTGGAATACACGTTGCTCTTTGGAGGAAAGTTTTCCTGACTTTTTTGCTCTCTCATATGTCTAAGACATATGGAGACTTGATCTAAATGATTGGGAACATTCAACCTCGTAGGATTCTGCGTGACCGAGAGTTTCAGGCTTGGGAGATGGCCAAAAGATCCTTTCCTCATCCAGATATAAACAAGGAAAAGATAAACCCATTTGGAAACTTGTAAAAAATAGGGCGAGCTTTATCTGTTTCCTCCATCAAAATTAATCTTTCCCACCCTATTCTCAGAGATGCTCCGATCTTCAATGAAAGAGTTTTCAATAACTTATTGAAGGCCTCCACCCCCAAAGAAATGTAAATTCTTCATATGGATCATATTGCACGATAGCATAACGACCATGGAAGTACTCCATAAGAGATTACACGAATACAACTTAAACCCTAATTAGTGCATTTTGTGCTAACACAATACCGATGATATGGATCACATATTTTTTGGTTGCCAATTCACAGCTCTACTTTGGGCAAGATTACAAGCTCAACTCAACACTACTTTACACAGTGGCTCAAATTTTGAGATCTTTGCAAGATGGCTTGTGAAAATAGCCTCAAGTTTAAAAAGTCCATTGTGATTTTCAACTCTATCACTGCTACTCTATAGATGGTCTAGAACGAACGTAACGGTCAAACCTTGTCGAATACATTTAATAGCATTGCCAAACTTTTGGAAGATATTCGCACGCATACATCGGTTGTTGGTCTTATAAATCTAAGCTCGGTAAGGATTATAATCCTTCTTTTATTGCCATTAACTTTGTGTTTTTTTTGTAACTCATGGCCTTTTCTCCTGCCCTTGTATCTTCTCTCATGCTTATTGATTATCAGAAGTGGGTTATGACGAGGATACTAAGATTGTGTCGACCT
Source organism: Benincasa hispida (assembly GCF_009727055.1). Lineage (NCBI taxonomy): Eukaryota > Viridiplantae > Streptophyta > Magnoliopsida > Cucurbitales > Cucurbitaceae > Benincasa > Benincasa hispida. The sequence continues at coordinate 4,137,848 of NC_052350.1, forward strand.
AATTGGAAAAATTTAGTACATTTACTAACCTACACCCTGTATCTTTACACAAACTATCTTTGGAGAAATAATCACGTTTTAGTTTAAAAAAGATTAAAAAAAAAAAAACAAAAACAGAAACACGCCTAGTTTAAATAAAAAGAAAATTAAAATTAAAATCATGCTTAGTATTAAAAAAAAAAAAAAAAACAAAACAAAACAAAACAAAAAAGTGGTTTTCTTTGGGGGAAAATTAATTTTGGAAAAAGAAAAACCAAAAATCACGCTTAGTATAAAAAATAAAATAAAATAACCACGCTTAGTTTAAAAGGGAAAAAGGTCAAAATAAAAACACACTCAATTTGCGAAAAAATCAAAATTTTTATGGAATAAAAATACAGTAGAGTGGAGTTACGCCAATCAGCCAGAAGACATTTCAAATCTTGAACTGAAAAAAATATATATTATAAATCTTGAAAAATTTTGAATTGAAATGTATATACTAATTTATAAACTTTGGAAAAGTTCAATGAAATTTTGTTGCTTAAAATACTATTTTGGTCATCATATTTAAAAAAAAAATTATGTCTATTTACTTTCGATGTTTAATTTTTAGTTTTTATATTTTTAATAAATCTTAAATTAAGTCTATATTGCTGATTTATTGTGAGTTTTTTAGATTTTTTTCTTATCTATTAACATTTTCCAAATACATTTTGAAAACATATTTAGTATTTTTTTGTATGAAATATATTATTATTATTTGATAAATTTTGATAAATATTAATTTCGAGTAATCAAATTTAAAATTTATTCAAAATATATAGATTAAAACTAGAAATTTAAAAATAGAAAGATTAAAATGAACAAAATTAGTATGTTAATTAAAAAAACTCTTCTATATGTACAAAAACTTTGGGAAGAAAAATTATTTTTTTTAAAGTAAACAACGCAAATAATTAGCTTAGTACTGATAAAAAACAATTTAAGTGTGTTCATTTGTTTTTAGGATTTTCTAAACTAATTTTAAATATTGACAGCTTAAATAGAGACTTTTCATTAGTAGAAAATTCTTTTTACCACTCTATAAAATTTAAACCAAACGCTCTTAATTATCTTTAAATTTTTTTAATTTATTTTATTTTATTTTTTGGCTCATTCATAACTACTTCATATTAAAATTTTGGTTTTAACTTTTATTTATATATATGTACGAGAAATTGGCGATGGAAATCGTTCAATAATTTCTAATTATTGGTAAGTGAACTATTAAAGCAATGGCCTTAAAATAATAATAAATAGTAAGTGTATATCTCTATACAATGTAAAATAAGAATGAAGATAATATTTTTGAAGTAAAAGGATTAAAATATGTTTTCTCGAATATAAAATGTTTTTTTAATATAATTAGGACAGAGAAATTTCAAACTAAATATTTTGTAATTTATAGCACACTCCTATGTCAACGATGTGTTTGATTTTGCTGCTCTCGAATATAAAATTAGAAATTTGATTGAAAAAAAAAATCAAATTTGAGAGGTTTAAATTGTTTTTTTTTTCTCTTTAATTATTAAATTGGTGAAGAAAGGACAGCCACGTGTAGTGTGACAAGTCATGAATCCACTTTAGGCTACCATGCCACGTGGCAAACCATTTTCAAAAGAAATATTTCACATTACGAGTCGGGTGGTTGGAGACAAACTTTGAATATAAGTCAGCATCTTCCATTATTATTATCTTAATCGTTATTATATATTTTGAAGTTCAACCGTTTGAAATTTTAATTCTTATAAATTAACAAAACAACACATTTTTGGCAGGTGAAGATTTAAATCTCCGACCTCTTAGGAGAAAGATCATGTTAATTATAGTTGAATTAAAGTTAAATTAATTGTTTTGATAATAAAACAACACATAAATTAAACATTAAATATCGATATAAATAATTTTTTCCCTTTTCTTTTACTTTTTACAAAAACAATTTATTTATTTTCATATAATATGTGGGATACAAGAATTGTTTTCCTAATCTTAAAATTGAAAATATAAACTTTATGCCAATTAAACTATATTCTTTTAGACTTGACAAAAATAACTTCCCGATAAATTTCAAGATACTTTCCAATAGACTACTTGACTTCCTAAGTTTAAAAGTGTTGATGCCAAAATTTGGACGTGGAAGAATGTACCTAATCTTCACATCACATCAACGATAAATTTATAATTCAAAGAAAACGTGATATGCAAGATGAGAAGAATCTGGACATCAATGTGATACTTGTTATAATGCCTTTGATGCCTAAGTCTGTAAGAGGTTTTTAATTGTAGTAAGAGTTTTGGGAATGAGAAGGAACATAGTTCTCTTGAAATTATAATGATGTATTTATAAGAAAGTTCTAATCTAGGAAATCTAAATAAGGGTTCTTGAGCCATATTAGGTTGAGTCTCAAGTGAAATGGACTAAGGCACATATTTAGCGTTTCGTTCATCAAAACTATTCTCTTCCTAAAGGCCAAATACGTGGAGCATGCCCAATTCTTCAAGTGGGGAGGGCTAGTCTCGACCTCAATTGAGCAAGTTAGTTTGGATCTTGGCTCAAACTCTCATTTTCTCATACTTAATTAGGGCATAGGATATATTTTCTAGCTTGAGTTTCACCACTTTCTTGATAGGAGAATTTGCAAACTATATAAAGTCGATAATGTCCTCTGGTTCAAATCTCACGACAAAAAAGTATTATGTTATATTATATTATAGGGACAATTGCAAATATATAGATATTAGACCCAAAGTATTAACAGATATAACATAATGTAAGAAAAATTACAAATATAGCCAAATTTAAATAGTCTATCAATAATAGACCATATCACTAGTAAGAGTATAAAAGTCTATCATTAATAGACTTGTCTATATTTATAATTTTTACTTTGTTATTATTTTTAAAAATGCTACCAATTGTAATTATGCTATATTATAATATATATATATATATATATATTGCTGCCCTCAATTTCTAAATAAGTCATTGATTTGGAAAACTCCAAAAATCGCCACTAAGAGAGCCAGAGAGAGTTTCGCTAAATTAGGAGTTAATTCTTTGTAAAATATCTTTAAATCGTTTTTTGTGATTTCTTAATTACTTAAATGCGATTAAAGAAAATCATACTAAAGATTTAAAAAAAAAATCACATTTTAAACATCCAATTTTCTAGTTTGCTTTATTTTTGAAATTTCAAATCTTTTTGATTTGTTTTAGAAGTAAAAAATCATTCATATTCCTTTTAGAAATAGGAAGTCATGAGACTTTTTCCTATTCCTTTTAGAAATGAGATTTCTCTCTTCTAATATATAGCCAATAGACCCAACAAGAGATTCAATTATGAAAATTGAAAAAATTTGAACTTTCTTGAGATCCTTTTCCTTTTCTTTGTTAAAAAAGAACATACCTTTCACCAGCTACAATTTTCAAGACTTTTTCTTTTACCAAAATTCACCATTAATAACTAGACACTACCATCCTCTCAAAGTCTAGCTTAATTGTCTAAACAAATATGAAGACTTTGATTCTATCGAGAGCGAGAAACTCAATCTTCTTTCTTCTAAGAATGAACCCATTTTGGATTCAATTCTTCTATTTCATCTTCATCTCTTCATTTGGATTTCTACTTTTGATGATTTTAAAACCTTCAACATATCCTTCTTTTCAACCTACAAAGTTAGATTTATTCTACACTTCAGTGTCAGCCTCAACTGTTTCAAGCATGTCATCAATTGAAATGGAAGTTTTCTCCAATTCCCAACTCATTATCTTAACAATCCTTATGTTTATAGGAGGTGAGATTTTTACTTCAATGGTTGGACTTCATTTGAGAAAATTATTTAATGGTAACCTCCAAACTCCAAACCAGATTAGAAGTAGTGTTGAGAGTTTTGAATCTTTGAGTTTAATCAAATTCTTGAGTTTGGTAGTTTTGGGTTATCTTCTGATAACTCATATTGTTGGCATTGGAATGATTGCCATTTACTTCATTTTCATTTCAAGTTTTGCCAAAGAAATCCTCAAGGAAAAAGGCATAAATTTGGTCACTTTTTCATTCTTCACTTGTGTTTCTACCTTAGCTAGTTGTGGTTATATCCCAACAAATGAAAACATGATTGTGTTTAATGAGAATTCAGGTCTTCTTCTAATCTTAATCCCTCAAATTTTACTTGGTAATACTTTGTACCCATCTTGCTTAAGGCTTTGCATTTGGGTTATTGGGAAATTTAGTAAAGATGATGATCATCAATTCAAAGCTGATTATTTGTTGAAGAATAGTGAAGAGATTGGATACCTTCATTTGCTTCCTAGCCTTCATTCTTGCCTTTTGGTTGGGACAGTTTTTGGTTTCATTTTGATTCAATTTATATTGATATGTCCGATGGAATGGAATTCCAATGGTTTGAGTGGACTGAATTCTTATCAAAAAGTTGTTGGTATTCTATTTTTGAGCACAAATTCTAGACATTCTGGAGAAACTATTGTCGATCTTTCAACGCTCTCTCCTACCATCTTGATTATGTTCGTTGTTATGATGTAAGTCTTTCTCTCCTCCTCCCTCCCCCTCTATCTCTCTCACACACGTGAAATTATTCAAAGAGACTGTCATAATGTGGTTGACTTTCTATTTGGATCCATAAGAAAAAACTGCAAAAGTATTTCGAATTTATATTCAAATCCAATAATTGTCAAAAAAAAATAAATAAATAAACTATTGAATAATTTTTTTCTCTATAATAACTAACTATAATCAGATTTTGTTTGTAAGAGAAAAAAATAGTGTTTTAATTAAACAATAATCAATGAGTTCAAAATTAGGAAAAGTAGGGCTGTAATTAGGTATGCAATAATCCTTAATATTATAACAAGATTAGAAGTTGGATTTCTCTTTATTAAAGAAAACACGGATTTTATAGGAATTATTGTTTGAATGGATTAAGGTTTCTTAATGAAGAAAAACAACCGTTCAAATTATTAACTAATCATTGTTTCATAAAAAAAAAAAATTACTAAAAAGTAAAAATGACAAAACATAAAATAGTAATAAACCTAACCTTTCTCCATTATTTCAAACGGTCAACATTAATTACCATTTCTAATTCTAACCACAAAAAAAAAAATATAAACAAATAGTATTCTTAAATTAAAATTATAAGTATTAATTACTTGAAACCACAAAAATTATTCTTATATTTTATCTTTGAAATTTCTACAATTACATGATTTTGTGTGTATTTATATATTTATAATAATGGTTTTGGATATTTGAACTTAATTTATAGGTATCTTCCTGCATATACATCTTTTCTTCCATTGAAAGAGAAGCAAGAACTAGAAGATCATCTTCAACCTCTGCAAAAAAGAAGAAGAACAAGAAAAGCAAAAGCTCTACAAAATTTATTGTTCTCACAGCTCTCTTATCTTGTCATCTTCATCATTATTATTTGCATAATTGAGAGGAAAAAGATGATTGAAGATCCAATCAATTTCAGTGCTTTGAATATTGTGCTTGAAGTTATTAGGTAACCCTTATACCTTTCATTCTCACTTCATTTTTTTTTAGAAATTTTTATGCATCGAAAAAATGTCAAACTATTTATAGAAATAGTAAAAAAAAATATTGATAGACTTCTATCAATGTCTATTATATAATATTAATGATAGACTTCTATAAGTTCTTATCACTAATAGACATTGATAGACTTCTATCAACCTCTATTAAAGAAGATTAAATTTTACTATTTTGTGTAAATAATTTTCCTTATCTTTCTATTTTTGAAAATTTAATTTCATCTTTGACTCTTTTTTTTTTTTATGTCTTTTCACTGAAATTCAAATAAAATTTAAATTTCAATGATAAACGGTAGCATTGGACTAAATTCAAATCTAACACAAAACTTAAAAACTTTAAGCCTCATTTGATTACCATTTCGTTTTTTATTTTTGGTTTTTAAAAATTAGGTATATTTCCTCCTATTTTTTACAATGATTTATATCTTTATCGTGTACAATGGTTTATTTCTTTGTTAAATTTTAAAAACAAAAACAAATTCTTAAAAGCTACTGTTTTTAGTTTTCAAATTTTAGCTTGATTTTTTAAATCATTAGTAAAAAGTAGATAACAAAGGGAAAAAAAAAAAAAAGTTAATGTTTATAGGTTTAATTTTAAAAACAAAATTAAAAAAAAAAACTAAATAATTACGAAATTGGACCTAAAAGTGTTTAAAAACTTGACTAAATAGAAACTAAATCTAAAAGTTTGGGTTTTTTTTTTTCTTTTTTAATTTTATCTTTTTTTTCCTGGGTGGGCGGTATCAAATTTAAGTTGAAATTGTATGGTAGCTTGTAAATTAAGTCATTTTCTGCAGTTACATAATTTATATTCTCGTTTTTTTTATATCGAAATATGTAAACACAAAATGTGTAAAATCTTTTAAAAACTAATATGGTTTTGTTAGTATGCATATGGCCAAATAATAAATTTGGTTCCCATATAGTTGTCCTGGTAGGACTTTTGTATTGAGTTTTAATTTCAGTCATATTTATTGCTCTGTAATAAAAATCATTCCTAAATTATGTCGTTTTATTAATTAGAAAAAAAATTTCCACGTCTTCTTTTTTTTTTTTACTCAACTCTAAAATTCAGTAGATCTAACTAATATAGTTATCCAAACAGATAATTATCTCGCAAAAACGAAAACTATTTACTAAAATAGTAGGACAATATAAATCGATTTGTGAAGTTTGGTCTCAACATGGGATTAGATTACATTGAAATCAAACTCGAAATTATAGTGTTAAAAAGGACATTAAAATACTCACATATCTACCTTGAAATAAAATTTCAAATTACAGATTTCTTGATTATGAACGTATAGTAATAATTTAATTGAAATTTGAAGTTTAAAAAAGTAATATATTTATATGTATGTTTGGCAGTGCTTATGGAAACGTGGGATTCACAACGGGGTATAGCTGCAAACGGCAACTCCATCCCCAAAATGATTGCGTTGATAAATGGTATGGATTTTCAGCAAAATGGAGTAATGAAGGCAAAATAGTATTGATTTTCGTCATGATCTTTGGAAGACTTAAAAAATTTAACATGGATGGTGGAAAAGCTTGGAAACTTGTCTAACTTTTTTTTTTTTTTTTTCTTTTTACCTATAAGAGATTTGAACCTTCAATCTATGGATCGGACATTTTAGATTTATGCTAAATTTATTTATTCATGTTCGCCGAAATTTATCTAATTTTTTTATTATAAATTAGTTTGATAAAGTTTTGTATTTATCTTATTTTAATCTTTATACTTTCAAAGATATTGAAATAATTTACTTAATGTACAAAAGACCTTATTCGCATAGATTCAGTATTAATTGAGAGATGCTTGAACTAAAAAAGAATGGGAAGATGCGTGTTGAATGAGAAATTTTCACTAGTCACAAGTTATCACGTCATCACAACGAAAGTTCAAACTCATTGAGAAAATTATAAATTGAATCGGATTGAGTAATTAAAGTCACTTGAATCCAAAGTCCAACCCAATTCAAACCCATGGTGGAAATTTGGGTCAAAGCCAAGTTTAGCCCAAACTCAAGAGTAACTAAACTGAAGCCCATATTTCCATGGGGCAACCTCTATAAATAAGGGTCTTACCCCTTCATTTTGGAGGGTTGGAAGAATTGAATGTCAAACCTCTAGAGATTCCAAAATGTTAAAGTTTTAAAGATCTTATAAATACAACTCTCCTAAAGCTTTAAGGTCAATCCAAGACAATCAACAAGCCAGAGATTGATTCAACCGAATCAACAAGTCCAAAGGTCGACTCTCCAACAAGATTATCAAGTTCAAAAGTCGAACAAATATTAGAGATTGTACTCACTATACTAAAACTAATACAAATGCAAAGTTCAAATTCAACTAATCGAATTTCTTCACAAATCTCTTCAAACAATGTGATTTAATTTTAATAAGTATAATAATAGTAATTATTAAATCTAACATGAAAGGGAAAAAAAAAACAAAACAAAACTGGAACCAGTAGTTTCATCTTTATGAATTGTTTCTGCAAAAGTAATTGAAGATTTACCGTCGTGTCATGTCTAAAAAACTTGTTAATTATCATATGACTTAATTGTATTATAGTAGTCTTTTTTATTTTAATTATTTTAAATGATAATTTTAGTTCTAGCCAGAGACGTTCTACATTTAAGTATATTATTTTTCATTAAATATAAAATTTCTTTACATTAACAATATATAAATTTGTTTATATCCAGACGGAAGTTCGAAGTTTGCCTTTGCCAAGTTTTTTATTTTTAGCTTTGCATATTTTTTGTATATATAAATATTTTGAGATCATTATGAAATTATTTTACAAAAATAGATTGCATTATTTTATTTTTTTTCTTATGTATCTACTTGAATTCTATAAAAGTTTATAATAATTTTGTAATTAGTATTACTAAATAAAAATATATTATATAAGTACATTTTCGACAGGTAAATTACAAATTTAGTTCTTAAATTTTAAAAATTATGACTAATAAATCTCTAACTTATAAATTTGACTCTAGCCCCTTAAAAATGTCTAATAAATCTATAAATGACTTGAATTTTATATGATCTCAGAAATCCTAAAAATATTTTAAAAAGCAATCATTTTATAAGACAAAAAATAATTGTCTATTTAAACCTTAAACTTTTAATTTTGTAACTAATTCATATGTTAATTTTTAAAATATGTCTAATATAATATTTAATTTTTTAATATTTTCAAATATGGAACAGTCATATTAGATGCAAATTTGATATTTTGAGAATCTATTAAACAAAAAATAAGAATGTTCATAAACGTATAAGATACTTTTTAAAAATTTAAGAGCTATATATAAGCATAAATCTAGAAGTTCATGGGTTATATTCTTATATATATTTGTGCCCCTACTTGAAATTCTGGATTCGCCACTAATTCTAGCTATATTATTTTTTAAATATAATATTATAAATATGATAAAGAAATTTGAAATGTGAAAATTCGAAGGTTTAGAGTATAAAATTCATATAGGGAAATTGTATTGGATAGTAAATTAAGTTTAGGGTTTAGCAATTATGACTTTCACTTTTCAAATTTTGCAAATATGACAAATATACAATCCATAAACAATTTCTTGGTTTACCGATTATGAACTTCTAATTATTTTTTATTACATAAATCCCTAAATAATTAATTGATAGGGAGAAAAAAGTGGTGACCGGTGATCGGTGACTGGATGTACCGTGGTTGACAGAGGTAAGTGATGGAGAGATGGAGCAGTAGTCGACGACAAATGGTGTGAAGTTGGTGAAAGAGAGATGTTAGGGGAAAGAAAAATAGAGAGAGAAAGAGAAAACCGACAATCAACAACGGGCAATCGATGACCGGTCGTGTGGTGGTCGATGGAGGTAAGCGCAGAGAGATGGAGCGATGGTTGGTGGCAGATCGTGTGGAGCAATATTGTTGTTTAAAGAGAGATATTGGGGGAGGGGGGAGGGGGGAGAGTCAGCTACTTTCAAAGAAGAAGAAGTTCAAGTTTTTTTTTTTTTTTTTTAAAAAAAAAAAAGAAAATCTAAGTGTATTATTTTAGTTCAAGTGTATCAAGTGTACATTAGTAGTGTATCAAGTGTGTATCAGGTATATCAAGTGTATTAGGTGTATCGAATATATAAAATGCATATCAAATATATCGTGTGTATCAAATGTATCTAGTGTACATTAGTAGTGTATCAAGAGATATCAAGTGTATCAAAAATATCAAATGTATCAAGTGTATATCAAGTATATCAGGTGTAGTAGATGTATCAAGTATATCAAGTGTGTATCAGGTGTATCCATACATATTTTACATTTTCTATTTTAAATCATGGGCTAGAGTTTTTTTTTTTTTTTTATTCCTCTTTTTGCATGACTACAAACCTGATATTAATAACCTATTTTGTCCATTTTATAACTAGTCCATTCATGTATTGATTAAAGTAATTATAAGAATAAATAAAAATAAAAATATGAAATATTTTCTAAATATTAAGTTTCAATTATATATTAGATTTGTAGCCCAGTAGAAAAAATTTAAAATATATATATTGGATTTTAAGAAAGTATCAAATTGGCAGGCTTTCAGTTTCGGCTCCCATGCTTTGGGAACGTGGCTTCGGTGTATTTATTGGGCCTCTAATTCCATGGCCACAAATATGGGCTCATCTTGAAAAATGACCCCAAAAAAATCTATTTCATTGAAAAATGTCCTCCGAAAATACAGGGCCCTTCATCCCACATTTTTTTTCCTTCCATCTTTACTCCTCTATTAATGCTGGTAGAAACAATCCACGATTTATGGGAACTGTAATCACAAATCTCATCCCCTCACGTCCATGGTTAATCTTTTCGTTTTTTATTTTGATTTTTAAAAATTAAACCTATTTTCCTCCCTTCCTTAAAATGATTTACATCTTTCTCAAATATAATAGTTGAAAAATGACCAAAAAAATATATATTTCAATGAAAAATTTCCACCGAAAATACAAGGTCCTTCATCCAACATTTTTTTCCTCCAATTTTACCCCTCCATTTATGTTGGTAGAAACAATCTACGATTTATGGTAACTATGATCCCAAATCTCATCCCCTAAGATCTAGTTTAGTAACCATTTCGTTTTTTGTTTTTGTTTTTGAAAATTAAGTTTATTTTTCTTATAAATGCTTGCGCCTTTTTTAAATATAATGGTTGAATTCTTAACCGAATTCCAAAAATAAAACAACTTTATAAAAGCTTTTTTTTTTTTTAGTTTCTAAATTTTGGATTGATTTTTTAAATTATTGATAAAATGTAGATAACAAATGAAGAAATTTGAAGGTGAAACTAATGTCTATAAGCTTCATTTTCAAAATCAAAAACGAAAAAACAAAATGGTTACAAAATAAGACCTAAATTTTGGTTTTGAAATTTCATTTTCCACCCTTTTAAATCTTATTTTTCATTTATGAAATCTAGTCTTTTCATAAATTCAATTACATTTTTCAAGATTTAATATGTATCTAGCAACCTTTGTAACCTTGCTACATTCAATTGTTTATTTGCAACATCAATAACATTCTATGCCTTCAAGTTGCACGAATGTTTGTGCATAATAATCCTACGATTGGGGGGTTGTAAATGTCAAGTTGTACATGGATGAAAGTTGGGAAATTCTTTAAACAAATTATTCACACATCTTGAAACATGCAAAAATAGGGGAACGAAGAGTGTGGATGACAACTTTCAAACTCTAACGAAAGAAGCTACCTATGAAAGGGATTGCAACCATCAATTGCAAGAATATGAGGCAATCCCTCTCAAAAGTCAATAAACATGAAAAATTTTCACGATTTCTCATGTGAGGGAAGGGCAGTGTGTAGTTATTGGCACGTGTTAGTTATCATAAGATTGAGGAATAATTGTTGCGAAAAATATAGAAATTTAAATAATGTCATCTCAATCAGTAGCTAATCGAAAACTCCACCGAGTTTTCAGCTGCTTGGATTAAGAAATCCAGGTAGAGAAAGTTATTTTTCAATTTATATATAATATTTACAAATGAATACCGTGTATTTTGTTATATTTTACTAGGAACATTATACAGGTAGAGGAAATTAAGTTATCCAGGTAGAGGGGATTATATCATTTATTTTTATATATACGCTGTATTTGCTTAATAGGTTAAGCAAGTGTTCTCTGAAGGGACATTGCTTGATAATGAAGATTATAGGTATTACAAGGTATTTACATGGCTTATTCTAACGAATATTTAAATTATTTTTAGTATGTGTGTCAAAATATGACAAATATTTTAATTGTTTATGAGTAGCAAGTATCTAATAACTATTACTTAGAGTCCGAGTGTGAAACTTAATGAATATTCGTAATTAGCGTGTTAGATGATGTAATTAAATTTACCTTCACCTATCAGCTTTTGGGTCAATTGATATAATCAAATTTACCCTCATCCATCACTTAAGCTTTTGAGTCAATCGATCATGTTACCTACAAAAGTTATTGGTTGAAATACTTAAAGTTTCAAGTTTTTAAAGCTCTCCAAAAGTGTTTATCCCCAACCCTCACTTTTTTTTCCTTTTTTTTTTTTTTTTCTTTCAGTATAGTGTTTGTCCATGACTCAAATAAAGATTTTAGCAATTAAGTTGAAGGTATCCGTAGGGTTTCTTTTTTAGTACATTATATTCCATGACTTAAACAAAAATTTCAGCAGTTAAATTCAAGATATCCATAGGGTTTCTTTTTTAATACATTGTACTTGTATGACTCAAACAAATATTTTAGCAGCTTCAGAGTGTTTGTTGCTTGTCATACTTATACTGTACACCTTTTGACATGAATCTTCCATGTATTCTTTTTTTTGAAAAAAAAAAAAAACATTTTTTCAAGTTTGTTCTATTGTATGAATTTAGATGTATTTTCCAAAGTTTTTGATCGGGTAGTTTTTTGTGATATATTGTTTTTAATTTATTAGATTTGTTTTTAAAATATAACATAATAAGATGGATTTGACTTGAGGGGTATCCATCCATTTGTAGATTTTAAAATGTTGTAGATTTAGTTATTTGGCCATTTTTCTAAACTTAAATAGTTTTGGTTATTCTTCAAAAATACCATCGTATTTTGACCATTTATATGGTCGACCCATATCTATAATATTATCCTTAAGCTTCCAAAAGTTTCACATTTACCTTTAAATTTTAAACTTGTTTCAAAATTACTTTTATATTATTATTATTATTATTATTATTGAAGAAGTTCCATTAACTTTTTCTTTTAGTTGGAGAAGTGACATGATGGTGCTTTGCAAAATCATGTGGTACACATAGCAAAAGTGACTCGTTTCTATTATATATGCTGTTGAACTTTATAATATGTTTCAATTAAACCCTTATCATATGACAATTCTCATTTTAACCCTTCAACCATTGAAATTGATTCAAAACAACAATTTTGTTTACTTCTCCTCTTAAAATGATGTCAGAGATATGGCATGATGATAACCTGTAAAATACTAATAACAATAATAGAGAGCTTTGTCGCATTCAAAATGACATTATATAATAATTTGGATGTAGAGCAACAAAGTGAGGATTTAAGAGATAAATTTGTAATCTTCTGTGTATTACTTTGCGAGGAAAGTATTCTATATATACAAGAAAATTAACAAAAAATCTAAACAAAAAACAAAATCTTCCATAACAAACTAACCAAATACAAAATCTAAACTAAATCCTCTAATACTCTCCTCCAAGATGGGTGGTAGATGTCAATAATTCCCATCTTGGATAGTGTTACAGAAAGAATCAAAGACAAGAAAACAATATTGCAGGCAGTTGAAACGTTGTCAATTTCTTTCTATTATGTTGTTGTAACCCCAAAGCTTCATCGTTGACCTTGAGCGCCTGTGTATATAAAGAAAAACAAATGTGAGAAGAACGTAAGAAAAAGAGAGAGAGCAAGGCATTCGTTCGGTAATAACTTTGAGGAAGAAGTAATAAAAGAGACCCTCCCAATTTGTACAATGGACATAGGCCTTTGGCCGAACCACTTAAACACTTGCGTTCTTTCTTTCTTACTCTACGATCGTCTAGCATTTACTTAAGTATCGTTTACACGATCGTGTAATTCCAATCGCATCGTGTACACAATCGTTTGACTCTGCATCCAATCGTCTATACGATCGTTTAGCTCTAATCAACTGTCATCTACACAATCGTCTAGTGCTTCATTCTATTGTTTACATAATTGAACTATCGTCTATTCTTTGGAGCTTCGTCTACACAATTGAGCTGCCATCAGGTAAACGACATAAGAATTTTGAAGCCTTAGCATACAGTATCTCCTAACTCTTGAATTGTACTTAACCGTTAATTCTAAGTAATTTGTGACTGTGAAGAAAAGATCTTAGTTGTCTGGGACAACAAGTGGTATCAGAGCTCAGTGAACAGTTCAAGACAGATCCAAGATTTGAATTCTTGGATACTTCGAATCAGATAAATCAATCTTGAAGATCGAGAATGGAAACAACCAGATACAAAATCGAGAAGTTTGATGGAAAGACAAGCGAAGATTACAGACCTGTAAACTATGAAAAGCGAAGATTAAGGCCGTCTTGGGACAGCAGAAGCAACTACTGGCCATTACAGACCTGTAAAATACCCTAAAATACTCACTGATGCAGAGAAAGAGACAATCGTGGTAAATGCTTATGGAACCATTATCTTGAATGTCACAGATAGTATTTTGAGGCAGATTGTAGACCAGCCTACTGCTTATTCCCTCTAGAACAAACTGAACGAGATTTATCTCAACAAAGACCTGTTTAACAAAGCTTTCTTGAGGGAAAGATTTTTCACATACAAGATGGATGCTGCAAAGTCCCTCACTAATAATTTGAACGAGTTCAGGAGACTTTCTTCTGGATTCAGATCAATAGAAGACAATATTGGGGGAAAAAATGAGGCTTTCATATTACTAAGCTCTCTACCAGAATCATTTAAAGATTTTAAGACAGCCATGAAGTACGATAGAGAAAGAATAGCAACAAAAGTAATCATATCAGCAGTAAGAGTCAGAGAATTAGAGTTACAAATGAGCAAAAAAGATCGGTAAGGAGGTGAAGGTTTTCAAAGGGGAAAACAAAGAACAATGGGAAGGGGAAGTAGAATGGTAGTGATAAGTCCAAGATTAAGTGCCATTTTTGCCACAAAATAGGACACATGAAAGATGACTACCATGCCTTGAAGAGGAAGCTGAACCAACAGAACAAGGGGGGAAAACAGACTAAGGTTGATGTGGGGAGAATTCCCTTATGTATTCAGATGCCTTAGCTGCAACTGAAGAAGGTGGAGAGTAGAATACTATGGAGACTCAGGATTGGGTGATAGATTTTGGCTGTTCAGTTCATATGACACCATCTAAAGGATGGTTTTGTACCTACAAGAAGTGGGATGGAGGGCTGTTGCGTGGAAAATGGAGAATAAATATGTGTGCATCTTATGATATGTATTGATCTCCATGTGTGATGGTCATGCGTTGAACTAGCAAATATGCAATATGCGTTTAAGAATATACACGATGACCGTGCGTTCCTGCCACAAGTTTTCTTGTTCTCTCACCAAGTATAACGAAAATGCAAGTTTCTCGGGGTGATCCGAGGTCGAACTCAGGGACTTGTAACTCAATACTATTTGTGAAGTAATGCGTTTGAGGCGATGAATAAAAGTAAAAAGATAAAAGCTACAGGATTATACGCTACTCCTACTCCTAGCTAAACAGATTGAGCAATGGAAAATTAATTATGAGAATTGATAGAGATGCAACAGTCATTAACGCATTATAATGATCATTATGTTAAGTCATCCGAGTAATCCCAGCTCGCCACACTAACGCATTGCGCACCTCTCGGTGGCTGGCTGCATGCTTATATCTCTATAAAACATGGCTTCGTCGAGCATAAGATCGTGCCTATCTCTAGGAACGATGCATACTTCGCTTTTGTGTGTTCCACTACTCATCCTTTTAGGCTGTTAGTTGCGGTTAATTAGCTCATAGACAAGCATTGCAACAGCCATAGACAAGCATTGCTACAACCTCACACTAAGCGAAGAGAATTAACTCACTATACTCATACAACGCACACCTCTCGGTGGGTTACTATATGCGTCCTATCTCTAAGTTACACGATTGAGTATGCGATCGCCTTTGATAACTAAACGATGAAGGTAGACGATGAAAAGATGAAGAAAATGAAGAAGATGACGTTGAAGGAATTAAGATATGCATTGATTATAAAATGTTTTAATGTCTTAAGTCAAGATGTAATACAATACAGAGATAAGAGGAGAAATGGAAGGCTAGATGAAAACAATCTCTTGCTTCTCATCTAAAATGCGTTAAGGTTGTTGGTGGCGCCATAGATGGATGGTGGAGACGTCTCTCTCAACCTCTGTCTCCAGTGAGAACTTCAATCGTCACTCGGAATGGCTTGTGGAGGTGAAGAATCCTCAAAGAAAATCTCGTTCATGCTCTCATCTGTGATTGCAAGCATTTTTCTTAAGGCAGAAGCTCAGATCTTTAAAATGAAGGTCCAAGGTGTTATTTATAGAGCTTAAACACCAACAGCGTTTATGATTGCGTTTTACCTCCCTGCTACCTTTGTCGCGATATGGGCAATGTCAACGTCATCTTATCTTATTGATACTCTCAAGGTACGGGTTCAAGCTTATTTCTCCTGAATTGCCGACGCATTCCATCTACCTTGCAAGCAGTCTTTTATCATGATTATCACTATGTGGACGCAACATTCCATGTGGCAAACTAATCTTTATGACGATCAACACATGCAGTCAACCTTGCAGTGGTCTGAGACCGACGCATGCGATCAATTCCTGAAATATCTACGAAAATGGATGTTTTAACGCGGAATAATGCATGGTATAGGGTTAATAAGGATTTTTGGTGTTGATTGACACAAGCTCACTTTTCACATGAATTCTTAGTATTATCAACGCATATTCTGCTTGTTAGCCCTCATAATTCTAAGTAAAAGGCTACAATATCTTGTATTTCTACGAGCTATCAAGGGTTGATCTACATGGGAAACAACAATACTTGTAGAGCTGTTAGAATAGGGTTTGTATCCTTGAAGATGCAAATGGTTCAGTGAAGCTGATTAGGAATGTGAGACATGCTTCTACACTGAAGAGAAATCTTCTATCTTTGGGGATGTTTGATGCTATTGGCTGTGAGTATAAAGGTGTTGGAGGCACCTTTAAAATAATTAAAGATTCAAAAGTAGTGTTGGTGGAAACCAAAGTGAATGCTTGTATGTCATCAAAGATGTGCAAATGGCACATTCGACCTTGATGGCAACTAATGAAGAACCCACAGAAGATGAGCTATGGCACAAAAGGCTTTCTCATATTAGTGTGAAGGGGCTGCAAGTTCTCTCAAAACAGGGGATTCTTCCTAAGGGTGTTGGAGATAACTTAAAATTCTATGAACATTGCAAACTAGGCAAGGCTTCCCTAAAGGACAATATACTTCCAAAAAGATCCTTGAATATATGCATTTAGACTTATGGGGGCTAGCTCACTCTCCATCTCTAAGTGGAGCAAGGTACTCTCTTTCCTTTATAGATGATTACTCAAAGAAAAGTTGGGTTTACTTTCTAAAAACCAAAGATGAAGTGTTTAGTAATATCAAAGAATGGAAGACCTTGATTGAAAAGCAAACCTCTAAACACATTAAACATTTGAGAACTGACAATGGTTTAGAGTTTTATGGAGAGGAATTCAACTTGTTTTGCAAGGAGAATGACAATGTGGGCACAAAATTGTGAGATATACACCTCAACAAAATGAAGTAGCTGAAAGATTGACAGAACAGTCCTTGAGAGGGTTAGATGTCAGTTGTCCAATGCCCTCTTGCCTGAAAAGTATTGGGTTGAAGTTGTTTCCTACACTATCTACACTCTAAATAGGTGCTCACATCAGTCCATAAAGCTGAAAACTCTTGAAGAAAGGTGGACAGGGTAGCCTCCCAAGCTGGAACTCTTGAAGGTGTTTCCTACACTATCATATGTGCACTATATGATAGTGCCTTTTACTACACGATCGAGTATCAAATCTATATGATAGACTTCTTCCTTTTGTTGCATACTCGATTGTCTACTTGATCGTCTACTTCCTCCTTCCCTCTATCCAAATTCATACAGAGCCCACAACTCTTGGATTCTCATACCGAGAATACCAAGGTAATCGAGTGGTAGTGTCCAATTTTGTTCGAGGATCGAGTTGTACTCGTTGATGATCAAGGATTTTCCATAGGCTCGTTGCATTCGTGCTTGTTTGCTGAATGCAAATTGTTGTATTAATTTGAATGATAGGGTATATTTCAATGATAAATGATATGGGAAACCTTGATTTTGTTAGATGATGTATAGACTTTCATGAAATGACATGTGTTTGTTGTAAAAACTTGAATTTATATGTGTTCTTTTGAATTATAATATGTGAATTTGTATTCGTAGTCGGAACTTAAATCATATATTTCTGAAGTGATCGATGGTACAGTTGACATGAATGACGATGAGATTTTCGTAAAAGTATTTGGATCGGAGATACACGGACATGTTCGTGGTTATGGAGTACTTGTTACTCCTTCTGAGTTGTTTGGATCATCGTCTACTATACGTGATTTCGAGCGTCGCCTTAATGAGTCCGAAAATCGGTTTCAAGAATATGAATAACAAAGAAAAGAATCTGAACAACAAAGAGAGGTTGAGGTAGAAGCACATAGGCATCAAATAAGTGAATTGAAAAATAGTTTTGATGATAGATTCAAAAAATGATGGTAGAGATGTGTAAAGAATTTGTTTCTAGTTGATCAACTGGAATTTGATGTTATAGAATTTCAATAGTATTTTGTTGTACTTGTATGACATATAATTTTACTTTCATCCATGTCATTGTCTATTTTTTTCTATTTTATTCTTATACTTTGTAATTCAAAGTACTATAGGTAGATGAATTAGTAAAAACAACCCTCCGAGATTTGTCAATAAATGTGCTAAAATTTTTTGTAAGAAAACTTTCAAAAGATATACAATTGTTGATAAATAGGTTTTTATAAAGATTTAAAAATTTTTGAAAATAACATGATAAGCCTTCAAAACAATGAAAACCTTCGAAAAAGACCATTTGATAATAGATAATTATCGATAAATAATTTGACAATATCAAAGATTAATCAACCTTTGACAAATAATATTTTTCGAAGGTTAATAAACCTTTGAAAAAGCTTTTTCGATGGGATCTATTTTGACATTTTTCAAATGTTGAGATAACCTTTGAAAAAATATGTATAGAAGGTCTATTGAATTTTTTCGAAGGTTATAAATTTCGAAAATGGTCAACTTTCTTGTGGTGTATATTTCCTCCTCTAATGTAGATCATTTTGAATTATGTGAGATTTAAACCTTTAGTCTAGAATTTTTATTTTTCAACCAATTGTTTCATTATATTTTTAACTTTATTTTAATGGTGAAGTTAATGAAATAGTTGTTTTGAAATTACAATATTTCAAAGTGTTAAAAATAATAAACTTTTAAAACGACAAAGGCATAATTGAACATTTTTAAGTTTAATTCACTACATGTACTACTATTCTACAAGTCATTTCATGTCACTTTTCCATTTTTATTTTAACAAAGAAAAATTGACAGAATGTTTTAGAACAAATTTAAAGTTTGAAAGTCAAAATGAAACTTCAAAAAATTAAAGAAATAATACTCTCCTCCAAGATGGGTCTGTATCTACATGGGAAACAAAAATACTTGCAGAGCTGTTGGAATAGAGTCTGTATCTTTGAAGATGCAAGATGGTTCAGTGAAGTTGATTAGGAATATGAGGCATGCTCCTACATTGAAGAGAAATCTCCTACCTTTGCGAATATTTGATGTTATTGGCTGTGAGTATAGAGGTGTTGGAAGCACCTTTGAAATAATTAAAGATTCAAAAGTAGTGTTGGTGGCAACCAAAGTGAATGACTTGTATGTCATCAAAGATGTGCAAATGGAACATTCGACCTTGATGGCAACTAATGAAGAACCCACATAAGATGAGCTATGACACAAAAGGCTTTCTCATATCGGTGTGAAGGGGTTGCAAGTTCTCTCAAAGAAAGGGATTCTTCCTAAGAGTGTTGGAGATAACTTAAAATTCTGTGAACATTGCATACTAGGCAAAACAACAAGGCAAGGCTTCACTAAAGAACATCACACTTCCAAAGAGATCCTTGAATATGTGTATTCAGACTTATGGGGCCAGCTCACTCTCCATCTCTAAGTGGAGTAAGGTACTTTCTCCTTTGTAGATGATTACTCAAAGAAAAGTTGGGTTTACTTTCTAAAAACCAAAGATGAAGTATTTAGTATATCAAAGAATAAAAGATCTTGATTGAAAAGCAAACCTCTAAACACATTAAACATTTGAGAACTGACAATGGTTTAGAGTTTTGTGGAAAGGAATTCAACTTGTTTTGAAGGGAGAATGACATTGTGAGGCATAGAACAGTGAGATATATACCTCAAAAAAATGAAGTAGCTGAAAGATTGAACATAACAGTCCTTGAGAGGGTTAGATATCAGTTGTCCAATGCCCTCTTGCCTGAAGAGTATTGGGTTGAAACTGTTTCCTACACTATCTACACTCTAAATAGGTGTCCACATTAGTCCATAAAGCTGAAAACTCTTAAAGAAAGGTGGACAGGGCAGCCTTCCAAGCTGGAACACTTGAAGATGTTTCCTACTCTATTGTATGTGCACTATACGATAGTGCCTTTTACTACACGATCGAGTATCAAGTCTATATGATAGACTTCTTCCTTCTGTCGCATACTTGATCTTCTACTTTCTCCTTCTCTCTATCCAAATTCATATAGAGCCCACAACTCTTAGATTCTCACACTGAGAATACCAAGGTAATTGAGTGGTGGTGTTCAATTCTGTTTGAGGATCAAGGATTAAGTTGTACTCGTTGGTGATCGAGAATTTTCCAGAGGCTCGTTGCGTTCATGCTTGTTTGCTGAGTTGCTGAACGATCGAGGGATACGTGAAGAAAGAGTTCTTCAAATGTATTATTTACTCATCCCTTGTTTATTCATTAAAAAGCATGTTGTAATTTATCTTAATACATAATTGTTTTTGTATGACTGTAAATGTTTACGTTCTTTCACAATGGAGTTGGGAAAGATTCGCTTCCGCTAACTGGTTCTCTAGATTTAGAGTTCCTTCAGAACTTAGGAGAAGCAAGCAAGGTCCTAGGAATAGAGATCCATAGGAATGAAGAGGAGTCTATTCTAAGCATTAATCGGTCCAATTATTGTAAGAAGATCCTTAAAAGGTTCAACATGAATGATGCCAAATCTATGAGTTTACCTATTGCTCAGCACTTTAAGCTTTCCTCAGCTAACCTTCCTAAGGGTTCTAACTAAGAACATCAGAAACAGATGGTTGTCATACCCTTTAGTCAAGCAGTCGAAAGCCTAATGTATTTAATGATTTCTATTAGACCTGATCTTTCATATTTAGCTAGCTTAGTTAGTAGATATATGTATAATCTTGGTAAGAGACACTGGCTACTAAATGGATCCTAAGGTATCTAGTTTGGTCTAAAAACTCAAAGCTAGTCTGTCAAAGGTCAGCAAAACCAAACCTAAAGCTTTATGGATATGTGGATGCTGACTATGTTGGTGATTTGGACAAAAGAAGGTCCTTAACAGGTTACCTTTTTCCTTTTTGGTCCTAATCTAATCAGTTGGAAAGCATCACTACAGCATATAGTAGTCTTATCTACAAAAGAAGCTGAATATATGGCTTTAACAGAAGCAATCAAAGAAGCATTATGGCTTAAAGGATTGCTGAAAGACTTTGGGATAGATCAAACAGTAGTAAAACTCTACTGTGATAACCAAAGTGCTATCCATTTGTACCGAAATCCACAATTCCACACTAGAACAAAGCACATTGATATCAAGTATCATTTCATTAGAGATAAAATTGAGTCGAAGGAGATAGAAATTTTAAAGGTCCATACTTCTGACAATGCAACTAACATATTAACAAAATTTGTTTCAAAGTTTAAATTGTTTAAATGTTTAGAACAGGTTGGTTTTAAGCTTCCAGACACAGGGTAGACAAACCGGTCAGAATCAGGAAGATCAGAAGATTACAAGGCATTGGAGTCAAGGTGGAGAATTTGAAGAAGTTTTGACTCAAATACCTCAGATTTTGTTTGTTTATAACTAACTTTGTAAAACAGTTAGCTGGTATACTCTATAAATACCACTGATTTTAAATTCAAATCACATAGTTATCATCATTTTCTTAGTTTTCTGTAAACAAAAAAATCTTTACGCAATCTTCATCAGTGAAAAGAACTCAAATCTTCCTGTGGACATAGACAATCTTGTCGAACCACGTAAGCACAATGTCTCATTTTTCTTCCTTTATCTTTCTTGTTCATTCAAGTGTTTCTTTACTACAAATCGCGCGCCATTCAATTATCTTTCAAATCGCATTGAGTAATCAGATTATCAAGTCAATCGTGCATCGATTCTTCGCTATCGAGTAGCTTCGAGTACATCGTTTTCACCTTCGAGTCACATCGAGTATCATTCAAGAACCGTCGAGTATGATCGAGTAATAGTTCTGTTGTCATCGAGTTGCATCGAGGATTTAATAGAGACTCTTCAGACGAAGAAGGAAGTTCTCATTGAGGATCGAGTAGGAAGCAGTCGAGCATCGAGTATGAAGCAGTCAAGCATCAAGTTTCGAGTATCGAGGATTTGGCAGAATATTTTCTTCATCTCTCCAACGTTGATCTTGAGTATTTGGGACTTTTGAAGAGTGGTCAACCCAACACTGCATAATTAGATTACAACTACCATTTTCTTTGCAGGAACGATTTAAAGTCGAAGGTCACGAGGTTTCAATATTGCTTTAAATTCATCAATTTTATAATAATTGGAGAGATAGTTTAAAGAAAAAATGATTGTACAAATTTGATACAGTTACAGAAGATTTAGTAAATATTCCACCAGAAATTACAAGAGAAGATCATGTTGTATTCTAATATCTTTTTCCTATACATAAAAAAAGTTGTGCTTATTGATTTATTTTTTTTATTGATGCCTATACTCTACTTTTGAAATACGGGAGATGTGTGAAAGAAACCAAAAGAACCGTTCTAGATTGAATGTATATCACACATGTGGTTCACAAAGTATACAACAAATAGTTGAAAAAGAGGTAATTAAATGAAAAAAAAATATGTAAACTTCTTTTAATTTAGTCAAATTATCTAATATATAATATTTTTCACTTAAATAGGTTCAAGTCACTAATGAAGAACTGAGTCGAATTAGAATTTGGGAGCTAACTCACTTGAGTAATAATGGATTGACTGTGAATGAAACTACACAGGAGAAAATGATAAGTACAAAATAATGGATAGATATGATGTTATTGGTTAGAGTTTGAGTAAAGGTCATTAATTTATCATCTATGTTGCTCTGTTTTGGAAAGGATTGATTTAAAGAAGTCTTCTTAATATGTGTTTCGATTTGAATTTGGATACATTTATGTAGTGTATAAATGTTTGGTTTGCTTTAGAATCCTCCAATTTGGAAATATCTAACCATACTTAGTTGTTTTTGTGATGGGATAAAGAGAAGCATAGAACATGTTAGCTTTTAGGGCTTTTTCTAAGTTTTTGTAAATAAATTCTTTGTTGATCTTGTCATTTTTCCTTTTTTTAACATGCTAGTTAGAAAACATTTGAATTGAAATAGAGAATACTACAAATTGGATTGAATGATGGTCTACTTCTTGCCTAATCATATTATGTAACACAAGTATACTCATCAATAGTCAAGAGTAATGTTAAAGTTAATATATTATGTTAAGCCATCAATATTTATTTTTTTGTGATTGAATGCAAATTGTTGTATTAATTTGAATGATAGAGTATATTTCAATGATAAATGATATGGGAAAACTTGATGTTGCTAGATGATGAATAGATTTTCATGAAGTGACATGTGTTTGTTGTAAACACTTAAATTTATAAGTGTTATTTTGAATTATAATATGTGAATTTGTATTTGTAGTCGGAACTTAAATTATATGCTTTTCAAGTGATCGATGGTACACTTGACATGAACGAAGATGAGATTTCATACGAGTATTTGGATCCGAGAAACACAGACATGTTCATGGTTAAGGAGCAGGTGTTCTCCTTCTGAGTTGTTTGGATCATTGTCTACTATACGTGATCTTGAGCGTCACCTTAATGAGTCTAAACAACGGCTTCAAGAATCTAAACAACAAAGAAAAGAATGTGAGCAACAAAGAGAGGTTGAGGTGGAAGCATGTAGGCATCAAATAAGCGAATTGAAAAATCGTTTTGAAGATAGATTTAAAAAAATGATGGTAGAGATGCGTAAAGAAATTGTTTCTAGTTGATCAACTATAATTTGATGTTATAGAATTTCGATAGTCTTTTGTTGTACTTGTATGTCATATAAGTTTACTTTTATCAATGTCATTGTCTATTTTTTCTACTTTATTCTTATACTTTGTAATTCAAAGTACTATAGGTAATGAATTAGTCAAAACAACCTTCCGAGATTTGTCAATAAATGTGTTAAAAGGTTTTGTAAGAGAACTTTTGAAGGATATACAATTGTTGATAAATACGTTTTTATGAAGGTTTTAAAATTTTTAAAAATAACATAATAAGCCTTCAAAACAATGAAAACCTTCGAAAAAGGCCATTTGATAATAGATAATTATCGATAAATAATTTGACAATTATCGAAGATATATGACCTTTGAAAAATAATAATTTTCGAAAGTTAATCAACCTTTAAAAAATAATATTTTCCAAAGGTTAATAAACATTTGGAAAAGCTTTTTCAACAGGATCTATTTTGACACTTTTCAAATGTTGAGATAACCTTTGAAAAAAAATGTATCGAAGATCTATTGAATTTTTTTGAAGATTATGACTTTCAAAAATGGTCAACTTTCTTGTGGTGTATATTTCCTCCTCTAATGTAAATCATTTTGAATTATGTGATATTTAAACCTTTAGTCTAGAATTTTTATTTTTCAACAAATTGTTTCATTATATTTTTAATTTATTTTAATGGTGAAGTTAATGAAATAATTGTTTTGGAATTACAATATTTCAAAGTGTTAAAATAATAAACTTTTAAAACGACAAGGGCATAATTGAACATTTTTAAATTTAATTCACTACACGTACTACTATTTTACAAGTCATTTCATGTCACTTTTCCATTTTTATTTTAAAAAAAAAAAAAATTGACAGAATGTTTTAGAACAAATTTAAAGTTTGAAAGTAAAAATGAGACTTCAAAAAATTAAAAACGACATTGTTGAAATTAACATACAAGTTGAATATATATATATATATATTTGGTATATGTTACCTAATTAAATATATATATATATATATTATATATATAATATCTAAATATATATAATTGATTATAAGTAGTTAATAACTATTTAAATTATTAATTAAATCAATAATAAATAATGGGTCACCATATAGTTTATCTCCAACAACCTTTAAGTCAATGAGTAACCTTTCAAAAAAAATATCAATTTAGTAAACTTTCCTTTTTCTTTTGAGACGATCAATTCAGTAGCCTTATAATTACTAAATAAGAGACAAAATATATATTATTAAATTAAGAAAATAGACCGATTAATAGTGTATTATTAACTTAAAAGAAAAGAAATTAAATAAACCTGGACCAAATAAGATTTGTGAACAAGTTGCATGTGTTTACAATAAACAAATAATTTTCTTTTTAACTTTCGGCCTTATTTTCTTCACAAAAGATTCTTTTGGATCTTCCCTTGTCGTTAGGGAGGGAGAGAGATTTTTTTTCTCATTGAAATTTGTCTTATAAGTTTCAAAATAAATCATATGTTGACAATGTAATAAAACATCCCATGACAAGACATCAATAGCGTGTTATTTTTAATTCTTAAAAAAAAAAAAAAACTAATTTGATCACTCTAATTTGGATGTTGTTGTTACAATTAAAATTTTTATCTATCAAATTATATTTGTTTATTTTTTGTTTTTCTTTTTGTTTTTAAATATTTTTTTAAAAAATATTGTGTATTTATGTAGATATTTTATCAAAACTTTGCTTTTTATACCTTTCTAAAATTAAGGGACACAAATTAGAAATTCAACGACTTATTAAATACTCTTAAAAGGTTATGAATCATTGAACATAAATTTGAAAGTTCATGACTTAAATTATAATTTATAAAAATAAATATTATTTTGATCTTTAGGTTTTGAATCTAGTTTTTTCATTTAGTACCTTAGTTTTAAAATGTTATAGTGTTATCTTAAATTTTGAGTTTTTTTCATTTGGTCTATGCTTTAAAATGTTACATTTTTACATACTTAAGTTTTTATTTATTTATCAATTATCATTTGGTCCTCAAGTTTTAATATTTTATGTT
Source organism: Benincasa hispida (assembly GCF_009727055.1). Lineage (NCBI taxonomy): Eukaryota > Viridiplantae > Streptophyta > Magnoliopsida > Cucurbitales > Cucurbitaceae > Benincasa > Benincasa hispida. The sequence goes on from NC_052350.1 coordinate 4,164,024, forward strand.
TTATGATTGAGTTCCTACTCATTAATGCTCTTTTTAGTATTCCATGTCAATCCTCAATTTAAACTAATTAAAATAATCATAATGTGAAATTTTTTAATTAATTTTAATAGCGATGAAAATTAATGAAAACTAATTTAAACATAATTAATTAATAGTATTAAGAGGGATTAAAAGTCAACCATTAATGAAAATCAAGGTAAAAAGTGTAAATAATCTTGAAGCCCTAAGAATCAAATTGAAAGGAAACTCAAAACTCAAGTGTAAAATTGTAACATTTTAAAACATGAAGATCAAATAAATATTAGATTAAATTACAAATTGGTCCATATGATTTAGAGAAATTTAGAATTCTACCTCTATCGTTTGATAAAATTTCATTAAGAGTCCTGATAAAATCTTTATAAATAGTTTTGAGACTATTTATGAAGATTTTGTCTGACCATAGTGACTAAAATCTAATTATAAACCATATAGATAAAAATTCTAGCTTTTTCCAAATAATAGGAACTAAATTTGCATTTTACCTCAAAATTTAAAGGTAAAAGTGTAATATTCTAAAACTTGGAAACATTTTTTTAGGAAAAAGTACATTTTTGGTCCATAGATTTTGGGTCTTGTTATTTTTAGTCCCTAAGTTTCAAAATGTTATAAATTTAGTCCTTAACTTTTGAGTTTAGTTTCAATTTAGTCCACAGGTTTCAATTCGATCCTTATATTTCAAGATTTACACTCTTAACTTCGATTTTTCATTAAATACTCATTTTTTATTTTTAGAGTTAACTTATGTTAATAAATTAAAAATCGTTAAAAAAATTATAAGTAATTAAGTCTCACTATTTTTATTACTTTTAAAATTAAATTTAAAATTTAACTTCATAATTATTTTTAATTAATTAACAGAAGTTGACATCAATAATTGAAAATGAGTGTTTAATGAAAAAATGAAGTTAAAGATGTAAAATCGGTGATCAAATTGAAACAATTGGGGATAAAATTATTATTATATTGAAAATTGAAATTGAAAAAATTGTTCACGAGGGGAGAGCAAGAGCCACGAATGCGAGGATGAGCTTTTACCCTTAGGCCTCATCTCTCCTTCAATCAAATTGCCAAACGTTTCCAAAAAAACCATATCACGAGCCACTACAAAACAAACACAACCTTCTTTTTTTCTTTTTCTTTTTTATAAATCACAAGCACTTTTCTTTTACCCAAAACCCCCCCACTAATTCTTTTCAACCAAAATTCATAGCCTTTCCAAGAAAAACGAGAGCTACCCACCAAAAAAAAAAAAAATGCCTCAATTTCTTCTTCTTCTTCTTCTCTTCATTGCTTTTCTTCCTTCTCGTGCCCTCAACATTGGCGTCCAAGCTCTCGATGCCTCCATAACTATGGTTCTTCTAATTCCCACTCTCTTCTTCTTCTCTTTCATTTCTTTATTCTGATCTTTTCTTAATTGGTTTCTTCATTTGTAGAGTAAAGATTGCAGTAGAAAATGCGAATCGGAGTTCTGCTCAGGTTGTTTTAGGGTCTCTTTGGAATGACTTTTTAATGACGCACTTAATAAACTTTGATTCTTCCCTGTGGTTTTGTTTGAGTTTGTATTTAATCTGTGTGTGTTTCAGTGCCTCCACTTTTGAGATATGGGAAATATTGTGGGCTGTTGTACAGTGGGTGCCCTGGTGAACGCCCTTGTGATGGCTTGGATGCTTGTTGTATGAAGCATGATGCTTGTGTTGTTGCCAAGAATGGTTAGTACACCTTTCTATTTCTATCTTTTTTCTTTCAGAGTAGGGCTCCAACAACTGATCTCATACTTACTTAGTTATATTCATTTTGGCTTTTTAAGTCCTCTTCTTATTTTTCAATCGTAGTTTGTCTAGTAAGTTTCTTCACTAATTAAGACTAATATCACTGCCCATTTTATATTGTTAAATGTATGAGAAGAGTGCTAATTTTCAATGGTTAATTTGTGAATTGCTTAAATTTTTATTTTATTTATAATTAGTAAGTTTACAAAAAAAAAAAATTTACACGTTTTTTTTGGTTAAAATCGTAACAATTATTTAAGTTTACAATTTAATATGATGAAACTTAAAGTTCATAGTTGAAATTGATACGATTATATAAACTTAGAGTAAAAATTATCCCCCACCCCAATTACATTGTGCCTTTTTTTTTAACCATTTTATGTACCATGTTGTATATTGGAGAATGTTGTTGGTATAATTTGGATGTGACATGTTTGTTGAACAAATTTTGGTGTAATTAGTGTGATATGATAGAGTTAAATAGATAATAGATATGTCACATTCAAAGTGTTTTGTTAACTAGAAATAGAGATTTTGTAGAAGTATGTGCTCAAAGATTTAAGGAATGTTGTAAATTTCTAGAATTTGATTGAGGAGGGAGATCATTTGATTATTGAAGTTAGGAAATTAATTTATAATTTTATCTAAGCTATAGTTTTTTTTTTTTTTTTTTTTGGATAGTTGCAATTATAACCATCATATCTCAAATATTAGTAGATACAGTACAACATAAAAAATTTATAGATATAGCAAAATTTAGATTAATTTTTAAAATCTATTAGTGAGAGATAAAGTCTATTATAGATAAATTTAGTTATATTTATAATTTTTTAAAAATGTTATTATACACTTAATTACCAATTTAATTACTGACTCTAAGAATGCTACTTATTACAATTATTTTAAAACTTTTGGTTTAGACTTAATAATTGATGTGTTGTCCGATGAATAATTTTGAAGTTAGGCTGTTTGATGAGAAGGCTAAATTGTCTCTCTGTTTTGAGTGAACCAAAAAGCCTCACATGTGAGGTGGCTATAAAGGGACATATATAGCTTCCTTTATATTTAAATAAACGGAGTTTATTTATTAAATGAAAACAGATAATTACAGGCTATAATTTTCATTTTTCAATATTGTTTAATGTGCAATAGAATTATGTGGGAGACCCAATTAAAATTGGAAATTGTTCTCCTTGAAATGAGAGGAATTACAACCAACCTCAATTTTGGATTTTGAACCTTTCAAAAGAAATTTTATTCTATTTTTCCATTTTTTTCTTTTAATTTTAGTTTAAACTCTTAAAATGTTTATTTTATTCAATATTCTTTTTTCTAAAAAATCAATCATATTTTACCTTTATTTGGTTTGTATCAGATGAATATTATAAGTTGAAAGATTAAATTAAATATTTTCGAAATATTCATCTCAACTTTTTCATACATTAATATATTTTAAAGATATAAATATTTTTGAGATCACGAATATGGTAAAACTTAAGTTGAAGGCTACATTTGTAATATTCAATTTTAACTTTTAGTAGGGTTGGCAACGGGACTCGGACGAGGCAGATTTCCACATAAATACTTCATATGGGCTAAATTAAATACATAATATATATATATAAACATCAATGCTGAGGACTTTGGTGTACATGTGTTTGTTTATTCAGATGACTATCTAAGCCAAGAGTGTAGCCAAAGCTTCATAAATTGCATGGAGAACTTCAAGAGATCAAAGTCAGCTCCTTTCAAAGGAAACAAATGTGAAGTTGATGAAGTCATTGATGTCATATCCTTTGTTATGGAAGCAGCCCTTATTGCAGGCAGAGTTTTTCACAAGCCCTAGCTTTATTACAAATACCCTTTTAATTTCTCTTTTTTATTTTCCTTTTTATTTCTATTTATCTAACTTTGATTATCTCTTCATTTTCCCTTGTTGTTTGGCATGGAACATTTACACCCAATGCTCTCACTTTCTTTTAATTTCCTCCCTATTCTCTTAGACAATGCCAACAAAATATATATGATTTTTTTTTAATCTTTTTTATTGATTATGTTATGATATGTTTGGGAGTGATTTAAATATAATTTCTATTATAAAATATATTTATTTATACATTAATGTTTGGTTTATCAAATTTATAATTGATTTTAGTGTGATTAAATGATTAATGTTTTTTTTTTTATTAATGAGTGTTTGGGTCAACTTATGGATACTTCAACTAATCTCGTGGGGCAACCCGTCTGATCCTACAATATTTGGGTATCAAGGAAATTCGTAGGATATTAAATCCTAAGTAGGTGGTCACCATGAGTTGAATCTATGGTCTCTTAGATTTCAGGGATTCTCTTATTTACTACTAAACCAAATCATGATGGCTACCATGATCAATGTTTATTTTTCATAGTAATTTTGGAATTTACTACTAAAAAAAAGAATTACATCTTTAAAAAGTGAGACAAGTTATTTGTAGGGAGAAGAAAAAAAAGTAAGAAATAAGAGTTAGAGTGAAGCAAGAGAAATCTTTAAATAAGAGGAAAAAAGAGTTAGAGGGAGAGAAGAATAAAGTGGTGGATGGCAAATTTTGTAGAGGAGAAAAAATGATCTTTTTTCTGAAAATTTAATGTGAAAATAGAGTGAAATAAAGTAAAAAATTTCAAATTTATTGCAAAAAACCATTTTGAGAACCATTTGTCTATTTACATTTGAACAAAAATAGCTTGTGACCCTTTGCCCAACATCTAAATTTTAAAATGAAAGTAATTTTACCTATGGCAAGAGTGATTTATAGTATCTAAAAGGTTTCACTTCTCAACTTAATAGAGAATATGGATAAAAATATCGATAAAATATCAATATTGATAGATATTTAAAAAATTTTGATAAACACGTTAAAATGGTTATTATTTATATTACATTCACATTGGTGAGATTTTGTTATTTTATTTTTAAAGTTACATAATTCTTTTATAATATAATGAAAAAGTCAATAGATATTTAATTCATAATTTTTAGGTCCTTTTGGTAACCATTTGATTTTTTATTTTTGTTTTTTTTAAAATTAAGCCTATAGACATTAATTTCACCTAAAAAATCATTATCTTAGGCCATTTTGGTAACCATTTTGTTTTTTAAAATTATACTAATTTTACCTCAAAAAATCTTCATTTATTATGTACTTTTCACCAATTGTTTAACAAACCAAACCAAATTTTGAGAACTTAAAAAGAATACCTTTCAAAAAAATTGTTTTTGTTTTTGAAGTTTGACTAATAATTCAATTATTGTACTTAAAAAGATGCAAATCCTTGTAAAGAAAGTGGATGAAATAAGCTTAATTTAAAAAAAAAATAAAAAAATAAAAAATAAAATTGTTACCAAACGGTGTCTTTGTTATCTACATTTTGCTAATGGTTTAAAAACCAACCCAAAATTGAAAACTAAACTAAATTACTTTTAAAAAGTTGTTTTTATTTTTAAAATTTAAGTTAAGAATCCAACTGTTGTCTTGATAAAGATGCAAATCATTATAAGGGTTTGAGAGAAAATATATTAACTTTAAAAAACTCAAAACAAAAAATGAAACGGTTATAAAAAAAAAAGGGCATAATTGTTTTTAAATATTTGGTCTTATTTTATAAAATTTACATCAAAATTTTTATACTAGATTTGTGTATCTAGAACGCATACATGTGCAACAAAGTTATAACCTACACCATGTACTGATTTTACTATTTAGTACTTTATCTAGATATTGACAATCAATATTCTATTAAGGTGAAAAGACGATTTATCAACAAAGGGTTTTTTATTATTATTATTATTTGGGAACAGAGAATCTAATCTCCGATCGAAGTCACAATACGAGTTTGTCAGTTGAACTATGTTCGTATTGATATTCCTTACCAATTGTTCATTGTGATTATTAATCAAATGTGATAACTAATATCAACTTGAATACAACTCAATTGACATAAAACATACTTTCTCGACTAAAATGTCACATGTTAGAGTCTCAAAGTCTCATACTATCAAAATTTTGTAATTATTGAATTATGTACGCATTGACATAGAGATATTCATTTTCCCGCACGGTGGAAAAATCCTCGTGTAGATTGGGAATAAGGGAAGAAAATTATCTGCAAGAAATGATGAATGCATTTTTCATCTCCATTTCTCGTTTGTTTTCATAACTATGTTTTTAATATATATATATATATATATATAAACATACAAAAATATGTATATGTTTGAATCATCTTAAATATGAATAATGATATTGTAGGAATAATATGATATTTTAAGCTATTTTAAATTAAATTAAATTTAATAGTTTCAAGAGTTCTTCATGATTAATTAACCATTTGAAAAGATTACTAAGAAATTAACCTACAAGGATTCATAATGGAAAAGCAACTGTTTAATTTTTTTTTTAAAAAAAAATCTTGAAAGAATTATTTTATTTATTTATTTTAATTAAACAAAACTACAAAACACATTACAAGAAGTGAAGAATTATTTAATTCATTTTTCCAAAAAGGACGAAGAAATTTTTTGTGGTATATCTCAATATATTTTAAATTAAGATCATGTTTGATAACGTATTTCATGATACGATAATATGAAAAATGGGCCCAATTGATTATGTTTATTATTATTTAGTTGTGTTTCATAATAATAATGAATCGTGTGACCTACTTCCAAATCTATAATAAATAGATGCAATTTAATAAAAGAACGGTGGATATTTCAATGGGATGATGTTTGAAAATTACATTTACGTGGGATCTATTACTATTATCATTATAGAAACTATTACTGCAACAATATGAGAATTATGAATCTCATTTCATGATAACAATAACAACAAAAATAGAAGGGTGAATGCGAGAAGCGATCCTCATTCGCCAAGGGACAAAATGAAACAAATGGACTAAAAACAATTATACTTTAATCAATTAAAAATAAATAAATTAAAGTCTCTAGTGGCCATCATTATCAAATATTCTTCTCCAGCACAGCAACAACTTGCTCTTCTTCGTCTTCTTCATGTGCTTATTTCTCCATGAAACTTTTTCTTCTTTTGTTTTTTTCAATCGAAATTCTCCAAAAGAATTTGACATTATTCCAAAAGACAATCACAAAACAAAACACAAATCATTGTTATAAACCACTCTGAATTGTAAAGAACAAAGGATTCTATCCATCGTTTTCATTTCAATTTTCATCTGGTAGCGGCTTTATTCAGTTCCATCTTCTTCTGATTCGACTCCATTATTCTACCACCGCCAAGCTCTTCCAACTTTCATCCCACCCTTTCCCTCTTCTGTCTCACTCAATTCCCCCCTTTCCGGCGAACAGAATGATTCCAGATACTCTTACTCCGGCCGATACCTCCGACGGTATCCGTAAGTTCTTCAGCTTTCGATTTACTTTGGTTTATTGCGTTTTTCGTTAATTTAAATCTTACCAGTGATTGGAAATTTGGTGTCGATTTGTAGGCGATCAGCTTCGAGAGCATCTCCTGGTGGTGAACGAGGAAATTGAAAACGGAGGAGTGGACGGCCATGTGAAGATTCGGATACGTAATTTGACGAATTCGATTCTTAGAGGAATCAGTGTGGATATACCTAAGGGGAAGATCGTCGGAATTATAGGTCCGAGCGGCGGTGGCAAATCCACGACGCTTAGGGCTCTTAATCGGCTGTGGGAGCCGCCAGCGGACACTGTGTTTTTGGACGGCCACGATATCGTCAATCTCGACGTTCTTAGTCTTCGCAGGAAAGTCGGGATGCTCTTCCAAATTCCTGTTCTCTTTGAAGGTGCGCCGTTTTCTCTTGTTTCTTGGCGCCTAGGGTTTCGTTTTGTTCGATCGGAAAATTTGGGAAATTCCTGGAAAATTGAAACGTTTTGATGATAGTTATGAGAAGTTGACTTTAGACTAAAAGTTTAATTAATCTTGAAGAAAAACATAGCATTAAACTTCATCATAACTTTTGATTTTGAAGAGCAGTGATGAATTATTTCTTAAATCCTTCAAAGACGTTATGTTTTGAGATTGATACTGGCAAGATTCAAGAACAAAACTGTGGCTGTTGCAATTAAAATTCTTGGTTGGTCATTTTTCAAAACAATCCTTCCATATATTCTTCTTCAGGTACTGTTGCTGATAATATAAGATATGGACCACAGTTAATGGGAAAGATGCTGAGTGATGATGAAGTTCATAAGTTACTCAGTTTAGCAGATCTCGACTCGTCGTTCTTTAGCAAGATTGGTTCTGAACTATCCGTCGGGCAAGCTCAACGAGTCGCACTTGCTCGAACCTTAGCAAATGCACCTGAGGTATTTTACTTGCATTCATTGAGTCACACTACAACATACATTCTCTTTGATTTTGCAAGTGATTTTGAGGAAAATATGAATGAATTAGAGCTAATTAGACATGAAATTCGGGTAATCGAATATGCGGTTGGAGTGGTAGTTGTGTTTGTTTGATTGTTTAGGAATGTAGTGATATCAATGGATCCAGTCGTTTTGGATCAACTTGTGTGTTTGTGTTAGTATTGTTGATGAAGGGATCTCTGGTCTGCTGAAGGTGTTGTTGCTAGATGAACCAACAAGCGCATTGGATCCTATCTCGACTGAGAACATCGAGGACGTGTTGATGAAGCTGAAGACAAAATGGGGATTAACAATCGTAATGGTTTCACATAGCATCAAACAAATCCAAAGAATTGCAGACATAGTCTGCCTGCTCGTAAATGGCGAGATTGTTGAAATCCTACCGCCGAACAAACTCTCGGAAGCCAAGCACCCGATGGCCCTCAAGTTTCTTGAACTCAGCTCTTGAAAACAACCCTGCATTGTTCTTGTCGTGTCCTACTGTGTTTGTAGACTCTTAGAAGTCGAAAAATAAACGGTTTTTCCATTAGCGCAAGCATGTACATTCTCATAACTGTTAGATGCACGATATTGGTTCGCTCCGAGCCGATCCAATCCTCAATTGGGAAGTCGAGATTTATCATCGGGAAAAAGAAAAGTGGGGAGGAGGAGTGTTATAGTGAAAATTGTTTGGCTTTGGCAAACTGAACCAACAGGGGCGGGGACCGATCCAATGGTCTGCTCTGTTGCACGCAGGACCCCAACATCAGTCACGTGCTAGGTTACCTCCTGGACCCACATTCCCTTCTGCCACGTCACTATCCTCCCTTCTACAGTATTTTATTATTTTTATTTTTAAATTAAAAAAGAAAATTATAATGTTATAAAGTAAACAGCTTTTGTGTTTGTTTGGCTTGTTTTGTTTTTGCATGATCTCTCCAAATTACATCCATGCCGAAATCCGAATCTTTCTTGCTCCTGAAGAAGAAATAATAATAATAATAATTTTTTTTTTTGTAGTCTAAACATAAAACAAAAGACAATAATTAAAATTTAAAATTCCTATTTGCTCCCTCACCCCATTCTCCTTCTAACTCATTCCTCTGTTTGATTCAGACATGGGCGCCCTTCCCAATTCCTTCTCCCTCTTCTCTCTGATTTTCCTCTTCACTGCCGTCTCTCCGGCAGCTGCCACCGCCGGCGGCCCACCTCTAAACCTTATCCTACCCCACCCTTTTCTGTATCGCTTCAAGTCCTTAAAGGAAACTCTTTTTGTTGCTTCTCCTTCTCCGCCGCCACCGCCGTCCTTTCCCTCTGCTCCTCCTCCCGAGGAGAAGCCGGTCTATTCTCCATTCCGGCCGAGCATGGCGGTGGTGGTGGGTGTTCTGACCACCACTTTCTCCATCACCTTCCTTCTCCTTTTATATGCCAAGCACTGCAAGCGTGGGAATGCGGTGGTGATCGGTTACTCGATGCGTCCCAATACGATGATGGGTGTTCCGAGCTTCTCTACCAGGAAAAACTCCGGCATCGACCAGGCCGTGATCGAATCGTTGCCGATTTTCCGATTTGGATCGTTGAGTGGACAGAAGGAAGGCTTGGAATGCGCCGTTTGTCTGAACAGATTCGAGCCGGCGGAGGTTCTGAGACTTCTCCCGAAATGCAAACACGCCTTCCATGTCGAATGCGTCGATACTTGGCTCGACGCTCACTCAACTTGCCCTCTCTGTCGCTACAGAGTCGACCCAGAGGACGTCTTATTAGTCGAAGACGTCAATATATTTCTCCACAACCCACCACCTCTGCCGCCGCGGGAATCGAATTCCAAGGATGTAGTGTTGAACTTAGAACAGGGGAGAAGAAGCAGCAAGGCTGGATCCGGTAGAGTCTCCGGCAGACACTCGTCAGTCGGCGAGAAGAGAACAGGGGAGTCCAGTTACCGTGATCCAGCATTGTTGAGACGGTCACTCGACAGCAAGAGAACCGAAACGGTAGCTGTCGGATGCTTCGATCGGCACCGGAAGGACGGGCTACTATTGCCGGAGGAGAAAACAAATCAAAATCAGAATCAGAATAGATTGGAGCACAGGATCATAGTGTCGCCGAGGGTGCCGGTGATGGTACAGGGGCAACAGACATGGAGCGATGTACAAGCTTCGGATCTGTTGTATCTACGGTCAGAAATGATAATATCTGACAGCCGTAGATTTTCGGTAGCTTCATTACCACCGGAATTAAAGAGACAGCGACGGATGGGGATGATGGGGAAGCATGCCGGAAAAGGGGCCGGGATGATGATGATGGCAGATGTGTAATAAATAACGGTGTCAGATTCAGAAATCACGGATGAACGGACCCAACCCAGAGCTCCCACCAGCTTCTTCTAGAACAGAGCAACCAAAAAGAAAAAAACAGAGAGGCATTAAAATTTTCTGAACCAACCAACCACTGTAATGGTGATTGAGGGGTGAAAATTACAGGTGAAGGGCGGTGGCGGCTGCGGCTGCGGCGGAGGAGAGGGGATGGAACAAAAGGGAGAACGGTGGAGGGGGGGAGGAGAAAGTGGATCTTGAAAGGGAAATGGAGAGCAAAGGGAAATTAATTGGGATCAGGATGAGAAGAAAGGGAATTTTGATTATATATGTTAAAAAGTAGAAAATATTTTTGTAGGGAAAATAGTGTAGGAAGGGGAAGGAATAACGAACCTAAGCTTTCTTTTTGGTTACATAACATCTTGTCCTAACTCTCCAGCTTTTGCTCTATGATGTGCTCTCTCTCATGCGATTGCTTTTCTCTTTTAATTCATTCATCTACTTTTTCTTTTAACTAACTTTTTTATTTATAATATTTTCCAGCCTAAATTCCAAAAAAAAAAAAAATGTAACTTTTGAAACAATATTTTATTTAGGTCTTTTTTTATAACTATTGTTTGATAGTTATTTGTTTTTATTTTTGAAAATTAAGTCTATAAATATTAATTCTGCCTTCAAATTTCTTATTTTGTTATCTTTTTTTTTATTAATTGTTTTAAAATTTAAGCCAGATTTTGATAATTAAAAAAAACTTTTAAAAACTTGTTTTTATTTATTTATTTTTTGTTAAGAATTCAATGATTATATGTAAGAGAAATATGTAAATCATTATAAAAAATAATGATAACATAATTCATTTTGAAAAGGAAAAAAAAAGGGAATTTTAATGTTTGGTGAATGTTCTGAAACTAACTTGAAAATCTGAATCTAAAATAGTGGGGTGGTAATAGAAATTTGAATTGAATGTTCACTTCCATTTTCAGTTTTTAATATGCTAAAAGATTTTTAGGATGGTTTTGAAATTTTTAAGAAAGGTTAAATAAAGGTAATATTGCATATTTTATTAAAGGTATTATCAAAACAAATGACAGTTTTTTTTTTTCTTCTTCTTTTTTGGTGATTTATTTAGAAATTTTTATGGTTTAGCCGTGTAGCGAGTCAATGATGAGAATTCTCTCTGTGAAACCTTTGAAGTTTAGGACCTGAACTAATGTAATGCTTAGAAGTTGGTGTAAGGGTATAATTAGCAAACAGAAAACGTGTCAAAAGGAAAAATAAAAAAGAGATGGTTTCATTTGCACGTTAGAATTTTGGTTAAACTATATATATATTTCAAGGCAACAAACAATGTAACCAACTACACTCTAAAATTTCTAATTATAAAAAGAATATTATTTAGAAAATTATCTTTCCATATCAAAGAACAACTTTAGAGGATGTCAAAGTTGTCAATGCATGGATAGATTTGTTATGTTCTCTTTAAGGATATGACAGAAAAAAAAAAATTGTGTGAATAAAGTTGCCAAGAGAAGGAAGAATTTTCTAACCTGGTCTTCATTTCATTTGGGGAGGCCTCCTTATTGAGTAAAAAGGAAACATATTCATTTTCAACCGTATCATTCACACGACTTGGTTTAAAACTTTCCTCATTGGAAATCCAAGGATCATTTCTGTGACAAGGGATGCTTTGCAACGTTAAGAAAATTTACGGGCAATATTGACACTTTTTAAATTCTAAACTTTTAGAGGCAATTTTTGCTAGATTAAACATACGTAACTTCTCTTAAGGTCGAGGTTCAATTTCTCATACTAACAAGAAAAGGAAAAAGTAGTTCTCAAGCAGAATTTTGATTTGTAATTTACATGGTGGGGGAAAAGAGCAGTTTTCCATGTTGTTTTTAATATAACATTAAAGGTAGGTCCATGTGAGGGCCATGAGATGAAGAAGTGAAAACATAGAAACAACCATGAAGCGATGGACTATGGAGAGTGGCACAACACAACGCTGAGTAAAACAGAGAGAAAAGCCAGATAGGTAAAAAATTAAAATCTCATTGGGAATTAGGGAGGACACAAGAAAAAGGACGAAAAAGGGGAAAAAAAAAATCTAAATATAAAATTCCTTAAATAATAAGTTAGAAAGTCCGTGGTCGAAAATATCCATCGAAATTTCAAGATTTTGATGGCTTCAAAATTTAAGTAGGAGAAATATCCTTTAGTTAACCTAGTTCAAAATGTTGATGTTGATGACAGGGACAAATCTACGAAGGGACTGAGGGACACATGCATCTCTCATATCACGACGTTTTACATTATACATATTTATTTTGTTTTATTAAATATAAAATAATATAGTTATATATGGGATATATATTAAAACGTGTTCCCCCAATCCTATAAGTGGGGCTTGCTTCAGCGGTTGGCGTTCAGAGTTCAAGACTACATTGAAGCAGTTATATTTTTCTTTTATTAATCAAATTTTATTACTTACAATTTCAATATATATATATATAATTTAATACACTTGTTACAGTTAGAGTTGTCCATTTAACTCGTGGGGAATCCTCTAATATACGAGGATTGAGAGATTTTTTTTCTCCATTGACTAAACAGAAACGGGTACGAAATTACATTTTCCACCCCTGTCCTAGCCCCACTTCTCTATCCCACCCCGATAAAGTATATATCTGTCTCTTATACACATCTAGATGTGTATAAGAGACAGAACTATATATGACACGAATTTTGACGCTAGTTGGCTAAAATTTTAATCTTGTATAGAGTTGTGTTCTCCAACATTGGATATACAAATGGAGGTGACTCTAATTTAGAAGTTTATGGGCTAAAATTTTAATCTTATATAGAGTTGTGTTCTCCACCCCTGTCTTAGCCCCACTTCTCTGCCACTACTAGTTGATGGAAATATTGAGATCTCGGTTTTTATGGAAATATCAATGTTTATGGAAATTTCAGAAAACTTTATGAAAATGGATGGAACATTATTATAATTAGTTCGAAAACTTTGATTATGCTTTAATCATACTATAATTGACCATTTTGAATGATTATTTCTAAAAATTAGCACAATATATGGATGTATATTGTAATGGTATGTGTAAATGTTGATGCTAGGAAGTCCATCTGGAGCGGGAGCAACTTCTAGAGCAAATTCTGACTAAACTTGATCACTCAAGTCATTGCTCATTCCTATTCATGCTTGCTATAACAATTCCTTACGAGATGCTAGTGCTACTAGACCTTTCTAAGAGAAAAAACTTTAAAAAGACATGAAAAATAATTATAAAATAACAATTTAATTATAAAATTAAAGGAAGCATGACATATTTGCCTGCAAAATAATTATAGATTATTTATTATAATATGTTTATGTGTAATATGAAAAAGATAATAAACTCTAACTGAAATAGTGAAAATTAAAGTAAATTAGATGCTAAAACTCCTAATTTAAGAAATAAGTTTGAGAGAATTTGAGAGATTTGGAGAAAATTGGAATGAATTTGAGAATAGAAGAGAGGATTGAAATTGAGGTGTGAAGAAGGTGAAAATGGAAAATTAAAAAATATAAAATACAAAAAATATAAATAGAAAAATGAATTAAAATAAAAATATTTGGGAAATTCTAATCATCAATTTCCAAGAAATCGTGGAAAAGTAGCTATCAAATCATTAATCCGTCACAAATTCAATTGAAATTTCCCCTAACACGATTTCGATCAAAATTTTACACCATATTAGAATATTTACTTTTGTTTCTTTTTTTAAAAAAATACTCTGTCATTCTCAATTTTTTTTTTTTTACTTTTGTTATTTTTTAAGTGTATATATATATATATACTAGTAAAGATAGACATGCAATGAACATGAAATCTTGCCATTTTAATAATAACAAAAAGAATATATTAGTTTTTTTAGCATGTAATAAATAATATATATATATATATATTAAAAAAATAATTACAACAACACTTAAAACTTAGATATATGTATATTGAAATTCTACTACCTTTTGGCTATGTTTTTGCGTCTTTTATTTGTATATTGTTTTGAGACTAGAATTTTATAAGATTGTTGTAGTATATTGTTGATTAAAAATCATTTTTAGTCCCTAAATTTTTATAGAAGAAACTATAATCCATTAACTTTAGTTTGTAATGATTTAGTCCATGTACTTTCAATTTTGTAATAATTAGTCTCTAAACTATATATATTTTAACCAATTAAACTATATCTAGATCAACTATTATTTGTAATGTTTTGTACAACGAGGATCTATTAAATTGATATTTAACATAAATTTCATTGCATCTTTAATTTAAAAAGTTTTGACTTGTAAATTTAGGTTAATTCTTTGTTTCGCCTAAATTTCAATTGAATTTGTGTTTAATAGTTTTCTAAACTTTAAAATTTCCTTATTAAATGTGTAACAAAATGTCTAAATAATTGATATTATAGCTACAAAGGATAAAATGAAATATCCCAGGCATATTTATGACATGTTTGAGAATGATTTTGAAATTATTAAAATCACTTTAAACGCATTTTTAATTGCTCAAAATCAATTTTATGTTTAGTTATATACATTTAAACATATTTTTTATACACTTAAATTTATTTGGAATGATTTAAAAGTACTTTTTAGGTTATTTTGACTCTTTTGAAATCACTCTCGAACATGCTATTAATGATAAAGTTGAACGACGTGGAAAGTAAGATTTCTTCGATGGCGGTTTATCAAGGCTTAAAGGGAGCGGACGACAAGGGTTTAGCATGTTTTATTAAGGATTTCTAATAACTACCCACATTTTACAGACATATCATCTATACGTTTTTCAATCCTTAAAAAAAAATGGTAACACCTTTTATTGTTGAAGAAGATATGTCATTTATATTTTTCTTGTACCGAATATGTCATTTATATTTTTCTTGTATCGAATTTTCATCTCTCATCCATACGTTTTTCAATTTCTATGGTAAAATATTTTTCACATAGAGAAACGTATTATTGAAGAAGGTATGTCATCTATGTTTTTTTTTTCTATACCAATTTTTCGTATCTCATTTATACATTTTTCAATACTTCTAAAGGAGTTCTACGACCTTTCATGGAGAGAAACGTAGCATTAAAAAAGAAAATATGTCATCTATATTTTTATAGTACCGATCTCTTTAAGCATATTATAATATGTAGATTTGTTTTTCTTTGAAAATTTTACAATCAACAATTTTAGAAATTTATTTTATATTGATCTACATTTGTTCGCGAATGCCCCATAATTTTTTTTTTTTTTTTTTTTTGTTTTTTTTCTGGATGTCTCTTTTAATGACTAAGGATTTTTTTTTTTTTTTTTTTTGCTCTTTTTTTTTTTTTTTTTTTTTTTTCTCATTTCTTCTTTTGGAGATTGTTCCTTATCTCTTTAGGTATGATATGTATGAATTTGAAATACATTCAATAATTTTACCGATTGTTTTGTATTTTTTTATTTTGATATAAACATTTGCTTGCATTTGAAATTTAAACACCCCGATGCATTTGATTTTTTTTTTATTTATTAGTGAACAACGTAGAATCAAAGGGTTTTTTATTTTTAGTATTATTGAATTCAAATGTGGAAAGATTTAGTTGAATATGAGATTTCAATCAATACTTAGAATCATAGGGTTTTATTTTGAGTATTATTGAATTCAAATTGGGGGAGGTTTGGTTGAATTTGTTTATCGTTCAAATTTTGAAAACAAGATTTTATATCTAAATAATTCTATCTATTTTAAAAAATTATTTTATTTTGATATACATTTGTTTTTAATCATGGATTTTTTTCAAGATTTGATTGGGATAAATGTATTATCAAATAAGGTATAATCCATTTCTTTCTCTTTCTCCTTCTTTTCATTTTTTCTTTTTTGAGTAGTGTTTATCATCTCAAGTATTATGATGTATCTGATTTAAAATACAACCAACAATTTTACAAATTTGGTTTATTGTTTTATTTTGATATACACATTTTGTCTATTTTTTTAGTATTATTTTGTGTGACTTTTTTTAATCACTAGATATATTTTTTTAAGATTGAAGTGCAACATAAAATCATGTTTTATTTTTAGTATTATCGAATTCAAATTTGAAGAATTGAATATGGGTTTTTTTTTTTTTTTTTTTTTTCATTTTATCAACATCAAATCTCGACGATAAGATTTTATATCTAAACAATTTTATTTGATAACCTTGAACCTTAATTTTTATTTTTTCTAATAGAGTATCTAGACAATTTTTGTTAAGATCAAAAGAAAAAAACGTTGATATTGAACTTAAATTAAGATTTGTTGTTTTTTTTTTTATTTTAATTTTTTAATTTTTAGTATTGAATTCAAATAGGTGTATATAAACCAAATTTATTTGTTTGTTTTAGAAACATAAAACCATTAATGGATAACTAATTTGAAAATATACATTAATATAATTCAAACCATTCTATTTTTTTTTAAGAATATATAATTATTTACTATTTACTTCTAAATAGCATATAATTCTCTTTTAGAAACTGAGACCATATTTGCATAAAATAAAATAATAGTAAATAGTTTTTTTAAAAAAGTAAAATTTTGTACCATTTTATTTTAGACATTAATTGTCTAAATTATTTAATTTTGTAATACTAAAAATACATATTTAGTTAATACAAGATTAAATAATTAAAAAAATTAATATTTATTTAAGATACCTTTTATTTCAAAATCCTCTAATTGAATATTTTATCATTCTTTTTTTTTTTCTTTCTTTCCAAAGATTAATCAATTCAAAAGAATAAAAAAAATGAAACAAACCATGTGGGTAATATTTTATCGTGCTACTCCTTTATAAATTATAGTTTATAACTTTTATTTCAATTACATCATATGTATTTTAGTTTTATTCATCATTTTTTTTTTTCCATTTCTATCTTTTTCAATATTTTAAAATTTAAGGTCAAATATATTAATAATTAACTTAATGAAAATATCTCTGTTTTAACCATGTCCACTTTATTTTATTTTAAATTAACCTAAAACAAATACGTATAGTTTTAGCAACTATTTTTTTATTACTAAATTTATGTAAAGAGTTTATTATTCAAATTAAATGAAATAATATTCATTCAATATTCAAATTTCATCGTAGAAATTTAAATTCTAATAAATTTTAACCTTGTGCGATACTAGTATCTTTTATAGTATATTAAAAGTCGCTAAAAGGGGAGAAATTTTAGTTTTCCTCTTTGTCCCTAACTTTTTCAATAAAAATTATTTTGCTCTCACATTCACACCTGTCCATACTCTTCTACTTACCTTTCACATATTTTTTCTTTTTTCTTTTTTATTTAATTTTACATTCCTCTTTTACTATTATATCTCTCAATAATTCCTATTTCACATTATTTCCTACTTTTTTTTACCTCTACTTTTTTTTACATTTCACATCTTTTTTTTGTATTGCATTTTTCTTTTGTCATTAGATATTTCAAAGATTATTATTTTGTCCTCAAATTCTTTGTTACGAATATTAGTCTCGTTTGTTTTGAATGATTATTTTTTTATTTAAAAGATCAAATAAAGAAAAATGGTTGTCCGACTTTTTTTTCAAAAAAAAAAAAAAATGTCAAGTGTATATCGATATGGATAATTTATTTTTACTCAAGACCATTTAAAAATATCAATAAAGTACATTTCTCCATTTTATCTCTTAAATTAATTTTAAACTTCATGTTAATATGTACAATTATATTCGTTCTGCCATTTATATTTTCTTCTATTAAATTATGTTTCAAATATTTTCAATTACATCGTCCAACACATTTCATACTCATTATAAATTAATTAAATAAAACATACATATAGTGATATAGTCTTAATTATCTAATCTCTTCATTATTTTTAAACTTCACGTTAGATATTTATACTATTTAAATTAACTAAAAGTATATTTATTTAAAAGTTTATGTTTTAAAGATTTGGAACCACGTGCATTGCACGTGTGCTCTAACTAGTCATTATAAATGTACATGTCTAATACAAAAAAGATGACCTTCGAACATCTAGCTAGAATCTTGATAATTATGTAGAAACTACCTTAATTCAATTTTAAGGTGAAATGATGTGAAAATTTAATGAGAAAATGTTTGAATGAAATTAAAAATAAATATATGTTATTTTTCTCAATTTTGGCTTTTTGGAAATGAAAACTTTGGGTGGTTAAAAAAAAAAACTTACATCAATTCAATTTTGAGGTGAAATGATGTGAAAATTAAATGGAAAAAGATTTGAATAAAGTTAAAAGTAAATATACGTTGTTTTTCTCAATTTTGATTTCTCGGAAATGAAAATTTTGGATGATAAAAAAAAAAAAAAAATCACATCAATTCAACTTTAAGATTTTGAGATGAAATTGTACCATTCGTGTAATCAAGACAAGTCCATAGACGTTAAAAAGTTAGCTAGTCTCTACAAATTATTCCAAGATCCATGATTGGTTGATTTTTGATTCCATGAAACATGTACGTTTATTTTGATGATTCCAGGAGGGGGCTTCATCCATTTCAGATTAGATTTTGGATGCTTTTGAGTTAATGTAATCTAATTGATGTTGGATGATATTTCTCTTCTTGATATTGAATCCATTGAACTCGATTTTTGATATTTGCTTTAGAATTTCCTTTTCCCAACAAAAGCTCTTCTGAATTTGTGAACATTCTTTACTAGAAGAGCCTTAATGATTGAAGAGTTTGGAAAATAAAGGCTTTTGGACTAGTAAAACAAGATTGTTTGGATTTGTCAAAATTTTCCAAACTTGTTTGGCCATTAGGACTTGATTAAATCCTTCTACATCTCTAGAATTCCACCAAAATCTCGAAAAGGATCTCGTGATATTATTACAAAATTCCTTTGGGAGTCTGAATAAACTCATCGCATATGTTAGTAGAGTTTGACCAATACTTTTAATTAAGATTTCCTTTTCAGCCCTTAACTTTTTAATCTATTTGGTGTAAGATTATAATAACCGTCATTGCTATAGTAAATACAATTTCAAACCTCTAATTAACTATGATCAATAATATTTCGAAATCTTTCATTTATTACCGTTTACTATTCCCCTTTCAGATAAAAATAGTTTACATTTCAAATACATATTATTATAATCTAAACTAAAATAATATATATTTCAAATATAAACTAAAGGTCCCATGGACAAAATCCAACATAAGAGAGTCGTTAATCGTTACCTCACTGTGTTCAATCTCCTCAAAATAAAGCGAAAAAAAAAAAAAAATGTTATGCGCTATGGCCATCGACAGCGTCGCTCTGAGAAAATCGGTGGCCGGAATCGAGGCTGGGCGACCCTTTAATCAGAACCCTTCTTCCTCACCCACCCGCTTTCATTTGAAACTGAAATTTCCTCTACTTTCACAGACCAAATCTACGAAGCTTCCCATTGAATTTCATTCTAACCCACTTCACACCCTCAACATCCTCCCGTTTGCGCGACTTTCCTGCTCTGTTTCTCTCCTCTTTCGCTGGTTAGACCCATTCTACTATACCCTTTTATCTTTCTCCCTTCATTTTTATGTATTTTCCATTAATTTTGTGTTTATAGATATAGGGGTTTGTTGAAAATTTATTGAATCTTTCAGAACGTACCGAAGAAATTAGGTTATAAATCTTCTGAAAATCGGAAATGGGGATGTGTTTTTTTGTTAGATTTTCGGTTGTTAATTTTTGGTGATTAGTATGTGTAGAAGCATTTATGCATTGTTGTATCAGTGTTTGATGAGATGATAACTTTTACTCCAGGGATTCTTGGAGATGGGCTGCTCAATTCACTTCCTATTACTTGTTCTTTCTTTGTTTAGTTGCGCAAGCCCACGGTTATCCATCTTTTTCTAATAGATATCCGTGTGAAGATGTTAACTTGTATTATGCTAATGTAGCAAAGTTAAAAGGTGAACCTCTCAAACGTAAGCTAAATTCAATTGTTGCTGCACATCATTCCTTGTCCTATAAAGAGGTACCTTTTTTTTAATTTTTGGGAGACACATATTTTGGTTATTAAGGTTTGAGTTTGGTAGCATTTAGGTCTTGAGTTTTCAAACTCGAAATTTTAACTGTTACGGTTTGAAAAAATGGTTTATTTTGTGTGTGACATCAATTTTCTGTTAATTAGCTAATTGAAAGTTGACATGGTTGCCGCTTCTTTCTCCCTCCTCCATTGGCTGCTGCTCACTCACCATTGTCGTTCTCCCTCGTCCTGAAACGAGGGGCAGCCTCTCATCCTCCCTTGCCCACCCTTGTCCACCACCCTTGCCCACCTCATCTTTAAACGAGGAAGAGTTTCAATATCGAGGGAGAAGGGTGAGGTAGGGGCACTATGGGTGCTGGCAGGAGAGTAGCGGAGGATGGGGAAAGAAGAGAGAAAAAAAATTTATTATTTTAAAATATTTTAAAAAATATATTTTTGAATAAATAGATGTCACATTATCTCTAATTAACGGTTAACCGTGGAGACCAAATAAACCATTTTTCCAAACTCCAGGTATTAAAATGTCTGAGTTTAAAAACCCAGAGACCCAAGTGTTGCCAAACTCAAACTTCAAAGATTAAAGTCCCTTTATTTTTTATGACAAACTTTTAGCTCTAGCTAGTTCCTCTTCTAGTTCGTCTAATATGTTAATTACGCATCTAATGCTCAGCTAAGCGGATTTGATGAACAGGTCTGGGATGCCATCAAGATTCTTGATGCTGCTGATGTTGACAAACCAGAAGCCTCATCGGCAATGTAATTCTAGTTACAGCTAAAACTACTTCAATTTTATTTGGTTTGTAATTTTGATTCATACATATCTAACTATTTCATGCAACATAACTTTTCCCATTTTGGTGAAGCAGGTATTAAAATGGCTTGTGCCTTATATTCTACATAGTTGATGAATTCTACCTGAATATTCATTGTCCACTTTTACCACAGAGTGGAGATTTACTCGCAAAGGATTGTGTCAAAGTCTCTAGCAGGGAAACCTGAGGGTTGGAACAGTAAGTTCTTTAGTAGACTAATTTTTGAACTTGCCATGCCAAATGTCTAAACATCTTTATACCATGTCCTTCACTTTGATCTCCTGCTCTAAATCTTTCAGTTTAAGTAGCTTTCTTGGCAATTTGAGTAAAAAGATGAATGTATGACTGTTACTGTAGAATATTGAACAATCAGTATCTGGCATATCAAGGCAAATTAACAACAGTATCTATAGATGACGAGTTATTTTTCCTTCTTCTTTCCATTTTGTTATTCAGGGGAGCATTTGTGGCCTCGTTCTTATGGGCTTAGAAGAGGTCCATCCCTGACTGATTTGCACAATATTCATCCAGCAGATACAAATGGTAATTTGAGAATTTTCTATTCTGGCAAAAAGTCGATGAAATTAGTTTGATATTAGTAACTAACTGAAGTTTGAGCAGTGAATTTGTCCCGGGGGAACAAATATTTTGGAGAATGCCAAGTTAACTCCCCAGAATGTTTAAAGCCAGCCTACAAAGAAGCAGCTTCCGATACTGAAACCGACAAGGAAAAATGGGCACCTCCTAAGCGTGTAAGACTTTTGTTGAACTTTTGGCAATCTTGAAGTTGGAATTCTTTCTTTCCCGGGAAAAATGTGTATAGATTCAAAGCATTCTTTTATAAGATATTGATATGCATTTGGGAGATGATCTCATATATCATAGAATATCCATGGCAGTATATCATATATTCTTACTTGTGGCTTCTTATTTGGATTAGGAAATAGAAAACCTGCACTGTTATCTTTGAAACTCGAGAAGTCTCTGAATAAATACACATATCACTATCCTAGTTTATCTAGATCAGAAACATATAAAAAATTATTAAATCTAGAATGCAGTGATTGCTTGAGTTGTCGTTACTTATAATCACAATTTCCTTATCTGCATTTGTTTTCACTGGCAGGTTAGAGGAGATATAGCAAGGGCAGTAATGTATATGGCAGTCTGTTATGGGTTTCACCTTTCTGATTCTCCAAACAAGGGTAGGTTTCAAGGGGAAAAAGCAGTAACAGTCAATGCAATGCAATTTCTTATTTATTCATTTATTTTTGCATATTCTGTCATTTATGTACTGCTTTCATCATGTATACATTTCAAAAAATAAATTGTCAAGATTTTAATAGTGTTTCACCCATCCTTTGTAGGAAATAAGGAGATGGGCCTAGTTTCCACATTGTTAAAATGGAATGAGGGTGATCCGCCATCAAGAGAAGAGAAGTTGAGAAATGACAGAATATGCGAGTTTTATCAGCACAATAGAAATCCTTTTGTCGATCATCCAGAATACGCTGAGCTAATTTGGAAGCAAATGTCTCTGGCTCGTGAAAGCTCAAAGTTTCTCAAGGGAAAGCAATGATCAATATATGTCATGACCATTAACCGCCACAAGGTGAGAGTTTCTTGCGGAGGAGATATTCTTTTTGTACTTGGTGATATTCATTTTTTCCTCTGCTTATTGAAAGAGGGTAGCAATGCATCATATGAGATTCTAGTTTATATTTATTCACAACGAAATATGTTTAATATTATACATCAAGGAAATTAGGCTAGGCCGAGAGTTGATTTAATCTGTTTAATCTATCCTCAATGTTCCTTCTGATAAGTGGATTTAGATATTCATTTAATTATAATATTAAATGATTGTGAAAGAAAATACTTCAAGAATTTGAATTTAGAACTTCTATAATATTATCATGCCTCAATTCCACCGCGAGAAAAGTTGGGGGTGGGGTGTATGAATTTCCAACTAATTTCAGTTGAACAAATAATGGAGTTTGACTTGGGAAAGATGACTTATATGTTCACATAGCCTAAAGAACGAAAATGGTTTCTCTAATTAAGCTACGGACTATGTAGAATATTGACTAACATTCTTCATTTTGTTCCTCTTAAAATTGTAGTTCTTATAGAACAAGTGTTGAAATTAGGGTTTTTTACTCTAGGGGCAATTTTGTCTTTTTACTTGTACCCTAGGGTTTTCCTTTTTTCTTTTTAAGCTGGTAGTCACTATGTATTATTTGTATCAGTCATATAATAAAAATCCTTCATCCCGTGATTTTTTCTCCCTGATTAGGGTTTTCCACGTAAACCTTGTGTGAGCTATTTTCTTTCTCTACTCTGTCTTTTTCATCACGGTATCAAAATATGGAGACGAAACCTTGATCACCATTGAGGAAAACCCAACAAGAGAATCCCAAACCAATGGCACAGATATAGCCATTGTTATCCAAAACGCCATTGACTGATATTTCCAATCTGTCATTCACCACCTTCAACGTGATGACCAGCCGACTAGAACCGATCACCCGATCAGATCCGACCAGCCGGTGACTTCCCTTCCGATTTCGTCCGATCCCCCACAGATGCAACCGATCGAAAATCATCCACAGCAGGCCCAGTCGATGTCTTCCGCACCGCACAGGCTGAAGTTGCATCTGCCGTTCGATGCCCTCCAGGTAACACAGTCGACCGTCGTTGAATCACAAGGGTTGAAACCGAGCCTACCATTCCAGTTGACCCGCAACTTTCCGCCAAATCTCCAGCCAGGTAACTCATTGTTTTCAGCCGAGCCTGGCATCTTTCCTCCCGTGCGGGTCGATCCAACAATTTCGGCAGGCAGGTTCCAGCCGGTCCTTCAATTAGGCGCAAACCAAGACTTCCAGTCGGGTCAGCCGAGAATGAATCCAATCAGTGGCCGTCACTTAATCAATTGAGATCCCATGTTTCAGCCGGATGCGAATAGTAATTTGGGACAATCGTCGCCAATCATGGGTGGATTTGGAGGAGGAGAATCATCGTCCCATCGTCGGGATCAAGGGAGTATAATCCAAGACCAGTTTACTCAGTTGCAACTACAGATTAAGCAGCTGAATGAGATGTTCCAACAACAGATGGTTGCCATTGGAGAAGCATTGGGATCAGTATCTAATGTCCAGTCAGATCTAAACCAGAATCAACTGATTTACCCTGGAAATTTGGTAACTTCTTTCCCTACGTACTCTTCAAATTTATTCTCTGGAGCTATAGGCAACTCTTCTAGCTTTATTGTAGGAGAAAAGTTGAATGGTGAATTATTTTTCTTGGTCTCAATCTATTAAAATGGAGGGTCGTCACAAATTTGGGTATGTGACGAGTGAGATACGAAACCAAGGCCAGAAGACCCCCAAGAACGAATTTGGAAGGGGGAGGACTCTTTGCTGAGATCTATTTTGGTAGGAAGTATGGAACCTCAGATTAGAAAACCCCTATTATATGCAGCCACAGCTCGAGATATTTGGGAGGTAGTCCAAAAACTTTACTCGAGGAGACAGAACGCTTCACGATTATATACCTTACGTAAGCAAGTCCATGAGTGTAAGCAAGGGGCAATGGATGTTACAACATACTTCAATAAACTCACTTCTTTGGCAAGAGATGGATTTGTGCTGTGAGATGATTTGGAATTGTCCTTGTGGAGGAGTTTTGCACTATCAATCTGAGGAAACCGATCGTGTATACGACTTTCTTGTGAGACTAAACTCTAAGTTTGATGCAGTACGAAGTCATATATTGGGAACCCGTCCGATACCATCCTTAATGAAAGTCTGTTCTGAAGTACGTCCCGAGGAAGACAGGTCTAGGACGATGAATGATACTCTTGTGACTCCGACAGATTCCGCTGCTTTCAAAACTTCAAGCCCTGCCTATGATAAGTAGAACAGTAAGCCGCCGCTAGTGTGTGAACATTGCAAGAAACCCTGGCACACGAAAGATCAGTGCTGGAAATTGCATGGCCGTCCACCGAATGGTAAGAAACAGTGAAGCCAGGCACTGGTAGGTGAATCAGTAACTGGAGACACACAGTCTCAGAATCAGGAAAACAGTCAGAGCACTACTAGTACAGTAGGAGTCAGTGTAATCGCCCAATTAGGTATTTTTCACTCCTCTGACATTGTTAGTATAATTGGTAATAAACCATGGATTTTAGATTCTGGGGCTACAGACCACTTGATTGGTTCCTCTGACTAGTTTCTCTCTTATCAACCAAGTGCTGGGAATGAGAGGATCAAGATTGCTGATGGGTCTTTTGCCCCAGTTGCTGGAAAAGGACGGGTGTCACCTTTTGAGGGCTTAGTTCTCCAAGATGTGTTGCATGTGCGAAAAGTTTCTTACAACCTTTTATCTATTAGTAAAATTACAAGGGATTTGAAATGTCGTGTTATCTTCTCACCTGATGCTGTTGCTTTTCAGGATCTGAACTCGGGGATGACGACTGGCACTGTCCGACATGACAAGGTGCTCTATTTCCTCACTGAAGAAGCCTCATCTAGTATATGTGATAGGACTAGTTTGCTTTCATCTCATTTTTCTGTTTCTGAAACTAACTATATGTTATGGCACTATTGCCTTGGGCACCCTAATTTTCAGTATATGAATTATTTGTTTCCTCATCTTTTTCATAATGTTAATATCTCTAATTAAATTGCGATGTGTGTGTCCAAACCAAACAGCTCCGTGAATCATTCAAGTCTCAGTCTTATAAGCCTTCTAAACCATTCACCCTGTTCCATAGCGATGTCTGGGGTCCATCACCTGTTACTACCATTATTGGAAAGCGATGGTTTGTAACCTTCATTGACGATCGTACTAGGCTAACCTGGGTTTTCCTTTTGACAGACAAATCCGAAGTTACATTGGTCTTTCTACAATTCTACTATAGAAACCCAGTTCAATGCCAAAATCGTTATTCTCTGTAGTGATAATGGTCAGGAATACTTTAATAATTCCTTAAGAGAGTTCTTAATCTCGAAAGGAATAGTCCATCAGAGTTCCTGTGCGTACACCCTTCAACAAAATGGAGTGGCCAAACGGAAAAACTGTCACCTAATCGAAGTTGCTCGGTCTCTTATGTTGTCAACTTCCTTTTTTTCCTATTTATGGGGAGATGCTGTTTTGACAGCAGCCCATCTAATAAATCGAATGTCGTCCCGGGCTTTAAAATTTCAAACCCCCTTGGATTACTTCAAAGAGTCCTATCCTAATAACCATCTTATTTTTGTTGTTCCCCTCCGAGTATTTGGATATGTTGTGTTTGTCCATACTCATGGCCCTAACCGAACCAAGTTTACTCCTCGTGCTAAAAAATGTGTCTTTGTGGGGTATCCACTTCATCAGTATGGGTACAAGTGTTACCATCCCTCCGCCAGAAAATACTTTGTTTCAATGGATATGACATTCTTCGAAGATCATCCATTCTTTCCCAATGGTTCTTTTCAGGAGGAGAATACTAGTGAAGAAACCAATTGGGCTTCGAGTCTATCCGTCTTGCTTGAACCCATCCTTGATATAAGTACCAATGAATCCATTCTACCTACCAAACAAGTCCCATGGATCACATACTATAGGAGGAATCTTAGAAAGGAAATGGCACCGCCTGTTACTTCTCCGACTCCAGTCCATGAGTCAGAACGGGGATCAGTTCTAGGTATTAATACTCCTATCCCTGATAATGGTAATAGATGTGATAGAACTGATGCTTGTGTTGAAAATGATGAGAGCAAAGACAGGGAAGACAATGACAATCAGAATGATTCCACCAGAAATAATCTGACAGAGGCAGGAAATGATGATTGTGAGACATTTGTTCCAGCAGAGAATATTGTTGAACTTGGAATAGAAATGTCACCTATTCCAGGTGAAAACACCGTTGAGAGTGGAAAAGAAATGACAGAGCATGAGACTTATAAGCAGGAGGTGGATTACAGTATGAAGTCCGATGAAAATAAAGACCGAGATGCATCGCTTGACCTTTCGATTACCCTGTGGAAAGGTACCAGATCGTGTATAAAATATCCACTGTAGAGTTACTTGTCTTATAGCAACTTGTCTCCTAGGTTCAAGGCCCTCACTACGAGCCTAGACACAGTGGTGATACCGTATAGTATACACACCGCAATGGAGATTCCTGAATGGAAAGCCGCAGTCATGGAAGAAATGGGGGCGCTTGAGAAAAATCATACATGGGACCAAGTTACTCTTCCTAATGGACACAAAGCAGTTGGATGTAAATGGGTGTTCACAGTAAAGTATAGGCCCGATGGAACAGTTGATAGATACAAGGGCAGGTTGGTTGCAAGAGGTTTTACTCAGACTTTCGGAGTTGATTATTCCGAGACTTTTTCACCAGTAGCAAAGCTGAATACAATACGGGTTCTGCTTTCAGTTGCAGTTAATAAAGATTGGCCCCTTCATCAGTTTGATGTGAAGCATGCTTTTCTCAACGGAGAGTTGAAGGAAGAAGTTTACATGAGTCCTCCCCTAGGATTCGAGAAACAGTTTAACCACCGAGTTTGCAGACTAAAGAAGTCCTTATATGGGTTAAAACAGTCCCCGAGGGCCTGGTTTGGCAGGTTTACTACTTTTGTAAAGTCATAAGGGTATAGTCAGGGACATTCAGATCACACTCTCTTCCCTAAGAGGTTAGTATCCAGGAAGATTGCAGTTTTGATTGTTTATGTTGATGATATTGTCATTTCAGGTGATGATGCTTCAGAGATTGACCGATTAAAGACAAAGATGGCTGAGGAATTTGAAATCAAGGACCTTGGAAAACTAAGGTACTTCCTTGGAATGGAGGTAGCTCGATCGAGAGAAGGGATTTCAGTTTCCCAACGGAAATATACTCTGGACTTACTTAAGGAGATAGGTATGACAGGCTGCAAACCAGTTGATACTCCTATAGAAGTGAATGCAAAGTTAAGTGATATGAGTGAAGGTGTTCCAGTTAATAAAGAGAGATATCAGCGACTTGTTGGAAAGTTAATATATCTCTCTCATACTAGACCTGACATTTTATATGCAGTGAGTATGGTAAGTTAGTTTATACAGTCTCCGTACGAAGAACATATGAGGGCGGTGGAACGCATCCTGAGATATCTGAAAACTTCTCTAGGGAGAGGCTTGATGTTCAGAAAAACTAAAAGACAATGCATCAAGGCATACACAGATGTAGATTGCTCTGGTTCTGTGGTAGACAGAAAGTTGACATTAGGGTATTGTACCTTTGTGTGGGGTAACCTTGTCACATGGAGGAGTAAAAAACAAGGGGTTGTTGCCAAAAGTAGTGCCGAAGCTGAGTACAGGGCCATGAGTCTGGGGATCTGTGAAGAAATTTGGCTTGAAAAGTTTTAAGAGACCTTGACCAAGATCACATCGGTCCAATGAAACTCTATTGTGATAACAAAGCCGCAATAAGCATAGCAAATAACCCAGTTCAACATGATAGAACAAAGCATGTGGAGATTGATCGGCATTTCATCAAGGAGAGACTTGACAATGGCAACATTTGTGTCCTCTATGTTCCTTCTAGCCAACAGATTGCAGATGTCCTAACAAAGGGGTTGCTTAGACAGTTGTTTGACTTGTATGTGAGCAAGTTGGGTCTTATTGACATCTACGCCCCAACTTGAGGGGGAGTGTTGAAATTAGGGTTTTTTACACTAGAGGCAATTTTGTCTTTTTACTTGTACCCTAGGGTTTCCCTTTTTTCTATTTAAGTTGATAGTCACTGTGTATTCTTTGTATCAGTCATATAATAAAAATCCTTCATCTCGTGGTTTTTTCTCCCTGATTAGGGTTTTCCACGTAAACCTTGTGTGTGCTATTTTCTTTCTCTACTCTGTCTTTTTCATCAACAAGACTATGCCCTTACTACATTTAGTTGTCAAGGAAACTCATAGGATACTAAATTTTAGGTCGGTGGTTATCAGGGCTTGGACTCATTCTCTCTGAGCTCTTTATTACTTAGCACTTATCGACCGAGATGCCAACCTAGAGTGGTTTACCCCTTTAAAGTCTATTGAACTCTTGGAATCTAAAAACAGATATCCATAATCAAGAATCTGTAAAGGAAACATCTATATCTTAAAAATTTTTTAATGCACTATCTCAAGATGGAAGGTTGAGTTGATGTGGTAAGCCTTTTGTTACTACCAATACGATTGCAGTGTCATGTAAAAAGTTGAAATGGAAGAGTAGTAGAAAAAGATAAAATTATATTAATACTTTTTAGTAAGAATAATCTAACTTACTAGAATGGTCCTCATGAAAATTGTGACACCAATGTCTTGTTGACATAAAAAAATGAAGAGTAAGTTAAAACTATATGATAATTGTTTCAATTTCTCCTCCAATGTAACAAAAAGGAAATGTTTGGAAGTCAAAGAGCAAGTTTCGTTTCCATGACTAAGTAGGCATTGGCATTCATTGCCTTCACTGTAAAGGAGATGGAGTGGTATCTGCATGATTAGTCAACGAGAGATCTATGTTCCTTCTATGCCTTCTTTCCAAGAAAGCTGGTTTCAAAGGCGTTTGAACAATTTCAAACTTGTATGTTAGCATAGCAACAATCTCAGACATTGCAGGTCTTAGATTTCCATGAGGTTGAAGGCATAACAAAGCAACCTGAATTGCATGTGCTACATTCTTCTCCAAATATCCACCATCCTTCATCCTTGGATCCACTAGTTCGGTGAGTGCAGACCTCTCATATAGTTTCCATGCCTGCATATTAGTATAGTTGAATAGTCATATCAGAATGTCTTAAAATTGACAAATACTGGACAATAGTTGTGGGATTCTATGCATGTACATATTCAGGAAGATATTGCATTTCGGTTGGTAAAGAAAGATTTGTGTTTTTCCTGCCACTGATGATTTCTAGCACAAGAACTCCAAAGCTGTATACATCTGCCTTCTCTGACAGTTCTCCCCTAATTGCATATTCCGGCGCTGTGTAACCTCTGAACAAATGAAGAGCATGTGATAAAACTATCAATATAACAGAATATTACATCAAATTGTTTAGCCTAGCCAGTGATTTATCAGAAGGCTTACAGAGTTCCAGCAAATGTAGTGCTTAGGTATGCTTGGTCATCAGGGAAGAACCTAGCCAGCCCAAAATCACCAATCTTCGGTTGAAATTTGTCATCAAGAAGAATGTTGTTTGCTTTGATGTCTCGGTGAATAATTCTTAGATGGGAATCCTCATGTAGATACTGCAACCCTTTGGCAATGCCTCTGATAATCTTCAATCTGGTGTTCCAGTTGAGGATTTGGTCACTTCCACCTGTTTTGTAAGAATTTTGATGTTCAACATTATTGTATTGGCAGGTCAAGGGTAGGGAAGATCACAACTTATAGAGAAGAACTATTAGTAATACCATATATTATGAGATCTAAACTCCTGTTCTCCATATATTCATACACGAGTAGCCGTTGAGGCCCATCAGAGCAACAACCAAGCAGGCGAACAAGGTTCTTGTGTTGGATGCTTGTTATTAGTCTGACCTCTGATAGAAATTCTGGCTCTCCCTGTTGGGATTTGTTAAGTGAAAGTTTCTTAATTGCAACCATTCTTCCATCTTCTAGTGTTCCCTATAAAAGATAAGTTTGAAGTTAAATTGGAAAAATGAAGATACCTCGCAATCTAACCCACATTTGTTCCAAAAGGAAAAAAAAAACCCAATCCAAGAAAGGTAAACCCAAAGAGACACCATCTTAAGGGGCATATTGAGAATCCCAAATTGAAAAGATGAAGAGCCCTTGCAATTTTTACAAGATACATGGGTTACTCATCTCATTGCCAATTGGTTTTGAGATGGAACCATATTTATCTAATAGAAATTCATACCAGATAGACGGGTCCAAAACCTCCCTGGCCTAGAAGATTTTTCGGGTTAAAATTCTTTGTTGCCTTTTTCAGTGTGTGAAAGTCGAAGTAACTTAATGAATGCAGGTTCTCGCTTAACAAATCTGTTGATGCTGCAGCATGAGAATAAAAAAATATTTACTTTTTGGCAATTTGATAAGCATTAGTAGTTTCTTCTGATCTTGCAATATTACTTTCTTTTGTTACCTTGAGTTGTTCCAGTTTGTCTTAATAACTTCACCACCTTATTTTGTTTGATAGATTTCCTAAAGATCAATATGAGAATCAGCAATATTACCACCACAACTAGCATTCCAAGGAAGAAGCAGAAAACTGGAGAATGTAGCAGAGATGAAGAGCTCTTCATCTGATCTTTAGAGATTCCTGGAACAACAGCCCATGTAAATTTTATTGGTTTCAGAATGCAAAATGAATCCCTAATAACACTATACTAGAGAGTGGCTCCTACAATTTTGAATTTCTTGCCAAGACAGAGGTCAAAATTAAAGTTGAATTCCATATCTGGTAAGAACAAGTGTCAGAAATGAGTGTGGAGTTTATAATACCTTGAAGTATTCGGCGAGGCATCCCTCAGTTGGCCTGCAAGACATAAAGGAAGAAGCTTTTAACCAAATATTCAATTCAGGTTCTCTTCTCTGTTTTATTGTCTTTCCTTTTTTAGGGTTGAGAAGTGAAGCTGTTCTTTGAAGTGTACTGAAAGTGCTTGAGCTGAACAGATGATGACATAAAACCAGCATAGTTTTTGACGAAAGAGGTAAACTGTGAAGTTCCCTCGGATATTACAAATTCTCATTTGGGTCTTATTGGCAGTTGGCACCTTGATAGAAATATCCAAACTTTTTTTTTTTTTCCTTTTTTTTAAATTACCTTTTTGTCCATGGGGTTTGGATAATAGATCAACTTCATCGTTAATTGTAGTTCCTATGATTTGATAAAACTCATATAAATGATCTCTATAAGACTGCTTCTAGAGTGAAGACTAACTCCACAAATCAACACAAACTTTTTCGGTATGTTTTGTCCTGACTCACATATTTCCTAAAAAATTTTCCAAGAGGTCATTCAACATAGTATTGTTCTTAGCTAAGCACACTTAACCTTGGAGTTTCTATGGTTGAATCATTAAAAAGGAAGGTAAATTTATTGGTATAGGTAGTAGCTTTCAATCATTCTAAGCCTTTCTTAATCATACTTTTATATCATCGTAATCCCTCTAATTTGGATGTGATTTTGGTTCATTCATATACTTTTGAACTGGCGCATTACAAATTATAAAGATTTTATCAAATTATAGAGACTATTTATGAGACTTTATCAAACCAAAGAGACTAAATTCTATCTTTCAAAATTGAATGAACAAAATTTTAATTTTTTTTCAAATCACAAGGACAAAATTTGTAATCTAACCGTTTAAAAAGTCATAGACTTTCATCTGAAAGTTTAGGAATTACTCGATTTTAGTCCTTCCCTTCACGTTAGGTTTCAGTTGGTCATTTTAACAGAAAAATTAAGTGGCATTTATTCTTTGGAGTTTGTTTTGATATTGTAAAAATGGATAAAAGCAGGATGGGGACGTTTGTCTGTGGTCTTGGACATTAACTCTTATGCTAGTGAGAATTTGTAATGATATAAATCCAAACACACATGGGATTTGTTGTTGTCAACAACAGCTAATTGAAAACAACAAGAAATATGTTCATAGTACGGCTATCTTCTTTGTCTTTCTTTCTAGTTGTTTTGCATTTACTAGATATGATATATCTATTGATAACCTCAAATTATCGCCACCATTTTTATGGTCAGAAAATTTCATTTAGTATTACGTATGTAATTCCATTTTTTTTTCTTTTTATTAACATTAATTAAAGTAGTTGATCTTGTAGCCAAAAATATGTCTATTTGGAGCAATGTTGGAGTGGATAAGTTCTTCCCTCAAAATTAAATAGATTCATATTCGAAAGAACTTATTGTCAATCAGTAGATCAAGTGAACCAAAAACTTATGAATAGATAAAAACACAATTCAACCAATTTTCAAGTATAGTTTTCTTTTGGTCCATAAGTTTCAAAGTGCTACACTTTTACTTTGAGTTTTGAGTTTGATTTTCATTTGGTACTTAGATTTCAAAATATTACATTTTTATCTTTGAGTTTTGAGTTTAGTTTTCATTAATCACTAAATTTCAATATTTACACTTTTACCCTCTGAGTTTTCACGAATGCCCACTCTTGGTTTTTGGCATTATCTTTCATTTAATTAATTAAAAATAACTATCATGTTAAAAAATTTAATCAAGTTTAATAGTGATGAGAATTAGTAAAAATTAATTTAATTCTTTTAAATTAACTAATAGATATTAACATTGAAGAGAGTTTTGCTTTCTTCATGGAAAATCAAGTGTAAAAATATAAATCTTGAAACCTATTGACTAAATTGGATATTAAACTGACAATTCAAGAATAAAAATGTAAGATTTTGGAACTAGATCAAATAAGAAACTCAAAATTCAAGGTAAGAGTAACATTTTGAAACCTAAGTAGTCAATGAAAACTAAATCTAAAATTTATAGATAAAAAAGATATTATTTTTTCAAATATAAATTAGTCTCAAATTCATAATAATGTATTGAACAAACTCATATATATGCAAAATCTTAAATATCTTTGATCATTAAGCTATAATTATCATTTATCACTCTAAATAAGAACCATAATGTCAAATATTATATATAAAGAAGAGAGTATTCAAGTCTACAATCTAGATAACAAAACTTAAGACATTCTAGTATTTTCCTTGACATTGATGGGTTTTTCTTTAATTATTATTTCTAATCCATATTTCAGAAATGAAAATATTTGTTTCACTCTTTTTTGTGAGTCAAAATATATCTTCCATTCTAGTAAAAGAAAAGGAAATTAGACGTTGAACAGACACATAATGGTCAATGCATTGACTAAAAGCAGCTGAGATTAGGTCAAAATACAAAATTCCAAAGGCTTTGACCAATCATTTCAAAAGGTCAACAAACATGTCAAATCCAACATTGTTAATGAAGAATTCAACCGTGGGTTACACTTCATTTCTTAATCATACTTTTTTTTTTATTAAAACATCAATCCCAATTAATTACCCAAAAAAAGAAAACATCAAAACCAAATCATCACCAAACCACGATTCTCTCTTTCTTTGGACTGTGTTCAATGTTATGTCCCCTAAAACCAAAGTTACATTGTCCTCATCCTCTTTGTCATTAGGATCTCGAGAGACGAGAAGCTAAAGAAAATCCCTTACACATATCAATTTTCATTATTACTTTATTTTAGGTTAACTTGTAAATTCTAATTATAAATCATACAAATTAGATTCTAACTTTTTTACAAATCATAGAAATCGAATTTATAATTTAACCTTTATTTTATCATCAATTTCGAAATGAATTGAAATAGTATACGATTTGTTTTTTTTAATATCCGTGAATGTCTGGATCGAATTATGACTAATTTCACAGGACAACTCGGTTGATCCTATAACATTTGAGTAGATGATCATTATGGATGGAACCCTTTCCTCTAACTTTTTATCAAATTCATGTATTTTAATGAGTGTTGGGTCAATTCATGATGTTACCAAGGTTTTTTTAGAAGCTAAAGAGCTGAGAATGTCAAGAGAGAGTAAATGGGAAAAGTAAGTTTTTATTGGAAAGTAGTTTGGAAATTGAATGCACACTGTCCATAGTTGTTTGTCAGCTGCAACGAAAGAAAAAAAAGCTCTATTCAATTCCCTTGCTATTATTATTTTTTTTTCAGACCCATTTTTTAATTCAATGCCATTTCCCAAATATGGAATATGCATATCATATTGGTGGGATTTCATTTCATTTTCCCCTCTCCTTCTCTCTCTCTCTTCATATTTTATTTCTCCTTAAAGCATCCATCTGCCTAATTAACTCATTGCTATCTACTTCAATTGGAAAACTTCAATTAAATTTTTCATCAAAAGCTGATGCCTTGTTGCTTTCATCCATTATTCCCTTCAACCATCTTAGTGAGTACAGTTATATATAATAATAATATTCTAATATTTTCTTGTAAAGTTTGAGCCTTTTTTGATTTGGAACAAGAAAAACTGAAATGGGGTTTGGAAGAGCTTTCTTGATTTCACTTACATTAAAATGAACAAAAATTAGATTAATATCAACAGAAGAAAGAACAACCTCATGAAAATTTACCAAGACAAAAGCTTAAGAAGACATTAAAACAAAAACAAAAACATTATCATAATCATGATGATCAAGAGCATAAACTATACTAATAACTATTATCTCTGATCTTCATTTCTTTTTTCTCTACTTATTGTGAAGTGGGTTAGGGCCAGTAGGAACAACCCTTTTCTCTTCAAAGTTGGTGACATTATTATCGATCATCATCTTCATAGAGCTCAAGAAGAAGCACTCACAACAATGGATGTTCTTCAAGTACTTGCACCTATTGTTTGTCTCCAGTGCAGTTGTCAAGCTGTTTTTGTCGTCTCTGACACTGTCGTAAGCCAAAAACAACATCTTCCGAGCTTCCGCGACGGAGCTAACGCAAACGACTAAAAACGAAAGGCAAAGCACCAAAATGCTAGACTTAGCTAGTCCCATTGCACCACTCATTTTCAAAAATGAAAATTGATGATTTAGAAATGATGATCATGTGAAAGGGTGAAGACCCACAAAATCAAAAAGGATTGATGAGAATATACTGTGTTGGAAAATAGCTCTTCTCACTTAAGGGGGAGTAGAAAACAAAAACAAAAAAAACAAGAGAATGGAGAATTTATAGTTGAAAAGTAACTTGTGAAGGGAGAAAGAGAGAAGGAAAAGGCAAAAGGAATTGAGGAAGTGAGAGAGAAAAGGGAAGAAGAGGGAAGGAGTAGAAGAGAGTGTGAAGAACATTAACTAATGAATTATGATGGTACCAATAGGAAGAAATAAACAGTAAAAGACCTTTTTTTGATACATCAAAATCGTTTGTCTGATCCAAAAAAAAAAAAAAAAAAAAAAAAAAAAAAAAAAAAAAAAAAAAAAAAAAAAAAAAGAAAACCCTTCACCAACCCTCTTAATTGCCATTGGTGAAATATCATTATATACAAAATCAAACAAGACAAGGATTTGTAATTGGGAACTGTAACAAAAGCTCAAAACA
Source organism: Benincasa hispida (assembly GCF_009727055.1). Taxonomy (NCBI): domain Eukaryota; kingdom Viridiplantae; phylum Streptophyta; class Magnoliopsida; order Cucurbitales; family Cucurbitaceae; genus Benincasa; species Benincasa hispida. Next base: position 4,200,530 of record NC_052350.1, read on the forward strand.
CAATATTTTGTTTCCTCTCTTTCTCATTATTTTTTAAATCCAACCATTGTGAATTATGAATATTTGAAAAACCTCATTTCAAGAAAGGGTTTTGTTTTCTTTATACGAAAGATCTAAATTTTAAATAATGGATGATGACGGTTGTCCCCATTTTTTAAAATGGTTATGCAATCGACAAATAAAGATAAAAGCAAAAAAGTGTAAGCTATAGAGAATTTACATGATTCACTAATAATGTATTAGTTACGTCTATGAACAGAGTGGGAGAATAATTTACTGTTAGAGAGAATAATTTCATATTATAGATCAGACACCTCTAGGATTAGAGAGTTATACGACACACTTCTCTAAACCCTAGAGTCAAAATCGTATAGTGTAAATGTGCTAGTGAAACCCTCCCACTTGGCCATTTGTAGTGCCAGAATTATCATGGCATTAATTCCAACGAAAATAATGAAGAAGTTGATCCTTTGCCAATGCTAGAATGCACTAACAACGAGTTAATTATCCATATACTACCCTCGTGCACCATTAATGAGAGTGTTTAGAGAGACAAGCACGAGCATGAATTCTAGGAGGAGCACAAACACAAGTGAGAGTGTGAGAGATCAATGAAGAGTGTGAGGGAGGGAAGAAAAGCCCTAGCTAACATGTGAGAGCAGTATTGTACAAATGATCTTAATTTTTCACTCACTAAAATCACAAGAGAAGGTATATATAATTAATATGTTATTAGTGTGTTTCAACAATGATAAAGGATTATACTTTATTATTTTCAAAATTTGGGATAAAAGATATTACGACCGCATAAAATTAAGGTCATACGTACAGAAAAGAGTATATGTATTCTCTTTATTGTCGAACTATGCTCATACTGTGTCATGTTTTTGTTCGTATATCTATAAAAACCAACCCACAACCCTAAACACAACAACCCTACTGCTTCTACTTCTTCCCCTATCATTTTTTTTCTTTTAAAACAAAAGAAAGATTTATATATATATATTTTTCAAATGGAAAAACAAAAAAAAAGACCCCTCAAACATTGATGAATTCCTCTAAATAACCAGTGAGTTATGAAGGAAGTTAGGATGTTCAATGAAGGATTTCCACGTGCACCCAAAAGGGGCCATTAAAAGCTGACATTCAGAGGGGGAAAAAAAAAGAGGAGAAAAATGCAGAGGGCAAAAAGCTTGGGGGAAGACGTTCATGGAGTTAATAGACATAATTTTTTTTTTAAAATAATATATAAATTATTATTATTTTTTATTTCATCTTTCTTTAATTTGCTTGGTTTTGCATTAATTGTGTTAGCTATTGTTTATTTTGAGGTCCGATCGGCTTAACTGGAATGGTGAAAAAAAATATTATAATATATATATATATATCAGAATTTTATTGCATGCATCATTTAATTTTCTATTAGGAAAAAGTCTATTCAATGCTTCATTGTATGTCAAGAAATTGTGTGTGTTTTTTAAAGGTAGGGATCTCGCAAGTCGAGGTCACACGATCAAAAGAGAAAAACAACCAACTCCATAAAAGATTACACAACTCGAGAAAATAGGTCTTAAGAAAAAGAGCTAACATGAATCCCATGAAAAGAATTCCCAAGCCGTTCATACCAACAGAGAAAAACATTAAAGTGCACAACCCCCGACTAATCACATAAGGAGGTGGTAAGATAATCCCGACACAAAAGACATGACTATAAAATTTTTGTTATGGATCGAGAACTATCAAAACTTAATTCAACATTATAGATATGTTACTAGTAACTCATAAAGTACTTTTGATTCTAAATTATAATTCTTTCTTTTAATTATAAATTTTTATTTTTATATGAGCCAAGTGTGGTTCAATTAGTTTAAGGTATATATATCTTACTTCTAAGATTAGAGATTTGAATCTTTTACTGTACTTGTTAAAATTTGTATCTCTTTATTTGTCTAAATTGTGTTGCTCTTTATAGGAGAAAAATCGGAGGGAAAAGTAGAAGTTTCAAAATGGAATTTGCTAATTAAAGTTCAATCGAAGAATTACTCTAATTTTTTTTTTAAAGTTAAACTAATAATTCTATCTATTTAAACTTTAAAATTTTTTAAGAGTATCAACTTACATCCCCTTCAGATTTCATTCAAAAAATATCACGTGAAATTTATAATTGATTTTTTAGAGAGAGAAATTTATCATTGTTTCAATTAAATTTTTAGATTAAAAAAGTGAATCAATTTAGACTATTTATTAAGCTTTCCTTTGAAAATCACCAAGAGATCACTTCTTATACATATGTAGAACTTTTCAAATGTGGAATTAACAAAATCAATAATTAGATAATGATGCATGAATTATTTTTTAAAAAAAGTCCTAATTGGTGGAGAGTCCAAATTAATATGTTTATTAAAGTTTAGAAATTTAATTGATAAAATTATAGGTCTCACTCGATATTTTTCAAACAAAATCTGAAGGAGATGTAGAAAATTGACAGACTTACGAAGGCTCATAATTTAAATTAATATAACTACGAGTTCAAGATTGTACTTGGTACTCATTTTTTATATGTGTAGTGTAGAGGATGGAAAAGAAACTATAATTTGAGACTCAAATGCATTATAATGTTTATTAAAACTAGTGGTGATCAAACTTCACAAGTAATTATCGTAACATTAATAAATCATGATAACTTCACCTGTCTTCATAGGTTAATCCAAATCAAATTATTTTGTGCCTCAAATTAATTACCTAAATTCACTCAAATTCTTTAAACAAAAATTGGGGAGTGTATTACCTTTTTTTAAACCTAAACTTTTACTATTCATTTTCCTAAGTTTTCAAAAGTAATTTAATTAAATAGTTCAATGTGGCCCTAAAATTACTTTTTCTTTTAGGTTAGTGGTTACTAATTACTAGACATTAATGTTGATGTGACCAAAAAAAAAAAAAAAAAATTCTCTTCTCTTTTTTGTCTGACGTCATAAATTGAGAAAAAGGAGTGTAAAACATAAAACAAATAAAATATACATTTTTGTCTAGTCAACACTAAAATTAATTTAAAATATCTTTATGGATTTTTTTTACAATTATACATATTTCTTCTCAATTTCTCAGAATGGTTTTTATCCTCTTACATAAAATACAATTAAGTTTTAAAAAATTAATTTTTTTAGTTTTCAAAACTTGACTTAATTTTTAAAAATAAGGATAAAATATACATAACAAAACAAAAATTTAGAGATAAAAAAAATATAAAAAATTAATTTTTAAAAATTAAAAAAAATTAAATAGTTACCAGACAAGTCTGATCTACTAGTAATAACTAAAAATTCAAGGACTAAATGATTTATAAAAAGCTTAGGTGATAGTAAAATTTATAATTAAGGGATTTGAGATTTAGATACCAAAATTTGAAAGAATTGAAGTATTCATTTTTTTTTTTTGGAGGCAGTGTTATTTTCCACATTCAATTAATTTATCCCAAAAACTCAAGATTGAATAAGGTTAATTAAGAGGGTGTTATATAAAAGGTAGGTGGGTGAGATCAAATCTCTTTTCATTAATTATTTCCACAGAAGGCAAATAATTAATTAATAGAACTTAGCTCCATTTGAGCTGCAAAAATGATTAATTTTCTACAAGCTCTCAATTTGAAAGAGTAGTGAGGGTTAGGGTTTGAGTTAGAGAAATAAATGAGCTTAGGACTGCTATAATTCTTCTTCTGAATTATTATTACTAATGTTCATAGCTTTTCTTTTTTAAGATATGCTTAGTGACATTATGGTTTATGTTGATTTGATGAAAATTTTCAAAATGTTGGTTTCATGCTTTACAAAGACTTGAGAGGCAATTCATCAAAAGAAAAAGACTTAAAAGAGGGCTATTCTTGTAAAACATAAATTAAATAAATATTAAAATAAACTAGTTTTTTTTTAGTTAAATAAGGGTAGGGAATTCGAACCACAAACTTATTTGTTGCCAATACATCTATATGTTAATTGAGTTATATTCATCTTGACAATAAAGTAGATTTTAAATGTCAATGTGGATGGAAAACGTGAATGCCCCGATTTTATGAAAATGAAGTGGAAATATGAACAAAATGTTTCTAAAATTTTTCAAAAATGAAAACTTCATAAGAAGAGTATTTTAATTGACAAATAGATTAATTGGTATAAAATTATGAACTTTGAGATAACTTTCAATTATATTTCAAAACTTTAAAAAGTTTCATTTCTATCAAATTTTAAAATTATTAAAAAAAAATATTCCACGTTAAAATAAATTATGGAAATTGATGTAAAACCTAATTAATGATATAAATTAGAAATGATAATGTAATCTTTTTCAACAAGTGAATTAATATTTAATCAAAGAGTAATTATAAAGTTATATTATTTAAATGTTTTAAAAACACCCCATAAACATTTGGTTAAAAGTTAGCCAGAAAATTTTTGAAATATAAAATAAATGAAATTACTTGATTGAATCAAAATTTGAGCATAAGAAAAAGGAGATTTTTAATTTTTTTTTTTTTTTTTTACAATACTTCAAAATGAGTTTGGAGCTAATAAATGAGGCCAAGTCACACTTTAATATAATCTTTTTGTGGAGGCAATCATTTAAAATCAAAGAAAAATATTGGTCCCTAAAACCCAAAAAGTCTTTTGTTTATTAGCTCTATACAAATAGAGTAAGCTAAATAATTCCCACAACTTTATAGATGCCAAATATTCACTTTATATTCAATGATTCAATAAGTTATATCTAATTCATGGTTCTAAAATTTATTTTTTAAAATTCTCGTCCTCTCATATCTTTATAAATACGATACGATATACATGATCTACCTTAAATTCAAATTTATATGATTCTGTCTTTAGATTCTACGAGAAAAGTGTGTTATTATTTTCAACTTAATTGATGTAAGTAGTATTATTTTTTTCCCATTTCTAATTCATATGAAACTATCGTTCACATTCTAATATTACTTTTATTCAAGGAAGAAATTTTATTTATTTAGAAGAAAAGAAATCAAATATACAAAAAAAAAAAGACGAAATAATACGACTAATTAAAACCCCACAAATAAAAAGTAAAAGAGGAGAAAACAATTGGCCTAATGAGGACACAGAGAGGAAATTTCGTATGTAATATGTACAAAGAAAAAGGTGAAGAAAATAAGAGGAAAACTTGATAGAAATTACATACCAAACTTCTCATAAAGTGAGGGTTGGCATACAATAGAGTTATGTTATTATTATTGAGGACTAAGCTTTGAAAAGTCCCAGTCAATAAAGACCTTCCAAGAAAAATATTTTGCAAATGATGAGTGCAATATTTTTATAAAAATTTAATTTATATATTGGGAGCGCCAATATAATTTTATTTTATTATTAAAAAATGGTTGGATGAACAAAAGCGAGTATAACTCAGACATAAGAGGTGTTAGTAATAGAGGTTTATTGTTTGAATTTCACTATTCCAAATATACTAAAAAAACTTTAAAATAATGACACATCGGTTATCATTCACCTAAATTCGCAAGTTGAATTAAAAACTTTATCATATAATAATTTTATTTAATAATCATGTAATAACACAGTTTCTAATAAGTCCTTCCCACGAATTTTCATAGCCTGGTGCAATATTTAATTTAATGACTCTCCCATTATTAATGTAAAAGAAAATGACTCTTTCATTATTTGCTTTACTATATTGATAGCAATTCATTTCCTTTTTGTTTACTAAAGAGATCAAATAATTCATTTGCTTTTGGTAATAAACAATTATGATATTACTCAAACAATTGATATCTTAATTTCTTTTCCTCGAGTTAGCATGGGTCAAATTACAAACATATCTAATGGATTGTGTTGGAGAATAATTGGTTGTTTTTATCTTTTTAAGGCCTTTTTTTACGATTTTTTTTCAGTTGTCACAAATAAAGTCATAACATCTATCTCATACTCGAATAATTTTTTTCTTTCCTAATATGAAATTTTTATGCGAAATATTTTTATTTCACAATTTGGGAAATCTTAGTAGAAATTTTTTTTATCGATATTTTTCTTATTTATGGTGCATATTATTTTGAAAAAAAGGAAATTATTTTTAGGGAATTCTTTTCTTATTTGGGGGCTTTTTGCAGGGATGGCCTCATTTGGGAGGCCCAAATGAAAAATGGCCACCTATAGAAAAAGTAATGGAAAGTGGCATTCTATTGACGTCATCCACGGGTGCTTTTACCACTTTGTCCCTGAGATGCACCTCGTGCGCCTACCACTATCAAGGAACCCGATCTTCGATTACTCGTCACTCGATCCTCGTTGGATCGTCACACGATCTCGATGTACAATCACTCGATACCCGGATGCATGGTCACTCGATTCAACTATAATCGACATGTGTATACTCAATCATAGCCACGTCATATTTGATATTCAATTAATGTATACTCGATCATTTTGAATTGTCTACGCCCGTTAGAGGACCTATTTTGTAGTTAATGCTCATGTACAAACATACATAAATTGGAAAATTTTCTGACAATTCTCACTATTCTTTCAAATCAATTTCTTGAAATGTGAAGTTTTTTTTTTTTTTTTAAACTAAGAACAAAGAGAACTGAAACACAAAAGAGAAAATCGAGCTCACTTTCCCTCCAAAAAAACCTTTACAAAACCTGTTTTTTCTTGACAGAGATCAAGTTATAAAGACATTCAGATCATTTCACTATATTGTCTCACACCTTAAGTAAGTAAATATGCTAGTTTTTTTTTTCTCATTTTTTGCTTAGAGTACCGTATTAGACCGCTGGTATTTGTAAGTATTGAGGAAATTGAAGAAATTCATCGCAAGGCAACATTTGATTAGCCAGAGAGGGAAGACCAACCCATGTGTGGAGCATATGTCAATGAGCATGATGTTTTTCCATTTGGTGTATCACTGGAAAACGACAACATTGATGTTAATATAATAAAAATATTACATCCGAATGTGACAATAGAAGAGGTTGGACATATGTAAATGAGAATTTGATGATAGAAGAGGAAGGAGTTGAGAATGAAGAACAGCCAACCCTAGTTGTTTTAGGGAGTGGTCCTTCTATTGTGAATGAAGAACAATTAACTCTGATTCTGTCAAATGATTTTGGCTATTTTGTTGGGAGTGTGCCTCGCCAAAATTCGTGCAATGTACCATCCAGTAGTAATGCCAAAATGGGGGACTTGATCATGCAACCACAGTCGTCCGTAGGGTTGGGGGTTACAGTTGAAGTATGTCAAATTTTCTTCAACAAGAGTGATGTAAAGATGAAGTTAGCAATATTGGCCATTAAGAACAACTTTGAACTGCAGGTTAAAAATCAAACAAAAAATTGTATATTGTTCAGTGTTTACACCTGACTTGAGTGGGTCGTTCGAGCAATTAAAATGGACAGATGTGATATTTTCAAGATCACAAAACGCACGCCCAATCACACATGCTCGATTGAAGTATTGAATCATGACCATAGGCAAGCCAATGCATTCTTATTGGTCACTTGATGAAGGATAAGTTTGGTGTTGGTCGGGGGGACAAACCACACCATATTATTGAGGATTGTGGCATCAGTATGGTGTCAATATTAGTTATGACAAAGCATGACATGCAAAAGAAACTGCTTTTGTTCTTGCAAGTGGGATGCTAAAGGAATCATATGCCAAATTGCATGCATATGATGAGGCTTTGAAGATAAAAAATCCTGGAACTGTATTTGAGATCAACTTTGAAGAATCAAAATATTTAAAATACATGTTCATAGCACTAAGTGCGAGTTTAAGAGATTTTAAAAGTTGTCAACCCATGATCATTGTAGATGGTACTCATCTAAAGGGTAAGTACAAGGGAACAATGCTAGTTGGTGTTGCAATAGACAATAACAACCAACTGTACCCACTGGCATATGCAATTGTTGATAATGAGAATGACCGAGCCTTGATGTGGTTCACAATGAACCTTAAAACAGTAATTGGAGAATGTCTTAACCTCTTATTCGTCTCAGACCGTGGACAAAATATAGCTAATGTCAATGTCGTATTCCCCAATTATTACCACAAAATTTGTACCTACTATTTGAAAAGGAATGTGGAGAAATACTTCAAGGACGAGTCCATTAAAAAATTTGTTTCACGATGCTTGCAGAGCATATCGAGAATCAGAGTCAAGTGTCGTTGGGTCCAAATAGTGAACTACAATGATGGTTTGCTTGCAAGATATTTGAAGGATGCTTATATTCAGCGATGGGCATGTTGTTACCAGTCCGGGAACCGATATAATAACATGACCAACAATAGTGTTGAATGCTTCAATGCTATTATCAAAGAAGCCCGAGTGTTGCCAATAACTTCGTTGCTAGAATACATCAGAGATCTACTTCAATGTTGGTTTCATGAGAGGCGAACAGTGTGGTCTAATAGTACATCGATACATTCAAAGTATGCAGAGGAAATAATGGGTTTAAAGTGTGACAAAGCTAGATGATGCCGAGTAAATCCAATCGATTGTTATAAATTTTATGTCAAAGACAGTGGATTAGATGGTATTGTCAGTCTTAACACTCGAAAATATGGTTGCATAAAATTTCAGTGTTTGGAGATTTCGTGTTCGCACACTATTGCTACAACTAGATAGTGCAATATCAATCAGTTTATTCTATGCAATAGATTCTATAGTGTTGATTCTCTAGTGTTAGCATACACGGAGTCAATAAACCCACTTGTTCATGTATCTGAATGGAAAAGGTCACCAGGGTATACCGAGGTAAAAATACTCCCACCGAAAAGAATGGTACAAGTTGGTAGACGAAGGGTAAACATGATACCATCTGTTGGAGAACATGTCACATTAAAGAAATGTGAACGGTGTGGTCAATCGAGACATAATAGACAAAAGTGCAACGAACTACTTGATACGTCCAAACGTAACAAATGGTCAAGGACCAAGACTCAAGGGACACATGCAATGACCAATACTTTATAATTTTACTACTTTGCATTATATTACTCATTATGTAAAGTAAAGACTTTCTGATAATTTCTCAATTCACGATGATTTTACTCGTTACTCGCTACCCGATGCATGTTACTTGATACATGATTACTTGACAATACTCGATCCAATGCCTTCACTCGATATACGATACTCGTTATACCATACTCAATGTAAGTTACTTATACAAGATGCAAGTACTCAATACTCGATACATGATTACTTGACAATACTCGATAAACAATTCTCGATCCAATGACTTCACTCGACATACAATACTTGTTATACCATACTCGATGCAAGTTACTCAATACTCGATGCATGTTACTCGATGCTTGATGCATGATACTCGATACACGACACCTAAAATCATGTACACTCGATACACGTACAGTTGCTAACTGTAAAAAAATTGCTCATTTAAATATGAAAATATACGAATTGCTCATATAAAATTAACAGGTTCATATATTTACAAAAACTGTCAAAATTTACATAGAAAGATCTAATAAAAAAACCAATCAGCCACAATTCGACACCATACTACTACCTAAACTTATGCATTTTATCTTATCATAAACTCTCCAGATTGGACCCGTCACCAAGTATTCGAAGAAATTAAGACAAAAGATCCCACAGTCTAGTGTATCTAACCCCTGTAGGAAACCTGTATTGAAGGATCTTTTAACGAAGAATTCTATGAGCGCATTCGGATCACTCCAATTTCACTGTGACCAAAATACACCATATACATTCAAACGCATAGTTATGCAAAAAAAAAAAAACAGTAATTAACGACATGCTTTAAACAAAAAATAACAAGGGAGAGAGTTCTCATACCAGTTGAAGACGCTCTTCAAACTATGGAACTCAACGCAGCGGAAGACCTCTACCCGATCAATCAACGCCCAACAGATGCGTCGACTACAGCAGCACGAATAACCACAAACAAACAAACGCAGTGGGGATGACACCACCAGAAAAAAGCCTTAGGTATTTTCGGTGAGAGAACCCAAAATGTGGTCTTTGACGACACCACCAGAAACTCTCCAGTGTGACCCTTCGCTTTCGGTGCCAGAGTCCCGCCCTAATGAGCCCACCGTAAGGAAGAAGCAAATTAGAGCAAGAGACTAGTAACCTTATCCTCTTACAAGAGATCAAATAAAGAAACACGCAAAACTATCATCCTTTAAGGGAACACTCTCAGGGTGCCTCGAGACGATGCGCAGTAACTTTATTCAACATAACGAGGGAGACCAAGGGATATGCTGTCGCACTTCCCACTCCCACTTACTATGAACACTCTCTCCATCCACCTTGATAATGACCTACACAAACACCATCCATCAGGGGGACACGCCAAAGGTGCCGCGAGGTCGAGAGTAGATCTCATGGTGTGGACTATTTAGGATAAACATTAAAGGTTTAAGTGAAACATCTTATGCCCCAAGTACCTCCCACTGAATGTTTTACCTAGGGTTCATTAACCAAGACAATCCGGCTACTAATTTTAGTCTAAGTCGTCTTTTTAATTTCTGCTCATAAACAACGTTTGTCTATGAAATATGAACAAGTTCAAGTAGTCACATTTAAATATTTTAATGGACTGTCCTTAACTTGTATGCATGCATCAAATCTATCTAATTCACCTTTCCAGATAAGTTCCCAGGTAGGAGTGTTACGTTTCTGTCAACTTAAATATCCCAGCCTAGACAGAACCCGCCTTAGACAAAATGTCCCTCATAAATAGATTTGCTACACTTTAACCTTTTATTAGCCAATTTAATCCTATTAAACTGATTAAAAGATTAAAGTCTTAAGGTTGCTAATCATATTAGAACCGTGATCTTAGGTCTATGTGATCTAAGTTTTAAAGAATTTAAAACCATGAATTATACCTAAGTGAGCATACATGTCTTTTTTATTTCTTTTAGTTCTAATTTCTCTTTAACTTNTTATGTATTATTTTTCTTGAAGGATGGAGAAGTATATATTCTTATGTTAGGGTGGTACATGGGACGACACAGAAGAACGCTATATTGGAGGTCGTTTAAAGGGTTTGCTGGTTCTGAGCACATTGACGTATAATGAGTTGGTAAATCTAGTATATGAGATCATACAAGTTAGTTCGACAGAGTTCAAGATTGTAATGAGGGTGACATATAATAAAATTAAAGAAATTCATCGCGAGGCAACATTTGATTACCCAGAGAGAGAAGACCAACCCATATGTGGAACGGTTGTCATTGAGCATGATGTTTGTCCATTGAGTGTCTCACTGGAAAATGACAACATCGATGTTAATAAGCGGACGTATTTCATCCGAATGTGACAACAGAATAGGTTGGGACATGTGTAAATGAGATTCTGATGATAGAAGAGGAAGGGGCTGAGAATGAAGAATAACCAACCTATGTTGTTTTAGGAGTGGTCCTTATGTTGTGAATGAAGAACAAACAACTTCGATTCTGTCAAATGATTTTGGCTATTTTGTTGGGAGTGTGCCTCGCCAAAATCCATGCAATGTACCATCCAGTAGTAACGCTAGAATGGGGGACTTGATCATGCAACCACAGTCATCCGTAGGGTTGGTGGATTCCATTGAAGTCAATAAGATTTTCTTCAGTAAGAATAATGTGAAGATGAGGTTAGCAATATTGGCCATTAAGAACCACTTTGAGTTGTGGGTAAAAAAAATCGAACAAAAGATTGTATATTGTTCGATATTTACATCCAACTTTTAAGTGAGCCATTCCCGAGCAATTAAAATGGACGGATGTGATATATTCAAGATTACAAAATGCACGCTCAATCACATATGCTCGATTGGAGTATTGAATCATGACCATAGGCAAGCCATCGCATTCGTTATTGGTCATTTAATCAAGGACAAGTTTGGCGTTGGTCGGGAGGAAAAACCACACCATATTATTGAGGATATGTGGCATCGGTACAGTGTCAATATTAATTATGACAATGCCTGACGTGCGAGAGAAACTGCTTTTGCTCTTGCAAAGGGGACGTTAGAAGAATCATATGTCGTTTTGCATGCATATAATGAGGCTTTGAAGATAGAAAATCCTGGAACTGTATTTGAGATCGAGCTTGAAGAATTAAAATATTTCAAATACATGTTCATGGCACTAGGTGCAAGTTTAAGAGGTTTTAAGAGTTTTCGACCCGTGATCATTGTAGATGATACTTATCTAAAAGGTAAGTACAAAGGAACAATGCTAGTTGGTGTTGCAATGGACGGTAATAACCAACTGTTCCCACTGCATATGCAATTGTTGATAGTGAGAATGACCGAGTCCTGAAGTGGTTCATGATGAACCTTAAAACAACAATTGGAGAATGCCCTAACCTTGTACTCGTCTCAGACTATGGATAGAGTATAGCTAATGTCGTTGATGATGTATTCCCTAATGATTACCATAGACTTTGTACCTTCCATTTGAAAAGGAACATGGAGAAATATTTCAAGGATGAGTCCACTAAAAAATTGTTTCACGATGCTTGCAGAGCATATCGAGAATCAAAGTTTAAGTGCCATTAGGTCAAAATAGTGAACTACAACAATGATTCCCTTGCTAGATATTTGGAGAATGATGAAATTTTGCGATGGGCACTATGTTACTAGTTCGGGAACCGATATGATAACATGACCAATAATAGTGTCGAATGCTTCAATACTATGACCAAAGAAGCAAGAGTGTTGTCAATAACTTCGTTGCTAAAATACACAAGAGGTCTACTTCAAGGTTGGTTTCATGAGCGGCGAACAATATGGTCTTATAATACATCGACACATGAATAATAGATTTAGAGGGTGACAAAGCTAGGCGATACTGAGTAAATCCAATTGATTGTTATAGATTTCATGTCAAGGATGGTGGATTAGATGGTATCGTCAGTCTTAACACTCGAGAATATAGTTGTGTATAATTTTAGTATTTGAAGATTCCATATTCGCACGCTATTGCTGCAGCTAGAGAACGCAATATCAATCCATTTACTCTATACAATAGATCTTATAATGTTGATTCTCTAGTACTAGCAAACGCAGAGTCAATAAACCCACTTGGTCATGTATCCGAATGGAAAAAGCCACCAGGGTATATCGAGGTAAAAATACTCCTACCAAAAAGAGTGGTATAGGTTGGTAGACGAAGGGTAAACAGGATATTATCTGCTGGAAAGCAGGTCACATTAAAGAAATGTGGACGGTGTGGCCAACCGGGACATAATAGACAAAAGTGTAACGAACCACTTGATAAGTCCAAACGCAACAAACGGGCAAGGACCGAGACTCAAGGGACCCAGACACAATCGATGTCAAATAATGTATAACATTCTGATAAATACTTTATAATTTATTACTCTGCATTAGATTGTTTATTTTGTAAAGTAAAGACATTCTGATAAATACTCGATACTCGATTCAATTTACACATTACTCGCTGCTTGATGCATGTTACTCAATACACGATTACTCGACAATACTTGTTAAACCATACTCGACCCACATTACATGTTACTTGATATTCCATGTAGGTTACTCGATGCTCGATGCATGTTACTTGATACACGACACCTAAAATCATGTATACTCGATATACATATTGTTGAGTTTTATGTCCAAAAACTCGTAGATAATAAATGTAACTTTTGACTATTCATTAATAAATTATTTGAAGATTATAAGCTCATACATCAACATTCAAGAAGTTGTTTCACATTTCTTTAATCTTTACAGTTAGTTATTGTAACTAATTATATCAGAAATTAGTATAAATACTCATCATTTACAAATTTTAGATACAACAACTATATAGCTTCAAGAAGAACTTGAAAAATCTGTAAAGAAAAAGAGTCTGTGACTTAGCTTTATTAATAAAACTCTCTCCTTCCCATGGACGTAGGCTTGAATAGCTGAACCACATACATCGCTAAGCATTTTTCTTCCTTTTCTTCTCATCGTCTACAAGATAGCTTGATTGTTTACTTTGTCTTTATATCGTCTAGAAGATCGACCGATCGTCTACCTTTTCTTTCAGCAATCGTCTACACGATTGCATGTTCATTTACCTTTTTTTTTTTCTGCCATCGTCTACCCGATTGCAAGACTCCTCCATTGTATACTCAAAGCAGTCGCACAGATCAAACAAGAAGAAAGCATTAGGGTTAGAAGAAAGTAAAAGAACACAGAAGGCGGAGAACGAGAGAATCAGTAAGCAAGAGAGAGAAAGGGAAAGAAAATTAATTTGCATTAAACACCCATAAGAAAAAGAAATCTTTTTCATTTTTCCATCAGATAAAGAGCAGTGGGATCGACCACGTGTAAGGCATCATCTGGAAAATCGTGGGCTCTTATCAACTAACCAAAAGACTTAGGGCAAAGAACAGGGCTCTCGGTTTGGATCAACAGAAAACGACCTCACCTTATTTTCATTATTTGGGCTAATTGTTTCTTTTTTTTTTTTTTTTGCAGAAGCAGGCCTAACATTATTATTGATGTTTTTCAATAAAGCGTTATTGTTTATATTATGTTAATCATGTCTAAATAACTTTAATCCAATAAACTAACATGTTGGGTTGTTGTATAAGTCTTGAGCTGTATGTGGAGACATATGGGGATCACTATTCAAGATACAACCTAAAAGGTCTATAGTATAGGGATAAGGTTGGGTACCTTATCCTGTAACACTATGGATACAGTCTACTTTGTATTTGATATAAACACAATGATTCAACGTGTTTGTGTAGGAGACATGTGCATGGATGTATCCCATGCAATGAGTTTTCATGAGATCGAACCGCGAAATAGTAACCCCTAGTTGTAACACCGTTGACTAGTTAGGTTTCTATTTCACTAGGATGACCTAGACAACTTAGTCTCAATCCTGAGTGAGTTATGAACTCCTGTTCACGAGGGATTGTCCTTTGATTTGTATGGGTGAGTGGCTGTCTCGCTGACCTAATAAGCCTACCATTTTGGGGACAAAACCAAGTGGATAGCTGGGAACATAATTTCATAAGATGGAATTCACTCATTTCCTACTTTAGGAAAGTAGATGAGTGTTCCCTTAAGTGGTGTTTTCGGGTCTTGGACATAGGGCCTTGCCCTCTCATTGGCCTGAAAGGGATCTCTATTTGGTCTTTGGACCACAAATAGGTTGTTCATTAGAAGAACATTGGTACTTAAGGATGTAGAAGTAACCTAAGGGTAAAACGATAATTTGACCCAACTGGTGTTACGAATACTCATAAAGGACTAACTTGCTGTTATTGGTCTATATTCATGGAGAAATATATCTACAGTGAGAATAGTGCAACTGTGAGTCTATAGTGGAGTGTATCCGCGGTTAACGAATATTGATTAACTTGGTCAATGAGTTTAGTCAATTAATCTCATATCGTTGGAGCTTCTAATCTGTAGGTCCATTAGGTTCCACTGGTAGCTCAAAAAAAGGTATTGAGGAAATTAAAGTAATTTGAGTTGTTCAAATTAACTAAGGGAAAAATAATATAATGTATGTTGATATATTATAATATAAAGTTTATAATTTAATTAAACTTTATGATATAAATTTACTTTTGAATTTGATTTAAAAATTAATTTATGGGAGAATGATATATTTGAAGGATTTCAAATATTAAATGTAATATGAATTAATTTCATATTAAAATTATAGGTTAAAAATAATGCACATAAGATGCATATTAAAACTATAGATTATATGAGAGAAAGATAATTGAATGTGATTCAATTATAAGATTAAATTAAATATGTGATATTTAATTTAATGATTAATTAATATGAGAATTAATTAATTTAATTTAATTTATTTAATTAAATATGATTTCAAATTAATTAATTGAATTGAAACTATAGTTATCGTGAGAGGGATGTATTAGAATATGATTTCTAATTATACATTTATTAAAATATAGGGCAGAATTTAATTATTATTAATTATTTTGATCTAATTAAATAATTATTTACATTTAACTTTTTTAATAAATTAAATCGAGTTAACTTATTTAGTTAAATTAAATAATTATTATTATTTGATCTAATGTAAAATAAATTAAAATTAGATTTGTTTATTTTAATTAATAATTATAATAATAAATAAAGTTAAATAAAAAAAATGTAACTCCCCACATTGTGGAGTTACGTTTTTTATGGGGAGAAGGAGTCTTCTCTCTGATTTTCTCCATCCCCTTCTGACTCTCACGCTCACAATGTGGTTTTAACGGAAAAAAATCTCTCATCAGCACAAAATTCTCTATGAATCCTTCTATTTTTTCTCCTAAAAACCAAGAAGAGGGGATCTCACTTCTCACCTTAGAAAACCCAATAAAGGATACTGGTGAAGGCTTTTTGGGAGTGTCGCTTATATCCAACAGAGGTTTTTCAATAAGGTATGAATTCCTTTTATTTTTATTTTTTGATTGTGTATGTTTAGCCTAGGTTTATTTTCCAATGCTATCTTTGTTTGATATTAAATTAGAGCTAGATCTGATTTTTTTCCACTACGCGGGGCTTTAATCCCTACAATTGGTATCAGAGCCATCTCTATTTGAATATAAATTTTAATTTTGCATTGGTTATAGGTGGGATTATATGAATGTTTTTGGTTTGCTGTGAACTGTTTGGGTTTAATTGACCATAGATTTACATTTTTTTTTATGTGATTTGATCATGTAAGGGCCTCTGCGTTTTGAGCATTTTAATGTAAATTGAGTCTGTAAGTCCGTGTCTAGAATTAGGTTGAAGATCGATGAAGATCGGATCAATATTGGCAAAAAATCGAGGAATATAGTGGCTGCATTTCGAAAAAAAAAGAAAAATCGGAAAACAACAGCTGCAAAATGGAAGGGTTGACGTCAGCGTGACATCAAGAGGTGTAGTCATCTGGCCAGTTCGGTATCGCGACGCAGTTCGACTTGGTCTAGGATGTGGTTCACACTGATTCAGCTGGTTCTTTGACTTTTGCACCTGGTTTGACCGGTTCTCGGCTAGTTCAGTGGTTTCTAGTTCAGTTCAAGCGGTTTTGGCCTAGTTCAGTGCTTTTTTAGCTCGGTTTAAGCGGTTTTGACTCGGTTTAAGGGTTTTTTGCACGGTTTGAGCTTTTTTGGCCCGGTTCGAGTGCAGTTGAAGACTACTTAGGATAAAATTAGTAAAATTAATGTAATTTTTTTGCTTTAATTTTATCCTGGGACCAATTAACCTGTTCATTAGCTATTTAAATGGTTTAAGGATGTCATTTAGATATAATCTATCTTAGGTTAAACATATTCATGCATTCTTATATTATAAATGTTATAATATGTAGTTTATGCATGATAGGTTAATTTCTTTATTAATATAATTGTTATATATATATTTTTTAAATTAACAAAGCATGAAGCATGTAATTACTTAGATAAATATAAGGAGTTATATTTATTATAAAGTTTTGAGCATGCTTAATTGATTTTCATGTTTGTTTTAATATAAAGTGTTATATTATTATATGAAAATCAATATGCATAGAGCATGTAACATCTATAGTATTAATGTAATTGTTAAATTAAATTATGCAATGCATGTTATATGGTTTGTTTATTAATTAAAACCATAGAAGAGCATGATTATAGGGCTAATCTTAAAAATAAATAAATAATAACTTAATGATTAGAAACCGTCAATCTATAATCAAGAATTGCATGCAAATATAGGATCATAAGGTTAATAAATTAATTTAAAAATGTTTGTAATTAATTAGACCTAAGATCAACTTTTAATAGGATTAGAATTTTTTATCTTAGTTTTTTTTTAAAATAGTTTTAATGAACTAAGTAGGAAAAACATTACTGTGGTTATAAGAGAACTCTACTGTTGAAGTTCTGTCCAAGGCTGAGGGTTTTTAAGTTGACGGTTAACGAAACACCTCCTACCTAGGAATTGACCCAGAATCTGAGTTGAATTAATCATAGTTTGATGTTAGCATACATTATCGCTAGGTTAATTAAAGGAGTTTAATTCACCTAGAACATTTTTTTATAAGTGTTATAATAAAAATAGACTTAGAAAGATTACTTAGCGGTTTTATCTAAGTTAAATAAACCCTAAAAAAATAAATACGTAGCACACTTTAATGGGAGAAAAATTACAAAACGAGATATTTAAAATCACGTTTTGCTCCTATGTCCCTATATTCACAAAGTGAGATCCATACTTGGCTTCGTGTCGCCTTAGGCGCGGCCTCCCTTTGAAAAGTGTTTGTATGGGTCAATAACAAGGTGAATGGGGAAAGTATCTATAGTAAGTGGGAGTGGGACACGTGTCAACGTATCCCTCAGTCTCTGCCCCTAGGTCACATCGTGAGATTCCTATGATATGCCTGCATGTTGTCCTGAAGCAACCATCCCTTCGAAAGGTCTAATCATAGGATTCAAAACACCGTTAACTCATAGAAAAAATAGGGTTTCTTAGGTTAATTACCAACAGTTGTCTTTCCTAACGATAGCCTGTTGGTACGTACCTTTGAGATCTGAAAGTGGGTGGGTTCCACTTACGAGGATGAGTTAAATGTATTAACAAATCCTTGACCAAACAACGGTGGCTAAAGTTTATAGGAATATGAGTTATTCTGGTATTAGATTTAGCTGAGAATTGTCTCATTTTAGAGGAAGAGTAGCTGATCACACTTCGTGGCGGTAACACTAAACCTCTAAAGCATTGTTGCAAAACTGAATCAATAGTTTCTTTGGGTTCTTTGATTACTTGTGAAGAAAATCTAAATAGAGATCCAGTGAGCAGAAGCGGATTGTTCCAAATCCCAATGAGAAAGAACACAAACAATTATAGTCTAAATGGAAACGATTATGCATATACAATAAATTACAGCATGCTTCTTTAAAAGAATGAACAAGGGATAGAGTATACAAACTTTTGAAGAACTTTTCTTCAAGTATCTCTCGATCGTTCAGCAACTCGTTTAACAACACGAACTCGAACGCAATGATCAGAACTCGATCTCAATTAACGATTGGATGAACCTCGATCACAATCGAGTTTAGAGTTCAACTTGATCCTCAAACCTCGAATAGAACTAGAACAGCACCATAAGAGTTACCTTGGCATTTTTGGTGTGAGAATCTAGGAGTTGTGGGTCTGTGTGACTTTGGATAGAGGAATGAAGGAGGTAGACGATCAAGTAAGTGGGAGATGGATGAAGTCTATCATATAGACTAGATACTCAATCGTTTAGTAAGAAGAAGCCTATTATATAGACTTTGCTACTCGATCGTGTAGTACCGCATAACTATCATATAGTATACTTGAAACTCGATCGTGTAGTACGCGAATTCCATCTTGTATAGTTGAGTTCCCAGCTCCCGAATCAGACGAATCCCCAAAATGGTAGGCATGTTGAGTTGGAAATCTGGCCACTCTCACCCATACAAATCAAAGGACCACCCTCATGAATAGGAGTACCCAACTCAATCAGGATTAAGGTCATGTCACCTATGGTTATCCTAGTGAAATGTAAGTCTCAATTATCAATGGCATTATAGAAAGAGACTAATCATCTCATGGTCCGATCTTATACAATCTCTTTGTATAGGATACTCCCGCTCGCATGTCTCCACATGAATGGTTAGGATTAGACCATTTGTAGCACTTTACAACACTTGTAATATCTACAAAGTGGGTTGTATCCGTAGTATCACCAGGATGAGGTATCCCTCCTTTATCCTTATACTACAGACCATTTAGGTTATTACTTAAGGCATGACCCACTTGTATGTCTCCACATACATGCTTAAGTTACATAAAATAACCTTGGATCTTAGTTTATTGGATTGAGTAAATACTTATAAAATAATACTTATTTTATTAATAACAATATTTTTACAGAGCATTTACAAACTACGAGACCACCAGGAGAATTAGGACACCAATCCCAAGAATCTCCCACTTATCCTAATGCCTCGGAAGACTAATGTACAATATAAAACAGTACAATATAAAATAAACTAGGGCATATTCTATACCCCAATATCATCTCCCACTTGCCCTAGACAAGGTACTGCATATCTCGTAGACCCAAACTCTCTAGATGACCCTCAAACACTTTAGCCGTGAGTGCCTTTGTAAACGATCAACAACGTTGTGCTTCGATGAGATCTTCGTGACAATCACATCATCGTGATGCACAATCTCCCTGTTCAAATGATACTTCAGTCCTATGTGCTTGCCTTTTCGGTGACTTCGAGGTTCTTTAGAATTTGCAGCACAATAGAGTGTGATTGGCAAAGACATATTTGGAACAACTTCCAAATCGGTAAGGACTTCCTAAGCCAAACAACCTCTTTAGCAACTTCACAAGCGGCTACGTATTCAACTTCCATAGTGGAGTCCCCGATGCATCCCTGCTTAATGTTTCGCCATACTACAACTCTTTCATTCAGAGTGCCCTGATGTCGATTTTTTAGCATCTCTATCAGTCTCAAAGTCAGAGTATGTATATCCTGTAAGGATCAAATCGTTATCTCCACACACAAGCATATAGTCCCTCGTTCTCTGAAAATACTTGAGGATCATTTTAACCGCCGTCCAGTGATCCAATCCTAGATTGGACTGATATCGACTGACAATCCCTACTGCATAGCAAATGTTAGATCTAGTACATAACATTGCATACATAAGGCTACCAATCACCGATGCATAAGGAATTCGTCTCATTTCCTCAACCTCTTGAGGTGTCTTAGGACATTGTTCCTTAGACGAAACAATTTCATGCCTAAAAGGTAATAAACCCCTTTTGGAATTCTGCATCGAGTACCTGATTAGCATCTTGTCAATGTATAATGCATGAGACAAGGTCAACCTTTTTTTCTTACGATCCCTTATGATTTGGATCCCTAGAATAAACTACGTCTCTCCCAAGTCTTTCATTTGGAATTGGGCGGCTAGCCATTTTTTAATGTCAGTCAGAAAACCTACATAATTCCGAATGAGTAGGATATCATCCACATACAACACAAGGAAAGCTACTGAGCTGTTGATGATTTTCTTGTAAACATAAGGCTCATAAACATTATAATCAAAGCCAAACGACTTGATTGCACTGTCAGATCGAATATTCCAAGATCTAGATGCTTGTTTCAGTCCATAAATTGACCTATTAAGCTTGCAAACCTTTTGCTCTTGATCTGGATCAATGAACCCCTCTGGTTAAGCCATGTAGATGGTCTCCTCAAGATTACCATTCAGAAAGGCAGTCTTGATGTCCATTTGCCATATCTCATAATCATAAAATGTGGCTATGGATAGGAGAATCCCGATAGACTTCCACATGACAACAGGTGAGAAAGTTTCCTCATAGTCCCCTTCCTCGACTTGGGTATAACCTTTTGCCACAAATCTAGCCTTAAAGGTCTGCACCTTTCCATTTACACCTCTTTTCCTTTTCTAGATCCACTTACAACCTATAGGTTTTACCTCATCAGGCTGATCCATAAGTTTCCAGACGAAACTGAAGTACATAGACTCCATTTCCTGATTCATGGCTTTAATCCACTCATCTTTGTCAAAATCCCCCATTGCTTGCTTATAAGAAATGTATCCTCAACTCCATCGTCAGAAAAGATGTTTTGGGCTTCTGTTAAACCTATGTAGCGTTCCGGTGGGTTCACAACCCTCCCACTACGTCGAGGTAGTCTCAACTCTTGAGATGGTTAACTAGATGAACCGACATTAACAACTCTTGTTAATCTATTAACCTGTTCAAAAACTCTTGTTGAACTCTTAGTAGTCTCATTAAAAATATCATTTCAAACAAGCTTACTTCAGGACTTATGATCCTGTATGTGGTCTTCTTCCAAGAAGGTAGCATTTATCGATACAAACACCTTTCTCACTTGGATCATAGAAGTATCCACCCATCGTTTCTTTGGGATAGCTTACAAATAGGCAAACTTTTGAACAAGGTTCCAACTTTTTAGGGTTAGCCACTGGCACGTGGGTTGGACATTCCTGAATCCTAAAGTGACATAAACTACCTTTACGATCTCTTCATAACTCAAAAGACGTTTTAGAAACACTCTTTGAGGTAACATTGTTAAATGTAAACTATAGTCTCTATTGTATAACCCCAAAACGAGTCTGGAAGACGAGCATAACTCATCATAGACCGAACCATGTCCAACAGGGTTCTATTTCTCCTTTTCGATACACCATTCTGCTGAGGTGTACCTGGGGCTGAGAGTTGGGACGTGATTCCATGTTCTATCATATAGTTATAGAATTCTAAGTTCATATACTCTCCACCACGATTATATTGTAGTGTTTTTATCTTCTTACCTAACAAGTTTTCAACTTCAGCCTTATACTCCTTGAACTTTTCAAGAGCGTCAGACTTATGTTGAATTAGGTATAGATACCCATATCTTGAATAATCATCTATGAAAGAGATGAAATATTCATACCCACCTCGTTCTCTTACACTCATCGGACAACAGAGGCCTGAAAATATAAGCTCCAAGGTTTCTTTGGCTCTAAAACCTTTTCCAGTAAAAGGTCATTTGGTCATTTTTTCTTCAAGGTATAATTCAGATACCAACAAAGAGTTTTCTTCTAAACCATTTAGAAGTCCACATTTCACCAACTTCTCAATCCTATTGAGATTGATGTGACCTAACCATCGATGCCAAAGATGGGTGTTTTCCTTAGGAGAAGCCCTTGGTCTTTTTGTAGTTGTTGTTTTTTTGAACATTTCTGTGTTAAGCAAGGCTTTTATGACTAACGACCTTAGTATATACAAGTTATTTTCTATTGAACCAAAACCAATCTCCATACATTCTTAAAAATAAACACTTTATTCTCAGAAAAGAAGATGGAATAACTTTGTTTAATCAGACAAGAAACTGAAATTAAATTCCTTTTGATATGAGGAACTACATAAACATTAACCAATCAATAATGCAATGACCCTTCACAAATTGCTCATAAGTACAGCTGGACTAATTTACCATTTTGCCTTTGTAGTTATATCTAACTCCTTATGTACCACTGATTCCTCTAATCAACAATAAATCATAGTCCTAGTATGACTGAGTCATTTCTTCCTAAGAGAGGGTATAGCCACTATGTTCAAGACCCGGAATAAGCCCTTAAGGGAGCAATTTATATACTTACCTTTGCTTCGGGGAATGAATGAATTATGTCTTGTGTAGCTGAGTTCCCAGCTCCCCAATAAGATGAATCTCCAAAATGATAGGCTTGTTGAGTTGACAATCTGGCCACTCTCACCTATACAAGTCAAAAGACCACCCTCATGAGCAGGAGTTCCCAACTCATTCAAGATTAAGGTCATGTCACCTATGGTTATCTTAGTGAAATGTAAGTCTCAATTATCAACGACGTTATATAAAGAGACTAATCATCTCGTAGTCTGGTCTTATACAATCTCTTTGTATAGGATACCGTTGCTCGTATTTCTCCACATGAATGGTCAAGATCAGACCATTTGTAGCACTTTACAACATTTGTAACATCTACAAAGTGGGCCGTATCCGTAGTGTCACCAAGATAAGGTATCCCTCCTTTATTCTTATACTACAGACCATTTAGGTTATTACTTAAGGCATGATCCACTTGTATGTCTTCACATACATGTTTAAGTTACATACATGCTTAAGTTACATAAAATAACCTCGGATCTTAGTTTATTAGATGAAGTAAATGCTTATAAAATAAACTTATTTTTATCAATAACAATATGTATATAGAGTGTTTACAAACTGCGAGACCACCAGGAGAATTAGGACACTAATCCTAACAACTTGTTTTGATAAATTTGATTGGATTTTATGCATTTATTTGCTGGTGTGATGGGTTAAGACAAAGATATCTAATACAGTCATTGTTTATTTTCAGCATTGTCTTCCTCTATAATAGCACTACTTAAAAACAAAAAAATTAACTGGTGAAAATTATTCTACGTGGAAGTCCAACTTGAATACAATTCTTATTGTAGACGATCTGTGGTTTGTCTTAATGGAGGAATGTCCTCCGACCCTTGCTCGTAATGCATCCTAAGTGATAAAGGATGCTTATAACCACTGGACAAAGGCAAATGAAAAAGCCCGAGTCTATATCTTGGCTAGCATATCTGACGTCTTGGCCAAGAAACATTTGGTATGGTCACGGTGAGAGAGACTATGGAATCTCTCCAGGAGATGTTTGGACAACCATCCTACAAACTCCACCATGATGCCCTCAAGTATATTTAAACTTGCCGCATGAAATTAGGCACATCTGTTCGGGAACATGTCCTGGAGTTACTATGGAATCTCTTCCGAAGAGTTTTCTTCAATTTTGCAGTAATTTGATGATGAACAAAAATCAATTCAGTCTGACTAGTCTCCTGAATGAGTTACAACTTTATCAGTCTTTTCTGAAAAACAAGGGACAAATAGAAGGAAAGGCAAACGTTGCCCATTCTAAAAGAAAGTTCCACAAGAGTTCATCCTCTGGGACTAAAGTTGTATCTCAATCTTTTGCTTCTAAGAAGATTCAGAAGAAGAAAGGAAACAAGGGGAAGGCTACCACCGCTGCTGGTAAGGGCAAGGGAAAGGCCAAGGTGGTTGATAAGGGCAAATGTTTCCACTGCAATGTGGATCGACACTGGAAAATGAACTGCCCTAAGTACTTCGTTGAAAAGAAGAAGGAAAAGGAAGGTAAATTTTATTTACTTATTTTAGAAACATGTCTTAGAGCATGATGATTTTGCTTGGATACTTGATTTAGGAGCAACTAATCATGTTTGCTCTTCCTTACAGGAAAATAACTCCTTTTAGCAGCTGGAAAAGGGTGAGATGACGCTCAAGGTCGGAATGGGAGACGTCGTTTCAGCTCGTGCAGTAGGAGACGCAAATTTGTTTTATGGAAATAAATTTCTTTTATTATAAAATCTATATGTAGTTCCCAAGATAAGGAGGAAATTAGGATCTATTTTTTGTTTATTAGAACAATCGTACTTAATTAATTTTTCAGTTAATAAAGCGTTCATTTCAAAAAATGGTGTACATATTTGTTCTGCTAAATTAGAAAATAACTTATATGTGTTAAGACCAACTGAAATAAAAACACTTTTAAATCATGAGATATTTATGTTGGGGTAGATGCCTTAAAGTCATTTTGTAGTTTGTAAACACATTTTGTACGAATGCTTGTGATATATAATATATGATATTTACTTCACTTCTTAACTTTACACATTCAGATGTTTTATTCGCTTTACCAAAAATCAATAAACTTAAAATCCCCGGTTGTCTTTATGTAACTTAAGCATGTATGTGGTGACATACAAGTGGATCATGTTTTAAGTGACTACCAAAATGGTCTGTAGTATATGGATACAGGAGGGAAACCTTATCCTGATAACACTACGAATGCGGTCCGCTTTGTGGCATAGTTATGACTTGTCACAGATGGTTTGATCCTGATCATTCGTGTAGGGGACATGCAAGTGGGGGTGTCCTATACAAAGAGTTTATATAAGATCTGACCACGAAGTGTTTACGTCTCGTCATATAACTCCGTTCATGACAGAGACTTCACTTCACTAGAATGACCATAGGTAACATGACCTCAATCCTGAGTGAGTTGGGAACTCCTACCATTGAGGGCAATCCTTTGATTTACATGGGTGCGGGTGGCCAGAGTGTCGACTCAAACCTACCACTTTGGGGATTCGTCTGATTTGGGAGCTGGGAACTCAACTTCACAAGATGGAGTTCACTCCTTCCTCAAAGCAGAGGTAAGTAGATAGATTGCTCCTTTAAGGGCTGATCCCAGGGCTTGAATAATGTGGCGCCATACATCTTCTCATGGCCCAAGAGGTGTACACACATAGTAGAACTATGTTGTATTGTTCATTAGAGGGATCAATGGTACTTTAGGAGTAAGATGTTACTATAGAGGCAAAACGGTAAATTGGCCCAGTTTACTTACGAGCGTCTGTGAAGGGTCGTCGTACTGATGATTGGTTAAATTCAATGGATATAGAAATATATCTATGGTAAGAAGAGTTCAGTTGTTGGTCTTTAGTGGAATGCCTAGCAATTAACGGATGGTGGATATCATGGCTAAAGAGTTTAGTCAGTTATTCACGTACAGTTAGAGCTTCGAGCCATAGGTTCATAAGGTCCCCTTGGTAGCTTGGATACAAGTTGAGAATCAGTTTTTGAGTCAGTTTGAAATGTTCAAATTGACAAGAGAGAGTTCGATTATATATGATATAATTGAACTAATTAATATATATGATATAATTGACTTTATATATGAGATACATTAATTTGGAGGAAATTGGATATAAATATGATTTATATCAGTAGAGGAAAAATGCTATGGTTAATATATCATATTTAACCATAGGTTATTAATATAATGTGATTATATTTATTATCTATTAATTGGACAGTTATGTGATAATTGACCCGTGTCTCTTCTGTTTTTATAATAGATGAGTAAGATGAAGAATCTCTTTAAGACGCTTAAATAGCTCACAGTGTGTTGAGTAATTATGACATAGTGTTGAAGTGTGTCATCGCTTAGTTAAATCAGAGTCTATACGATAGTGCTGATCAACCGCTTACCTATACAATAGTGCTGAATGATTGTGTAACGCTTACACCTGTTCGCGTTACTTACTAAACGATCACTTACCTTTTACTAAATGATTGTTTAGTGCCCGAGTTTTTTCAACCAATCGTATAGATGATCACTTAACTTTTCCTACACGATCGTATAGACGATCGCTTACCTTTTCCTACACGATCGTATACTTCATTTAAACGATTAAGCATTTTGTCTATACGATAGACAAGCCTTTCTCCCACTTGCTTGATCGTTGTATATGATTTCTCTTCCTTCTCCCCTCTACCAAATCCAAACAAAGCCCACCCTTTGGATTCTCACTCCGAGAATACTGAGGGCTTCGAGAGGTGGTGTCGTCCCTATTTCCTTCTGTTCGTGTGGAGACTGTTTGTGGTAGACAATTGGGTGTTGCTGAACGATAGCTTGCTGTTCCAGCAAAAGCGAGATTTGCTGTGAAGAAAAAGTCTTCAACTGGTATGGTCTCTCGGTCTCTTATTCATTGATTCTTTAAGCATGCCAATAATTTAGCATTGTGAATGCATATCTGTATGTTTGAATGTATATGTGGAAAATTTGTCACAATGAATTGGAAAGATCCACTTTCGCTCATAGGTACTCTTGTATAAGAGTTTCTTCAGTTTAAAACTGCTAATACTCAATAAAAAGGCAACGTATTTCTCCTAAAAGTAATAACATCTATCTTTGGAACATAAGACTAGGTCACATAAACATCGATAGGATCGGTAGTTTGGTAAAGAATGGACTTCTAAATGAGTTAGAAGATGATTCATTACCACCTTATGAATCTTGTCTTGAGGGAAAAATGTATAAAAGACCTTTTATGAAAAAGGCTATACGGCCAAAGAACCCTTAAAGTTGATACATTCGGATCTCTGTGGTCTAATGAATGACTATTCCAGATATGGTTACGTATACCTAAGGGGTCATAAGTTTGAAGCCTTTGAAAAGTTCAAGGAGTATAAGGCTGAAGTTGAAAATCTATTAGGTAAAACAATTAAAATACTTCGATCTGATCGAGTGGAGAGTACATGGATCAAAGATTCCAGGACTATATGATAGAATGTGGAATCCAATCCCAACTCTTTGCATCTGGTACACCTCAGCAGAACGAAAGGAGGAATAAAACCTTGTTAGACATGGCTTGCTTGATGATGAGCTATGCTCAATTGCCTAACTCGTTTTTGGGGGTATACAGTAGAGAATGCAGTACACATCCTGAACAATGTTCCCTCGAAAAGTGTTTCTGAAACACCTTTCGAGTTAAGAAGGGGGCGTAAACCCACTTTGCGTTACTTCTGTATTTAGGGTTGTCCAGCATATGTACTTGTGACAAATCCTAAGAAATTGGAACCTCGTTCAAGGTTGTGCCAATTTGTTGGTTACCCAAAAGAAACGAGAGGTGATATTTTTTATGACCCACAAGAAAATAAGGTGTTTGTATCGAAAAACGCTACTTTCTTTGAGGAAGACCACATGAGGAATCATAAACCACGTAGTAAGTTAGTGTTAGGAAAAGCTACTGAAGAGCCAAAAAATGTTGTTGAAGATGAAGCTGGTCCTTCAACAAGGGTTGATGAAGAAGCCAGTACTTTAGGTCTATCTCGTCCTTCTAAATTATTGAAAGTGCCTTGACGCAGTGGGAGGTTCATAACATGACCTGACCGCTACTCGGTTTAATTGAATCTCAAGTTGTCATACTTGATGATGGTGTTGAGGATCCATTGTACTATAGACAGGCAATGAATGACGTAGATAAGGATCAATGGGTCAAAACCATGGATCTCGAAATGGAGTCTATGTACATCAATTCAGTATGGGAACTAGTAGATCTACCTGAATGGTAAAACCTATTGGGTGCAAATAGATCTATAAAAGAAAGAGCGACATAGTTGGGAAGGTACAGACCTTCAAAGCTAGACTTGAAGCAAAGGGTTATATCTAGAGAGAAGGGGTTGACTATGAGGAAACTTTTTCTCCTGTTGCAATGCTCAAGTTCATAAGAATTCTCTTATCCATAGCCACATATTATGACTATGAAATATGGCAAATGGACGTCAAGATTGCATTTCTAAATGGTAATCTTGAAGAGAATATCTTTATGTCTCAGTTTGAGGGGTTCATAATCCAAGGTCAAGAGCAAAAGGTTTGCAAGCTGAATCGATCCATTTATGGGTTGAAATTTGCGTCCAGATTTTGTAATATTATATTTGATATTGTAATCAAATATTTTGGTTTTGGCCAAAAAATTGACGAGCCTTGTGTTTACAAGAAGATCATCAAGAATAAAGTAGTTTTTCTAATACTTTATGTGGATGACATCCTACTCATTGGGAATGAGTTAGGGTACCTAACTGACATAAAAAACTGGCTAGCAGACCAATTCCAAACGAAAGATTTAGGAGAGGCACAATATGTTTTTGGGATCCAGATCATCAGAGATCGTAAGAACAAAACGCTAGCATTATCCCATGCAATGTATATCAACAAGATATTGTCTAGATATTCGATGCAGAACTCCAAGAAAGGTTTGTGCCTTTTAGACATGGGGTTCATTTGTCTAAGGAGCAATGTCCTAAGACACCTTAAGAAGTTGAGTATATGAGATGCATTCCCTATGTCTCAGGTGTGGGCAGCTTAATGTATGCTATGCTGCACTAGGCCTGACATATGTTTTGCTGTAGGTATAGTCAGTAGGTACCAGTCCAATCTAGGGTTAGACCACTGGACAACGGTTAAGAATATCCTCAAGTATCTTTCAGAGAACGAAGAACTATGCTGGTGTATGGGGATAAGGATTCGTTCCTTATGGGATATATCGACTCTGACTTTCAAACTGACAAGAATTCTAGAAAATCTACTTTAAGGTCAGTGTTCACCCTTAATGGGGGAGTTGTAGTTTGAAGAAGCATCAAACAGGGATACATAGCAAACTCCACTGTGGAAGTTGAGTATGTAGCTGCTTGTGAAGCAACTAAGGAAGCAGTATGGCTTAGAAAGTTCCTCTTAGATTTGGAAGCTGTTTCAAATATGGACTTGCCCATTACGTTCTACTGTGATAATAGTGGGGCTGTAGCCAATTCGAAAGAACCTCGCAACCATAAACGAGGAAAGCATATAGAAAGGAAGCATTGCCTCATACGGGAGACTGTGCAACGAGGAGATGTAATTGTCACCAAGATCTCTTTGGAGAAAAATTTCGCTGATCCATTTACGAAGACTCTCTCGACTAAAGTGTTTCAGAGTCATCTAGAAGGTCTAGGTCTGCGAGACATGTATATAGTATAATCTAGGGTAAGTGAGAGATGTGTAATGGGTATAAGGATGCCCTAGTTTATTGTATTTGTATATTTACTTTCCATGTAATGCATATTACACATTTGACATTTCCAGCTTTGGATTATTTTTATATATATCCCACTAACTAGAGTTTTAGTTCAAGTAGGAGTTTGTTGGGTTTTATGCCCTAAAACTTGTAGATAGTAAATGTAACTTTTGACTGTTCATTAATAAATTATTATTGATGTTTTTCGATAAAACGTTATTGTTTATATTATGTTAATCATGCCTAAATAACTCTAATTCAATAAACTAATATCCTGTTGTATGAGTCTTGAGCTATATGTGGAGACATACGGGGATCACTGTTCAAGATACAACCTAAAAGGTTTATAGTATAGGGATAAGATTGTGTACCTTATCCTGTAACATTATGGATATGGTCTACTTTGTATTTGATACAAACACAATGATTCAACGTGTTTGTGTAGGAGACATGTGAGTGAGGGTATCCCATACAATGAGTTTTCATGAGATCGGACCGCGAAATAGTAACCCCTAGTTGTAACACTGTTGACTAGTTAGGTTTCTATTTTATTAGGTTGACCTAGGCAACTTAGTCTCAATCCTAAGTGAGTTATGAACTCCTGTTCACAAGGGATTATCCTTTAATTTGTATTGGTGAGAGTGATTGGCTCGCCGACTCAATAGGCCTACCATTTTGGGTACAAAACCGAGTGGATAATTGGGAACATAATTTCATAAGATGGACTTCACTCCTTTCCTACTTTAGGAAAGTAAATGAGTGTTTTCTTAAGCGGTGTTTTCTGGTCTTGAACATAGGTCCCTTCCCTCTCATTAGCCTGAGGGGGATCTCTGTTTGTTGGTTGGATACCAAACAGGTTGTTGATTAGAGGAACCTTGGTACTTAAGGATGTAGAAGTAACTCAGGGGTAAAACGGTAATTTGACCCAGTTGGTGTTACGAACACTCGTGAAGGACTAATTTGCTATTATTGGTCTATATCTGTGGACACAGAAATATATATACAGTGAGAAGAGTGCAACTGTGAGTCTATAGTTGAGCATACCCACAGTTAATGAATATTGATTAACTCGGTTAATGAGTTTAGCCAATTAATCTTATATCGTTGGAGC
Organism: Benincasa hispida; assembly: GCF_009727055.1. Taxonomy (NCBI): domain Eukaryota; kingdom Viridiplantae; phylum Streptophyta; class Magnoliopsida; order Cucurbitales; family Cucurbitaceae; genus Benincasa; species Benincasa hispida. Next base: position 4,231,667 of record NC_052350.1, read on the forward strand.
TTCTGATCTATAGGTCCATTAGGTCCCACTGGTAGGTCAAAAAAGGGTATTGAGAAAATTAAAGTAATTTGAATTGTTCAAATTAACTAAGGGAAAATAATGTAATGTATGTTGATACATTATAATATAAAGTTTATAATTTAATTAAACTTTGTGATATAAATTTATTTTTAAATTTGATTTAAAAATTAATTTATGGGAGAATTATATATTTGAAGGATTTCAAATATTAAATGTAATATGAATTAATTTCATATTAAAACTATAGGTTATATGAAAGAAAGATAATTGAATGTTATTCAATTATAAAGTTAAATTAAATATATATTTCTTATTATTTAATTAATTAAAATAAGTTAAATTAGATTTGTTTATTTTAATTAATAATTATAATAATAAATAAAGTTAAATAAAAAAATAGGTAACTCCCCACATTGGAGAATTGCGCTTTTTTATGGGGATAGGGAGTCTTCTCCCTGATTTTCTTCCTCTCCCCCCGAATCTCACGCTCACAGTGTGGTTTTAATGAAATAAGAAAAACCTCTTCTCAGCACAGAGTTCTCTCTGAATCTTTCTCTTTTTTCTCACAAAAACCAAGAAAAGGGGATCCCACTATTCCGCCTCAGAAAACCTAATAGAGGATATCGGTGAATGCTTTTTGGGAGTGTCTCTTATATCCAGCATAGTTTTTTCAACAAGGTATGAATTCCTTTTTTTTTTTAATGTATATGTTTAGCCTACGTTTATTTTCCAATGCTATCTTTGTTTGATATTAAATTAGAGTTAGATATGATTTTTCCCCTGCGCGAGGACTTTAATCCCTACACATACACCTGCTTAATATGGAAATATACATATAGTTTCTTGAAACTTTATAATATAGAAATATACAATTTGCTCATAAAATTAATAAGTTCATACATTTACAAATATTGTCAAATTTTACATAGAAAGACCTAATAAAAATATTGATCGGCCTATAACTTAGCACCATACTGTAACCTAAAATCATGTATTTTATCTTGTTGTAGACTCTCTAGATTGGATTCGAACACCAAGAATTTGAAGAACATGAGACAAAATATCCTACATTCCAGTGTATCTGACCCCTGTAGGTAGCCTTTATTGACACAACTCAACCTCCAAGGACTATGTGTAAAGTTGGGTTTGCAGCATGTAAATTGCATAAATGTGCCAGTGAAGAGAGGATGAAGCATAGAGGCCCTAGGAATGATACCAGATCCTTCTGTATGATATACTTGGGGAGTGAGCCATACAAAAGGGTGCACTCAAGGTTCATGTCTATCATCAACATAATCCAATGCTACTTGTAGTAGAGCGGGTTATAGATGTAATCGAAATCTACCCATCCAGGTTGATGTTCAACTTTCAATCCGAACACGTAATTGACATACGTGTGTTCTTTCTCCCATATTTTAGTAGCTTTTTTCACGCATTTTCTTATATATGATATGAAACAAGCTATCCAGTCCCTGTAGGTTCAAGTGACTCTGCAAAATAAAGAATAATAGGTTAAATATATATCAATCGTGCAAAATTTAAACCATCTATAATACATACCAATATGCCATGTGGCAACGTCGTAAACCGATGAGCACATATCTCTGACCGGCTAACAAATTATCATCAGAGAAACATGAATAAAGCATCGAGAATCTATAATATAAAAGTCCAGTTAATGAGTGGAAATAGTAAATAACAAGTATACAAACGTAATGAAGATGTTAACTTACGTTGTTCTTAACCCAATAATTGTCACATATTCGCTCATGAAACAACTCCTTCATTTTGTAATTCATCCTAAAAAGGACTTCATTACTCGGCCACTGAGGACCTATATCTACGCTGGCCAACCAGACCATGAACTCATTCATCACATCATTTGGAATAGCATTGGTCAGGTCATAAGGGACGATGTCAATCGGACGTTGACCTAGCTGAATGTATTTCTACTTTTTCCCCGCCACCCTAGTCGTGTCAATTGGAAAGGTATACGGTCATGTTAACTTCCTCTTCCTACTTGCTTGTCTCTATTCCCCATCAAAGTTTGCAAGGTCACCCTTCATATCAAGCTCGACCTTCACCTTGGGCTCACTCTTCACCTTGGGCCATCTTGCTCGATCTTAATCCTAAACTTCTATGACGTTTATGGTAGAAGCAACTCAAGATGCGGTAATGTCAATGAGGAAAGGGTGGTATCTCGGAAAGAAACATAGAAAGATGTGGTATCTCAGGGAGAGCAGTGGATACTATAACGATGGGGAGGATTGGTTGGTGGATGGTGGAGGGATGGGGTCACTAGAATTGATGGAAGGTGGAGGGATAGGGTCAATGAGCTCGGTGGATGGTGGATGGATGGGGTCAATGGACTCTTTGGATGGTGGAGGGATGGGGTTAATGGGCTCGATGGATGGTGGGTGGATGGGGTCAATGGACTCTATGTATGGTGGAGGGTGATATTACGAGACTCGGTGGAGGGTGGAGGAATGGGGACACTAGTCTCGGTGGAAAGTGGGAAAGTGTGGTCATGGAACTCAGTGGATGGTGGAGGAATGGGGTCACTGGTCTCGGTGGATTCCACGCCTAAACCTTACATCATTACGAAGTACATTTAGTCAAACACTACATGTTACATATTTACATTAGAACAGGTTCAATATAATACTACGTACCCGATACAAGGACTACATTAAGTTGGTGACTGTTTATACACCGGCCTGAAAGACACTTAAGTCAGACTTCACATCTTGTCTTACTGTATATCATCCAATTTATGCTCCAGCATAGACACTCTCTGGTCTATGTCAGGGAGTGATGTACGAATGCCCACACCCCTTACGAGGTCCAAATGAGATGTATTTGGTCGAGGTGACACTTATTCCTCAATTGGGGGCACAGACTCGTCAATAGGGAGTTCGTGAGACTCATTATGAGGAGAATGAGTCTCACGCTCATCAGTAGGGAGCTCGTGAGGCTAATGCTCATCAACTTCTGACTCGTGGGACCGATGCTTGTGACTCTCATAGTCACTTGAGTGACTATGAGCATCCTTATCATGGTATGATCTATGTGTCTCTAGGAGCTCGTCTCGTATATGGGTCATTCATCAACCCTAGTGTCCCTATACCGTCTCCCCCTATACGACATGATCAATGGTGCGGGTGTGATCTTTGTTTATACAAAACAATAAAGAATTTGTTAGTTATATATGAAATTCACCTTAGATCCAAGTAAATATTGATATAGTACACTAACCTCCCTAGACTTAAACACGTCTCGCTGTATTATTTTGGTTGGTGGTGAGTATGTACATTCCCACCTCAGGAATCGAGGTATAGCATGTCTACTCAGTCGGATTGAAACTTTTCCGGCAACCGTTGATATGATCTCGCATGCCCACACCTACCATAATTCATAAATGATTATAAAACAAGAATAAATAGTAAGTCATATTGTAACTAAAATAAGTTGATCTCGTATGGTCAATGAATGGATATTACCCGGAATGCATAAGGAAACCTGGTAGGTTGTACTTGACAATGTAGTTCTTATTGTTTTTGGACCCTTTTGTTTGTAGTTATCTGTGTTGCCACTCAATCCTCTTTGTAGTCCAAGTAACGTCCTCTCTAATAGCACATTTCCTCAATCCATGAAATTAAAGTAATCCAAATCTTCCACATCAATTAATAATGTCTTGATGACATTGGCCCTTGTTTTCTCCCTCCCATCATACCCAATTCAGTGTAATAGACCAATGTCATCGTCACAGCATCCATGTCGTTCTCAAACTCCATCTCCTTGGACACTGTCTCTAAGGTACCAATGTGAATGTCCCCCATAAAATCATTCTTGAAGTACCTACACGCAGGGATTCAAGTGTTTCACCTCTCCTCACAACTGTTGGATTAGGTTACCGCCACAATTCCGTCACCAACATGAAGTCTTCTTTGGAGAATGTAAAAACCGTATCATTCAAATCAAAGATCATTGCATCCTTGTATCATCTATAAACCCCCCAATAGAATGTAGTGGACTAATAAACTGTTGAAGATAATGTCCGTGTCCACGAATCGTCCAAAAACTAATTTCTTGAAAATGGCAAGCTGAGTGGGAGTAAGCTTCTCTTTCACAATCTTGTTAGTCATCATAATTTGAGAGGATAGGCTGGTCGCTTGACTTGGGAAACGATCTTGGGGAAGAATCTTGAATTGTCTAGCCATACTACACAAAATAACAAAAAACACTAGAAAGTAAGCATTCTGTTCAATACTCGATACTTGATGTATGATACTCAATGCACACGATACACGATACACGATTACTCGATACTAGATATATGATATATGCTACATATTGTCCCTTACTCACTATATTACATATGACTAGATGGTTGATTATCGAGCATTCGGTTTGATTTTCCACCTTCATAACTGATCCTACTAAAACCCTAAACTGTAGATGGTTTGAAATACCAGAAATATGAAAACCGAAATGAAAAAATTCGAGCTCCAGCCAAACATGCAAGATATGAAAGTCGAAATGAAAATCGTATCGGTCGAGTATCAAGGAACATGCAAGTGCATGTCAAGAAACATGATGCCAAAATAAGACAAACAAAGAGCCGAATGCTGCCAAAATATAAATAAAAAGAATAACGTTACCTGATGCAGAGAGAATCGAGAGAGTTTCGAGTTTAGAGGTGCAGTCGTTGAAGGGTATAAAATCGAAAGACGAGAGATAACAGTTTAAGAAACAAGTTGAAGTGGTGAAATAATGGACTTCAAATGGGTTGAGAATTCACAAAGTTCAAAATTATAGAGTATACATTAATCGAGTATTGAGTATGATGTGGCTGTGATCGAGTATACACGTGTTGGTTGTAGTTGTATCGAGTGATCATGCATCCGGATATCAAGTGGTCATGCATCGAGGATCGTGTGACCAACGAGGATCGAGTTGGTAGGCGTGAGGGGTGCATTTCAGGGGCAAAACGGTAAAATGACACGTGAATGATGTTAGCAGAAGGTCACTTTCCATTACTTTTTCTACAGGTGGCCATTTATCATTTGAGCCTCCCAAATGAGGTCATCTGTACAAAAAAAATCCTCTTATTTAGCCTCAACTTGTAATAGGCGAATTTTGTTCTTTTTTTAGGGTGAGCACATTTGTTCATCTTGAGAAGAGTTTTTATTCTTTGAGGCCAAATTGTGATTTATCCTTGGTAGCCAATATGTTCTTAACAGCCGACTGATACATTTTGGGGTTTTTAATCTCTACTCACTTTATCCCGTTGTGCGAATTCTTGGTTAATTCGTTAACAAAACTTGAAGATAACTTTTGTCTTAGCGGGAGCCTAAGACATCGCTGAAGAGAAGGGATTCTCAGTCTTAGAGAGAGCCTAAGACTTCATTCTCAAGAAGGATTTCTCCATCTTAGGGAAGACCTAAGATTCATTAGTGAAGGGAGTTCATTGAGTACAAGGAAGATAATCAAGCAGAGAGAGAGCTCACACTCTGTTGAAAGCCAAAGTGTTCAACACTAATATTATCACAGTTAGGGGGTGAAGAAACTCTTAAACAAGAGAATCCATGAGCGGAAGCAGATCTTTTCGATTTCATTATGATAAAATTACCACACAGACATTCTAACAAACAAATATGCATTATAACACTAATTATTGGCATGCTTTAACAAATAATATACAAAAGACTGAGAGAAATGTACCAATTGAAGATCTTCTTCAATCAAACTTAGTCCAGTGGAAGCGAACTCCTCTACGCTCCTTATCGCCTAGCAAACAATCGCCTAACAGCACCACGATCGTCTACACGATTGGCAGCGCACGAACCGGCAGCAACCAGGGATGACACCACCGCTTGAAGCCCTCGGTATTCTCAGAGTGAGAATTCAATGGGTGGACTTTGATGGAATTGGTAGAGGGAAGGAGGAAAAGATGATCGTGTAGTATAAACAAGCAAGTGGAAGATAGTAGAAGACTATCGTATAGACATGTGCTTGCCGTTTAAAAAAGGTACACGATCGTGTAGGTTTAGCTAAACGATCGTCTATCAAATGTTAAGTGATTTTTTAGGTAAACAATTGTATATAAAAAGTAAGCGATCGTTTAGAAATCGTGGATGATCGTTTAGTGCGCGGGTGTGCGATCGTTTAGGAAGATAGGCACTATCGTATAGGCCTGTCTCTTATACACATCTAGATGTGTATAAGAGAACGATACGTGAATAACTGACTAAACTCTTTAGTCACGAGATCCACCATCCGTTAACTACCAGACATTCTACTAAAGCTGTCTCTTATACACATCTAGATGTGTATAAGAGACAGGCCACGGGATCCATCATCCATTAACTGCCAGACATTCTACTAAAGACCAATAGTTGAACTCTTCTTATCACATATATATATTTTTTTGTCCATCAGATATAACCAATCATGAGTACGATGACCCTTCACAGATGCTCGTAAGTACAGTTGGGCCAATTTACCGTTTTGCCCCTGTAGTTACATCTCACTCCTTAAGTACCACTGATCCCTCTAATGAACAATACAACATAGTCCAATTATGTGTGAATATCTCTCGGGCCAAGAGAAAGTGTGTGGCGCCACATCGTTCAAGCCTTGGAATCAACCTTTAAAAGAGCTATCTATTTACTTACCCCTGCTTTGGAGAAAGAGTGAATTTCATCTTGTGTAGCTGAGTTCCTAGCTCCCAAATCAGACAAATCCCCAAAGTGGTAGGTTTGAGTCGGTGACATGACCACTCGCACCCATGCAAATCAAAAGACTGCCCTCAATGGCAAGAGTTCTCAATTCACTCAGGATTGAGGTCATGTTACCTATGGTCATCCTAGTGAAGTGAAATCTCTGTCATGAACGGTGTTATATAATGAGACGTTAACATTCCATGATCAGGTTTTATACAAACTCTTTGTATAGATCGCCCCCGCTCGCATATCCCTTACACGAATGATCAGGATCAGACCATCTGTGGCAAGTTACAACACGTTTAACTATTTCAAAAGCGGGCCGCATCCATAGCGTTACCAGGATAAGGTTTCCCTCTTATATCCATATACTACAGACCATTTTGGTTGTCACTCAAAACATAATCCACTGGTATATCACCACATACATGCTTAAGTTACATCCAAATAACCAGGGATTTTAGATTTATTGGTTTGTGGTAAAGCAAATAAAACATTCAACTGAGCAAAATCAAGAAGTGAAGTAAAATATCATATATTATACATCACAAGCGTTCGTATAAACTGTTTACAAATTACAGGACACGAGACTTTAGGGCATCAACCCCAACAGGGGGAGCCTGAGTGCAATTGAGAGAGAGTCACACATCTAGGGGGAGGCTAGATGACTTATGAGTTGGGCTTTACGTGAGTCACTGTAGTAGTCGGTATATTGCAGATACGTACTGCGTTGTAATTACTTAATTCCTTACTATTAGTGGATTATCTTTCCTAGGCACTTTACCCCCCAAATGTAGGTAGTTTATCGCCAAACTGAGTTACTAACTCCTATATGCATTTGCTTTTTTTCTTATTGTTAGTATTTTGTTGTTATAGTACTTCCCAGTGCTTTCCATTTAACATTCGTAATTCGAATGACGAATCAACCTATTGCTCTTTCAGATTGTTTTTTTTCTTTAAAATGTTCAAATATGTTAGATATTTATTGGACACAACAAATTGAAAATGTGTCAATTTAGTAGATACTTTTATAGTTCAAGGCCATTTTAGGGTATAAATTGAGAAGTCCACGGGATCAAATACCTACTACCTACTTAGTTAATTAAAAAGATATACGAGTAAGAAAACTTGGAGAGGTTCATATTCCTTTCTTTTCTTTTTCTTTTATATTGGTTCTTACTAACTTATTAATCTTTTTTTTTTTTTAAATTCTAATTGTCAGAATATGGTAAATAAAGAGTTCTCTATAATAAACGACTTTCTAAGAAAATTGAAACTTAAACGAATAAAATTTATGAGTTTGACAAAGTTATTTCAAGTCTAATTTGTGCATTAATCAAATTTATGGAAAAATGAGTTCGTAGATATCATTACTTTTATTTTTTGGGGTTAAAATTAGTGGATAAGATCAAAAATTTAATTAAAGTCAAAGACTAACTTAATGAAATTTAAAGTTTAAAGTAAAAATGGGTACAATGTGACAATATTCAAAAGTAAAATAAGCACTCTTTATGCACATAAAAAAGGTGTTTATCAACTATGAAATTAAGTGGTTTAATTTTCATTAAATTCAAAGTGATTCAAACTTTGAGATTGGAGAAGAAAATTTTGATCTATGCATGGATGATATCTAACTAAGAAAAAGTTGTAGATAATATTTAACCCCACATTATATGGTAGTGTGATCCTCATAATATTTAACCCCACATTATATGGTAATGTGATCCTCATAATATTTAACCCCACCACATTGATAGCAAGACCATATTTTATATGTTAAAGGGGGCAAAATTCACACCCACGTATCCAAAGAAAAAAAAATGTAGACTAAAATTTTTAGTCATATATTATTTTATTTTACGAGTTTTGTATTATTTTTAAATGTTGATAATTATTACAAACAAAAGAAAGGATTGAACATTATTTAGAAGTTAGAACATCTTTACCTTCTATAAGAGATTGTAAGTACATGGTTTGAATCGAATTTTTTTCATATGACATTGTCTAATCTTATTTTAATTAAGGACATAAGACCAAAGTATTTATATATCTACAAAGGTGATACAAATTTTAAAAACCCATTATATCCTTGAGCTATCATTAAATCCTTTGAACTCACATTTGGTCTCAACATTAACTTGAGCAAATCAACTTTATTTGGTTTAAATATTCATAGTGACCGAGTGAGGAAGTTGCTCAACGATGGGGTATGTCAAACTATTTTTTCCTTATTTCTTATCTAGGTGCCCCTGGGTGGCAAGCCACAATCTACTGCTTTCTAGGAGAAGATCATTGAGAAAATTCATAAGAAATCATCAACTGGCAATATTCATATTTATCTAAAGATGAAAATTTTATTCTTATAAAATCCACTCTTGCCAGTGTACTAATATAATGTTTTCTTTCTTCAAAGCTTTCAAATTTGTTTACAAGAACATTGAAAAATGCCGGAGAAATTTCCTCTAGAAGGATAAAAATGTTGGCAAATGCTCTCACCTTGTTAGATGATATACGGTCACAAATCCAAAAGATAAAGGAGGCCTCAAAATTGATTAGTTGGAAGACATAAATTTTGCTCTCTCCTACAAATGGCTATGGCGTTTTTATGTAGAAGACTATCCCCTTTGGAAAATGCTTATCCTAGCCAAATATGATCAAACAAATTGGAGAAATACCAACCAACAGTAGTTGCAGTAGCTTGAAATCTCTGTGGAGATCCATTACAAAGGGCCTAAGCTGGTTCAATACAAACATCAAATAGAAGATTAACAACATGGAGAGTATTTCTTTCTAGAGGTTTCTGGACTGATTCAAGCCCTTTGGCAGAACGTTTCTCGAGGCTCTTCGCCCTCTCAAAAATTACTGATGACACTATAAAAGAGGCCTGGAACAGTGAAACCATGGATTGGGACATATAACCCAGAAGACCCCTCCATGATAGAGAAACTTAACAATGGAACAGAGTAAAGATCAATCTAAAAAAAACATCAAATTGATGGTGGTTCGAACGAACCCATCTAGAAGCTTGACAAGAATGGACGTTTAAACATCATTTATTAAGACTACTTTATGCAACCAAACAAGCAGGGAGAACTCTACACTTGAAGTCAGACTCTATGATAATTTATGGAAAGCCAAATTTTCAAAAAAATGCAAGTTCGTCCTCTGGACTCTATCACATCAGAGCATCAATGCTATGGACATCCTCCAAAAGAAGCTCCCAAATTATGTGCTCAATTCGAATTGGTGGCCTCTTTGCAACAATCAGGGTGAGAGTATTAACCATCTTTTTGTCTATTGCAGCTTGGCTAAGAGATTTTTGAATTCAATGTCTAATATGGTGGGATGGAATAATAGAGGCAATTCTATCATTGAATTGCTTAAAAACTTTTGTTCGATCAAGCCTAACATCAACAGAAAAATTATCATTTTCAACATGATGGTTGCCATTTTATGGACTATTTAGATTGAAAGAAATAATTGAACGCTAAAGAACAACAACAAAAACTATACTCAACTTTGGGAAGATCTTTGCTCTCTTAACGGATGTTGGGCTTATAGAAATAGTTCTTTCAAATATTGTAACCCTTCCATGGTTGCTCTAAACCTTAGTAGTACTTTTTATAACTCTTAACTATTCTATCTCTGTTTGGGCTTATCTCTAGCCCTCTTCGAACTCTTTGTATCTCCTTGTGCGTTATTGAATATATATTTGGGAGATGATGAAAGTGTTAGGAAGGTGTACACCTAGTAGAGATATTCTGATGCACCCACTGATCTAATATGTATCCTTAAAAAAATAAAAAATTAAAAAATTAAACCTACAATCACTTTTTCCACTTCTAACTTTGTTGTTTTATTATCTACTTTTAACTCATTTTCAAAAACTAAGCCAAATTTTGAAAACTAAAAAAATGTCGTTTTTAAAAACTTGTTTTTGTTTTTGAAATTTAGTTCAAAATTCAAATCCTGTATTTAAGAAATATCATGCACACCATTGTAAGAAAAGAGAGAATTAGGCTTAATTTAACAAAAAAAAAAAAAAAAAAAAAAAAAAAAAAAAAAAAAAAAAAATAATTACCAAACGGTGTTTTATTTTTTATTTTTTATTTTTGAAAATAAAACTTATAAACAATACTTCTACCTATTAATTTCCTTCTTTTATCATCTAGTTTTTAGAAGTATATAATATTAAGAAAAACAAATCAAAATTTAAAAACTATAAAGAAGTAGATTTAAATTCTTGTTTTCGTCGATTTAAATTTTTGTTTTTGTCTTTAAAATTTAGAAAAAAACTCAATTGTTTGGTTATGAATAACCAGATACTAGTATATGGAAGTATTTTTTAAATAAGCATAAAGACGAAATGATTATCAAATAACTCATACTTAGAGGTAGACCAATTGGATAAATGAGAACTTTACGTCACCATTATATTTATTTATTATTACAATTATCTTTTTTCTGGAAAAATATTAATTTTAAAAATTCAAAAGACCATGTTGGCGATGATTACAAGGAATAATATATAAACACACATAATTTGTTGACATGATATTTGGTCAAAGATTAGGTGCTTAAAATTCAAAAGGCCTTTACTATACCAACCCAAAAGGAAATTCCATAATCCCAAATTTATATGAAGGAAAAAAATAATTTTTTTACTTTTAATAATAATAATAATTAATATTATACATATACACACCAAAAAAAAGTCCAAGTTTTGATTTAAATTTCCCATTATCAAAATTATATGAAGAAAAAAAACTTCATTTCTGGCTTATTTGAGACCACATAGATAGTGGGGGAAAAAACAATTATGGTCCAAAATTGTCCTTTCCATGAAAATACTTTACAAACCCTTAAAGAAAAGTTTCTGGTCCAAAATTGTTCATATACCATAAAAATATATATTAACATAAAACAATGAACAAGAAAACCAAAACACACTCAAATTTAGAGAGAGAGATAGAAATTTTGGTCCAAATTGTAAATACTAATAATAATAATAATAATGTTGAACTCTTTAATTTATTATTCAACCACTAGGGGGGCCAAAAGAGATCAAATTAATTAAACCCAATTTTTGTAATTAGGTCTCATAACCCTAAAACATTTTACAGGTCATTCTTCATTAATTTCTTCTCTAAATTCCTTCTAAACATTAATTCAATTTAATTAATTGTTCTTAATAATTAAAAAAACCATCATTTTCACGTAAAAAGAGTAAAATACACCATCGATTCCTAAAATTTCAATTAGATGTCCATTTCATCCTTGAGATTTTAGAATACACTTTTAACTCCAAAAGTTTGAGTAATAGTTAGACTTAAAGGATTGTTGATTGGATTGTCAAATATTAGGATATACTTACTTCATTGTCAATTTTTATTTTAGATGAGTTGAAAATCGTGACTCTCTGTCTTCACGAAAGAGATGCAAAATATCAAAAGATTTGTTCTTTTTCTTTTATATATCTCGTTAAATATCTCGAAGTTTAGATAAATTAGTACACACCTCAACATTTAACAATCTACTAAGCAATCCGTTAAATCAACTAATGGTCAAATAGGTCTAGCGATCATTTAGAATCTCATAGCCAAGAAGGGAAAAAAAACTAAACTTTTTTCTTTTTTTTTTGTTCTTAACATAGTTTAGATGATTTCATATAAAATGTAAAAGAGAAAAGGCTGTATATTGTTATTGAATTGAATTATTCTTTTTTGCTGTACTAAAAACACAGCCTAAAAAAAGAAAAAGAAAAAGAAAAGGGCATTATTAAATTATTGTGGGGGAGAATTGGCGTCGAGGGCGGCGGCGTTGGCGGCGGCCGTCCGGGTAATTTTGTCGCATGAAGGGCAAATTGTGAGGGTGGCGGCCTTGGGTAGTTGAATATACAATTGTGAAGCTCCAAGTTTAAGGGATTTTAATTCATGCAATTCTTTCTTCAACCTTCGATTTTCTTCGTTTAATCTTTCACAACATTTCTTCAAGAACTCACAATCTACTTCTGTTTGTTTCAATTTCGTCCTGTTCCACCAGTCAATTCTTTTTCTTAAAAAAAAAATTCTATATGCATCAATTATTTTTTGTCTTTCAATATTCAGTAATAAATTATATAAAAGAGAAAACTTTAACATAAAATTTGTTAAACTTTTGTGTTTTTTTTTTTTTTTTTTTTTTTCTAAATTATGTTTACGTTATCAACTTTTTAAGGATGTTCTAAAATTTTAAAAATAGAAAGTGTAGATTTTTTTTTAAAAAAAAATGTTTTTAGATTTCAATTCAAATGTTTATTTAAAAAAATGCAACTCATTTTAAGAGGTTAATTACTAACAAATCTTCAATTTTTAGTTTTTGAAAATTGTGTTTTTCTCTCACCATTTCTTTATAATAACTCACAATATAGAAAGAAAACAATAGAATTATAACAAAATTTAAAAACATTCTTAAAAGGTAAAGAATCAATAAAATAAACTGAAATAATGTTTAATTTTAAAAATTGAAAAATCTTTATTCATTTGAAAGGGGGGGGGGGCGTGGGGGGGGAAATCGAAGAGGAAGATATAATATAATGTTTGGAAAAAAAAAATTGTAAAAATACCTTGCACGTCTGTTTTGAAACCAAACTTCCACTTGTCGAGTTTTGAGGTTTAATTGTTGGGCAAGTGCCTGTTTCTGAGCCTACAAATCCATGCAAAAAACAAAAAAAGATAAAATTTTTACATTAAAAAATTGATGGGTTTTTTATAAAAACGAAAAGAATGAAAAAAATATGAAATGGGTATTGAAAAAAGAAGCTTACCGGATTCAAGGTGGTATTAAGTTTGAAGCTTTCTTCAAGCAAAGTGGATTGTTCTTTAGAAAGCCTAAGCTTCTTTCTCTCCCTTAATTCTGATGCACCACTACTACTAATCCCCTTGTGATTATGATTAGTAGTAATAATATTGTTGTTGCTGGACTGATGATGATGATGATCTGATGATGATCTTGATCTAATTCCAAAGGAGGAATCTTGATGATCATAATTAACAATATTATTATTGCTTCTACTTCTCTTCATCAAATGATGATGATGATCTTCTTCACTTGAGTTAGCTTCTTCATCATCAATTTCCATATTGATGTTGCTGTTGTTGTTGTTGTTGATACCCAATTCTTCTTTTGGAATGAGAGTGAAAGAGAGTTGATTATTGTTGATTTTTTGCATCTTTTTTGGGACATATTGATCATCACCAAATCCCAAACCAAGGCTAAGCCAACTGATATTACAAACCTCATCTTGATGATCTCCCATGGCAGTCTTGGAGAAGAAGAGAAAGGGTAAGTGGGGGATATTAAGAGAATGAATTGGTAAAGAAAGAGAGAGAAGTTTCAAGTTGAAATAATCAGTTAATTATTGAGTTTTGTGAGTTAAAAAAGAAGTAATTAATGAATTTTTTAAAAAAGAAATAAATTTTAAGAATGAGAATATAAAAATTTTTGAAAGAGTAAAGGCATGCGTTAGAACTCTGACTCCTAAGATGAAACCAAAATCTTCCTTAAATGCATTTGGACCCATATCTTTGTTTGACTTTTATGTTTATTTTTTTTCTAAAAAAAATTGTTTTTTATTTTATTTTATTTTCTTTCTTTTTGGCTTCTTTAATCATTTTCTTTGGGCTGTTTTTTAGTATTATCAATGCACCTTTCACCCTCATATAATCTCTAGGAATAATCATGGTTCTTTTTTTCTTTTTTTCCCTTTCTTTATCAATAATATTCTATAAAAGCTAAAAGGAATAATTTTCAAATATATAATTTTCGAATTTACAACTTTTAATCAAAAGGGTCATTTTAAAAACAAGTTTTAATTTTATAATGAAATAGAGAAAGTTGGGGGAAAAAGTTTCAATATAAAGACATTATAATGATGTGATATTGTTATTTAAGAGTCATAAAATGGATAAAAAGAATTAAGAAAATATAAATTGTATAAAATAATTAGTGTGTTGACCAAGTCATGATTTCACATGAGAGAAGTATTGAAGGGAGTTTTTCTTTTTTTTTTTCCTCCAATTCATTAGTAAGCGTTTTTACATTATTGGTTTGAACTTGAAGGAAAGAAAGAATTTAATTTCAACAGTTTCAAAAATGATAATTAGATGAAAAAACTGCCAAATTTATGAGTTTTCTTGTTGGTTTGTTTGTATTGTTTTTGTTGACTAAACTAGTCTCTTTTTCTTCCTTTGAAACTGACTTTCAATTATAACTTTTGATGTTGGGTTGTTTTAAGTAATTGGATTTCAACTTTCAACTCCAATATATATATGAGAAGCCATCTTCTTTCTCTTGTTTTTCTTTGTTTTCATATTTGAAACTTCTTTTCTGCAATGATTATGGCTCATTATAAATTGTTTGCATTTCCATAGACATGTTTGCTAAAATGCATATCTAAACTTGAAGATGAGGAAAAAGGAAAATTAAACCATTTTTTAACCATATATTACGGTCCAATTTTCAAGTTTATTATTATTATCATTTGAATAGTTTATTGTTTATTTTATTCCCTCTATTTTACCTCTATAATTTGTTTTTTTTTAAACACAATGTTATAATTATGAAGGTTATGATAAACTTGATCCGACTAAAGTAACTTCAACTCAATGGTAATTGACATGTTCATCCTCTTTAAAGATGGAAGGTTTGATCCTCTATTTTCATAATTGTTGTACTAAGCTCGATTCAAACTCATATGAAAATTTAGATAGAAGAATCCTTGGTTGAGATAAAAAAAAATGAAGAGTTAAATATTTCTAAAACTAGCACTCTTGGGGATTGATTTTGTTCGGGGTTTTAATATTGGTTACATTACACAATATTTTCGAACAATGATATTGATGTGGGGACACAAATGTGTATAAAATTAGAAGTTTATCCCATGAACTTTCAGATTTGTGTTTATATGTATAGTTTCTAAATGTCTAATAGATTCCTGAATTTTCAGTTTTTGTGTTTCATATATTCTTAAAATGTCAATTTTGCATCTAATATGTGCTTACATATTTGAAAATGTTAAGATTTAAATGTTATATTAGATACTAAATTTAGCTTTGTTCATAATAGATAGGATTATACACCTTTTTAAAAGTAATAATAATAATTTATCTATTAACTACAAAATGTAACGACACAAATTATTGTTCATTTGTCTTGTAAAACAGTTAATTGTTATATATTTTTTAATATTTATGAGATCTACTAAATATAAAATTAAAGTTTATAGATTTTATTAGACATTTTTAAGTAACTAGATCCAAAATTGAAAGTTTAGAGATTTAATAGTTCATAATTTTCAAATTTTAAGGACTAAAATTCTATATATTTTTTTAAAATTTTTTTAGAAGACTACACTTGTAATTTAACCTTCATATAAATATAATTTAAAATGCATTGATATATAATACCTATATTAAGTAATACTAATTACATAAATATTATAAACCTTTATAGAATTATTTGCTAAATATATAAGCAAAAAATCATTCAATCAATTTTTCTAAAATAATTTTATAAAGATCCAAAAATATTTGTGTATTTGTGTATTTGTGTACACGTGTATTAAAATGAAACTAAAATTTTCTGGCATGTTTCAAAGTGTAATAAAATCAAATATTATATATATTTTTAAAAAATAAAATAATTTATAAATATATGTGG